>NC_133479.1:10337497-10472967 GCF_025370935.1 Choristoneura fumiferana | reverse complement strand
ATTTGATCGTGGTACGTCCGTCTAGGCCTTCCTCCTTCCAAACATTCCCATTCCACGCTCGTTTATAGATCTCCTTGTCATCTGTTTCATTCATTCTCTCAACATGCCCATACCATCCAAGCATCCCTTTCTCAATCCGTTTGAGTTACCTTCATTTACACCACAGCGTTCCCTTATCGCACTATTTCTAATTCTGTCACACAATTTCACACCTAACATACTTCTTAACGCTCCAAAGCTCTAAGGTCACAGAAATGAAATGTGAATAACTAGACATTTATGAAGGAATTAATTACTACTGGTATTATAACTGCTCAGTTGACAATAAGGATCAATCCGTTATTGCACGTTAGTTATTATTTTCCAATATGTAACTAATAAAATTAAGTCCTCAAATGATAAAATTAAAACAGTTTGGAAAATTATAAATACTGAAACCGGTCGACGTCAGAACGCGGAGTCCTCTATATCATTAAAGATTAACAACGTATTAGAAACGGACGCGGTTAAAGTAGCTAACGAGTTTAATACCTACTTCTCTAAAATCCCCATCGAAACGACAAAATGTCTCGCGTCTTACTCAAAGTTAGCTGAATCGCTCTTACTTATAAAAAAATTTGTCTATTCCAAACGTAAGTAATTTAAAATTCACGCATTGAAAGTAAAAAAACGAAGACTTGTGGGGCGTCTCAGTTCCTTAATTTAATTAATCCTCCTTTAGTTCCTTAATAAGTTAATCCTGCCATGAATAAAAAAATGAATTTAAAAAAAGTTAAGGTTCTACATTCCATTTTAAATGTCGTTGCTCCAACTTAAGCTTTTATTTTTAACAGCTCAGCTGCTAAGACGCCCTACGTAAATCGTTAGGTAAAATTTGCTATGCAGATAGCTGGATCTTTGGAATTAGACATAGACATACTGCTTATTCCGATCCCACGGAATCCCAAAATTTGAACATGAAATTCGGCAAGTGTTTTTTTGTGTATCGTTAATGATACCACGTTGTAATTATTGGGAATATCCGAGGGATTTCTTTCCAAATCTATGAACTTCAATTCAAACGCCATAATATATCTAATGGTTAATACGAGAGATTGTTCTGAGAGGAGGCCTGTGCCCAGCAGTGGGACGTATATAGGCTGGGATGATGATGATGAATACGAGAGATGCGAGAGTAAAGTAGCTAGTTTGCCATATTTTAGGCAGTTGCCCTCCATATATCGTTTGTTATTTCCACCCTGCTTTAACTATGCTTTTTTATAACCTTGTTAATACATGTTATGCGGTATAAATGCACGTACCTTGATGTTTTTCTTAAGATAAAAGCTTTCTGTGAGCCGAGACGCTCGGTGCGAACAAAACGTACAATTTTAAATCTCTCACAATACCACGACGACGTGTTAAGCACAAAATACAATTCTGCACATTAAAAATGCTAAGCGCATTTCAGCACAACCAAGACAGGCGGGTACTGAAATCTCCAGTTTAATCTTACTGCGCCACTTAACAAATGTCAGAGAAATTGTAGCGTTCGCCTCCACCCTGGCCGTACACGCTTTTTGAGCACTGGCTCGTTCCAGTGAGATAAGGAATTTCGTAATTTCGTAATAAGCATGTCTACTTGGCTACCTGCAATAAAATAAGCATCAGCAATTTAACGGTTTACCTTTAACTTTAACCCGTTTTAACGCGCGTTTTCAGGGCAATTTTGAAACGTACCTAACTAATAGACTTGGGAACGAAACTGCCGCGTTCCCCATTTTCTTTATGATGAGTACTTTCTTTAAAAGGATAAAATAAAACTCAAGTAGGCAAAGAACGTAAGGAGTGAAAAATCTGCAATCAAACCACAATCGTAAAAACATGGGTCTTCGTCAGGATAAGGACTCTTTGTCCTGTGAGTATTTGCTCCGCGACCCAATCGGTGCTACAACTCGTAAACGGTCACGTTTCGGGACTAAGGCTACCATTTTTATCGAAACGACGAAAATTAACTGTTTATAGCTGATGCCATAAAGGTGGAAGGGATGATTCGTTGGAATACATTTCTAGCTGAGTTTCTTTACAGCAGATACATTTTATAATCATTCAAATTTGCTGTACATAAGGAACTGAATTATCTAAATTTATCGACTATTTAAAACGATGTATTTAGACATTTATTGCATGTCAATTAACATCTTTACTAAAATTAAATAATATAATACAAACATGTTTTTACTAACCTATATAGCTTCAAAATCTAAAATACCAGTTTAAAATGTATTAACGACAAAAAGAGGAGGTTTTGTAAAAAAGGAGGAGGTTCTCAATTCAACTGTATGATGTTTTTTTTCACTGTATAGTCATGTTACATTTTATATAATTATACTCGTAGATGCTACAGCTGTATAAGTTATTCGATGACATGACGCCCTGTAAGAGCACACAGGTTACTTTATGATTCGCCGACAATTTTAACGCAGATTATTGATTGGCAGACCACGTTTCGACGAGTAACGGTACGCCGATGAATTTGTACGCAGATGATATGTTTCGCAGACTAACGTTTCGTAACTCAACCTTTAGTAGACTATTCAGTTGGCTTGTGAGTCAGTAAGCCGAATAACTATTAACAGAAATTTGTTTAGCCGATTAATCACTACACATTTTCAACGTTTGCTCGAACAACTTATCGCTTCCGAATTTGTGTTTATTTTATATTGATGTCAAAAAGAACTAAGGCGCAATGCCAGCAGTTCGGTTCTGGCACTCACCGGCCGCTGCCGCGGCACGCTCGCTTCGCTCGCTCGGCTCGTGCGTTGTTGGTCACAATTCTACCTAACACTCCTCCTCGCTATCGCTCGTCGACATACCTAACCACACATTTTGATGTCATGCGATAACTCTGCTTATCGTATTTCGGCGATCAGTTGTTCGATTAACTGAAACAATTACGAAACAAACAATCGACTAAAAGTAAATCTGCATATCGCTATTATTATCGGCGTAACGAAATTATACCAAACGTTGCTGGGCCAAAAGAAAAATCTGCCAATAGTTGTCTGCGAAACGAAAATCTGCTAATTAAACTCGGCGAAACGACAGGTCACCGGGCACACAATATAATTACAAACTGAATTTAACATTACTTGTTGTTGTGATTATATGTAAGTATTGTTTTTAAACCTGAATCATGCATTTCTTACCAGAATATTGATATTATTTATTATTATTCTACATTATGGAATATATCTATGTTATCGAGTTCAGTGTTTAGTTTTGATACTGGATTTATTCACATAGTCATCTTACATTTTTGATACAATTCAAAAGTATAATAATCAATTAAAATCTCTTGTGTGATGTACGATTATACTGAAACTCTCATCATCATCCCAGCCTATATACGTCCCACTGCTGGGCACAGGCCTCCTCTCAGAACAAGAGGGCTTAGGCCGTAGTTCCCACGCGGGCCCAGTGCGGATTGGGAACTTCACACGCACCATTGAATTGCTTCGCAGGTTTGTGCAGGTTTCCTCACGATGTTTCCTTCACCGCAAGCTCGTGGTAAATTTCAAATGTAATTCCGCACATGAATTTCGAAAAACTCAGAGGTGCGAGCCGGGGTTTGAACCAACGACCCTCTGCTTGAGAGGCGATAGGTCAAACCACTAGGCCACCACAGCTCCAACTCTATTGAAACTCTATCCACTAAAACTCTATTAAATTCCAAATTTCCAAAATATGTACTAAATTCTGTAGAAAGTTGATGTTTGTTGAGTCCGCCTTTATCTCGGGTCATAATCTGACGGCCTTGCCTCTGTTACATTATAAACATCGAATGGGTTTTAGGTGGAGGCTGAAAATAACTTGGAAGAGCAATCGGGTCGTATGTCGGTGACGTGTAATTACATTCCTTTGTGTTGGCCCGGCCTCGGTGGCCGCCACGTGACTCGCTAAAATGTGGATTGTCGCTTGACTTGAATCACTGCAAGCTGATATCACAGAAACTATACTGATTTTTTTGTCTTTTAATGGCCATATTACCAGTACCTGGGCGACCGAGTTTTTTTCTTTTTGTTCGTTAAACCTTTTTTAGTTTCGCCATATCTGTCCGTCTGTCTGTCTGTCTGTGTGTCCGCGGGGAAACTCAGAGACCATTAGTACTAAAAAGCTGTAATTTGACATGAATATACATATCGACTGATAAAATCAAAAAAAAATCAAAGCCTTAATGTTAAGTGCATAGAGTCGCGTATACATATTTTTGCAACTTTGGCCGTGTCGATATCTTTGTCCTTGACGTACCTCCCATACACGTAAAGTGGGGGAGATTTTTTTCTCGACTAACCCTATATTGTGGGGTATCTTTGGATAGGTCTTTTAACCACTTGATAGTCCTGAGCGCGCGACCAATATGCCTCAAACCGTCCGGATTTTTTATCCTGGGATAAAACGCGCTGAGTGTCCACAATTTTTTAACTACAAGGTTTTGAATAAACAAGAAATACTGAGACGTATTAAAGTTTACTCATTCAAATACTGTTAATAAAACAATAGCATGTATTTTATGATTTATTCACAAAATCAAGGTTAAACTTTACGTAACTAAAATATCCACGGGCGGTTCGAAGTATTTTGGTTTTGGATACCATGGTATCGGTATCGTCAGACTGTCAAGGGGGGGAGGGGGGGTGGGTTGCTAATACAATTTTTCTATTCAGTGATCCATTTGCGAAAATTCAACTTTAAAGTACAAAATTCCCCCCCTCTAAAATCTTAACTGTTAGGTGGAAAAAGTTTACAAGCCCAATACTAGGTATACCGCTGAACCACTACGCTGATAATAGAACTATCGTAATTACCGACCTCATTGCGTATGAAAATTACACAAAAAAATACGGCAAACCTAAAAAACACGCGTTTACCCAGAAATAGTATCAACTTAAATCGATTGTTCGCCCCGAAAGCCCGCATAGCCGTGGTAATCGTTAGAGCCGTTTTCGAGATTACTCATTGAAAGACATAAGCTAAACATTCTAGGAGATTTTGCAGAAACTGTACTTTTTACCCGACTGCGAAGAAGGAGGGCTATGTGTTTGACGCGTATGTATGTATGTATGTCTATTCCTATGCTCTCGTAACTACTCAACGACTGAACCGATTTTTGATAAATGAAACGTCATTGGATTCGTCTTAATGACGCAAGTGACACTGAGTACATGAAATTCTTGAAAAATCAAAATGGCGGGAATTTTGGCGCCAAATTGTAAGTTTTCAAAAAATGATTTTTATTCACACCTATCGATTGGGGTATCAAATGAAAGTAATAATTAGCCCATTCTAAATTTATAGGTTATAATCGTTTTAATATACCATTTTCAGAGAAAAGTGTGAAATAAAACAATAAATTTAAAAAATCAAAAACCCGACTGCCTTAAAAAATACTACAAAGAAGAAAACAAGTCTAGCGGGCTAGAACTTTGTTCAACAGTCGGGACCCATTTAAATCGTGACGCTCAAAAATTCTTACCTAATGGGTCCCGACTGTTGAACTTTAAGTTAGCTACTTAACAAAGTTCTAGCCCACTAGACTTGTTTTCTTCTTTGTAGTATTTTTTAAGGCCGTCGGGTTTTTGTTTTTTTTTTATTGTTTTTTTTTTTAATTCTGTACTTAATTAAACAAGTACAATAGCAAGGATTTAAAGTAAACTCTTTTCTATCTCTTTTTAAGCTTGTCTAATAATAATAATAAATTCATTTATTTCGGGCAATTTGGCCCATACAATAAGTACCTTACAGAATAACATACATATATTTATCATCAATAATATTTAAAGACGAATTTCTCCTATGCACACATATCTCAGGTTGCTTATTTCTACTATTTATTTGGTGGTGGTAATAAGCAACCTGAGATATGTGTGCATAGGAGAAATTCGCGTCTGTACCTACTCCTGTCCAGTGGTGGTGTAGGGGTATGGCACACAGCACGGAATGCTGAGGACCTGGGTGCGATTCCCAGTGCTGTTATCTTTTTCTGGTTTTTAGTTGAAATAAAAAATACAAAAAGACTCCAAATAACCAATTATAATGTTTTGATATTTAAGTAAAAACCTGTACTACATAAATAAATAAAAATTATTGAATGAATTTCGGTACAAAATAACATAAAATGCAATATTCCACTTAAAATCTATGTAACACATGTGCCTGAACTAGGATAATTCCTGTATCTCAGGCTGAACGAGCTAACATTTACATATTAAAATACCTAATCACCAAAGAAAAACAAAGTATGGTGTATAAATATGTAGTATCTACGTAGGAGTTATACTAAATCGAAATAACAAATTTATAATATATTTACTTAAAAGATATTATCAGGTCAAACATAAATACTGTATGTCAGATGTGATGAATATTATTTCAAAATAAATTGTTCTTTCTTTCTAATAGGTTTTCTAATCATACCTAGGAGTTCTTTAAGTATGTTAATTAACTCAATACTATTTTTATTCGTGCATTTTTCTAAATAAAACTACAATTATTTTATTACGGAACCCCACGGTGAACTCCCCGCGCTCATTTGTTCTGACAGATTAGCTGAAATATAACCGCGAGCCTAAATGACTGCGCTTTAGTGTCATTAAGGCTGATAGCGTTTTGTTCGCGGAACAAGCAGCGCGGCCCGGGCTGTGAAACAAAACCCTGTTTGACTGATCAGAACAAAAACATATAACCCAATTCGTAATTGACGTAAAAAAAATGCGAACAAGGTTCGAATAATCGATTCTCGTCTATTATACGTGTCGACAAGTGTTATCAACTTTTGTAAAAGGTTCAAAAGGTGGGGTTGACGCAATGTATTTTATATAAACGATGCTATGCTCATGCGATTCAGCACGCATTCAAATTCAACGTGGGTGGAAAAAAACACCCCCACTTTACGTCTATGGGAGGTACCCAAAAATTTTTTTTTATTATTTTTTTATTGTACAGTCAAGGGCAAAGATATCGACACGGCCAAAGTTGCAAAATATGTATACACGGCCTATTGTTAAGTGCATAAAGTCGTGTTACATATTTTTGTAACTTTGGCCGTGGCGATATCTTTGCCCTTGACTGTACCATTTTTTCGGCATAGTTTACATATATATCCGTGCAAAATTACAGCTTTCTAACATTGATAGTCCCTGAGCAAAGCCGCAGACAGACAGACAGACATACAGACATGGCGAAACTATAAGGGTTCCGTTTTTGCCATTTTGGCTCCAAAACCCTAAAAACGATAGCGTTGCATATAAAAGACTAAAGCCTCAAGAAGTGTCCATGTGTACACGGTTTCAATTCTCGAGCCATACCTACGCCGCCAGCAATTAGAGTCGTAATGTAAATAGCGGGCCCCGGCAACAAGTGGGTCAGCCCGGCCCCCGCGCCCGCGCCCGCGCCCGCGCCGCGCCCGCGCCCGCGCCCCGCCCGCGCCCGCCCGCGCCCGCGCCTTCGGGTCATGAACGCCGCCTGTTCATGACCTACTTTATCTCATAAATCTGCCGTTACCGTGAAAACTAGAGAGGGATCGACTCTCTGAAGCCGTAACAATGTGGTGACAATAACTTTGATGTGTTTATTAAAAGTTTAGTCACGAATGGACATAGTCCTTGACTAGTATCACTTTACATTACACCGTCCTTTTCTGTTGAATGTCAATAAGTCAAAACATCTATTGAGGCACTGATGATATAATAATTATACCATTGAGAATATCCGCCATAGGCAGGTAAACTCATTGAGTTGACTAATTGTTGTTTTTCGAATAAGCCTACGCAGTTACGTAATGCTTCAATTAATTTACAAAGAACTAGGACTTAAAATTAGTAATAAAACAAAACCTCCCCAGAGGCTGGCTGGCGTATCCTCGGGGCCGTCTAAACAACCCTTTCTGGAGTTAAAGGCCCAATAAGTGCGGCTGCCAATTTCGTTTATAATTTAACTACGGGGTAAGCACACAGGGCACGCCCGCTCGCCGGCAAATCCAATAAAGTCGGGGCTCTCGTGAGCGGTCGAGCGGCGCACGCGCTCCCGCGGGCGCGCCGCGGGCCGCTCGACTATTCATGACCCCACTAATGACGGCAATAGTCTTGAGATTTCTCAAAACGAAATCCTTATTTTTGAGAGTTCTACCGGGTGTGGCCTGTAACACGAGCAAATAATTTAAACATAGATCGTACTCGTCAAACTGAATAACATTAGTTAAGCGACTTTTAAAAATAATGGAGTCCTTGGATTTTCCCATTTTCATACAAATTAAATACTGTTATCAATGTACACCATCCTAGAACCCACCTGACGTCGCCCGTCATGCTACAAAAATCAAGCATTTTGCTTTACATTGCTGCTTCGAATAAACTTTAAAGTGTAATAAATATAAAAAAATATATATTTTAAAGTCGCTGAACTAAATGTTGTTCAGTTTGACGAGTACGAACTATATTGTAATTATTTGCTCGTTACAGGCCACACCCGGTATACGTACTGCCTTAATAAACAAGCTTCGTTACACCGTCATCATTTTGATACATGACTAAGAAAAGTATAGCGGTTTTTATTCTCCAACAGCTGACGTCTTCTTCCGTATAGGTAACAAGTTGATAAATGAAAAACATTTTCCAACCAAAATGTTTCACGTTGATTTGAGTTGCGGCGGGTATCGTGGCTTCCCGTTACCTCGGAACGGCTATAGTTTCCTTCCGACTTACCGCCCGTTTATATACAACCTCCGCTCGGAGTTACCTTTGTTGAGGGCTTACTCGGTTCCTTCCGCTGCTTTGAGATATAACCTTTAGCAGTTTTACACAAAGCGTCGAGGACGTATAATTAATATATATATTTTTTATGCTTATGGGTTGTCAGATTTCATGACGTACATACTTTAGAAGCTCAACAGGTATATCTTGACGACCGGATGGCCAAGTGGTTAGAGAACCTAACAACGAAGCTTGAGGTCTCTGGTTCGATTCCCGGCCGGGGCAGATATTTGTATGAATATTATGAATGTTTGTTCTCAGGTCTTGGATGTTTAATATGTATTTAAGTATGTATTTATCTATATAAGTATGTTAATCCGGTGCCTAGTATCCATAGTACAAGCTTTGCTTAGTTTGGGACTAGGTCACTTGGTGTCAAGTGTCCCATGACATTTATTTTTTACCTAGCTGGTGCCCGCGGCTCCGCCCCCGGTGTAGTTTTTTTTAATTTTCTAAATCTTCTTTTAAAAAGAACCTTCTCCTGACAATAGCAAACACAACAAAAAAAGAATTAGCGAAATTGGTCCAGCCGTTCACGCGTGATGCCGTGACCAAGGGAAATACTTAGGGATTCATTTTTATATATTATAAAATAAAAGAAGATAAATAAAACAAATAATCATCATTCATTCCACCTACACAATAGAATGCGTAAGTTTCGTTATCGATAACAATTACGTCGGAATATATGTTTAGTGAATCCAACAAAGCGGAAATAATGCGTGGAGAGGGATTTGAGGTAACTTAACAGTGTAGTTATTGAGCGAGTGGAGTGCGAGAGATGACTCGCGCGGCAGCCAGCACCAATAAAAGCCCCAACGGTGGAGTTCGAGAGACGACAATATTGATTTCCCCGTCTGATGTATTTCAGACTCCATCTGTTGCTATCCATAAAATTTACGATAATATTACCGAGTCGTTATTTTTGTGTGAAGAGTTTTATCGCTGCGCGGCGACACTTCCCGGGATATGACCTTTCGTGGCGCGTTGTGACTTTTATTTTTAATCGGATCGTTGGTAACCTTAGTATTAGGATTTGGTCATTACTAACACTGGGATTTATTCAACAGTTTATTTAAAGTTATGTTGCAATAGGTCCCTACCTACTACTTAATACATACAACAACAAACAAAAACATAATGCAAACACATGATGAAAACGACCTGGCTTACATACTCTGTGCCGTGGAACTGCATTAAATTTACACGATTATATAGTACCTATCATAGCATAATTTCAGACGTAATAACGAAGGAAGTAGAAACATGTTAATAAAGTTGGAAAATAAAATAAAAAAATGTTCTTATTTTAACATAGTATTATTTAATATTAGATAAAACTGTCCTGAAAGCAGGATATTTAATTCGAAATAAATATTATTGCAGGATATTTATACCTATCGATTATTATTAAAAATACCAGATAAATTCGTATAAGTACAAGAAACATGTTTGCAGCTTGGACGCTTATTATTTGTTGTGAAGTCTACAAGCTTCAAGTATGTCTTTTCACGGTGTTAATAACTAGTTAACAGCGTTCCACTCAAATGGTACTGAAATAATCCAGTTAAATCTTGAAAATGCCAATTCAGACTGAAATAGGTGCTCGTATTATATAGGTGAACAGTTTATGCGTCTAGACGCCACTATGACTACTAAACATATATTTTATTTCGTGGGAAAATACAGCAGTATGATGGTTTGATTGCAGATGGTGACGACGGAGGATGCTGCGAGCGCCGTGCCGGGGCAGATCGAGGCGCCCGGCACGTTCGCCGGCAAGCTGCGCCAGACGCTGTCCTCCTCGCTGCTCAACGCCCAGGACAAAGGTGCAATGCAATACAAACAGGCGTGCATTGGGCATAGGGTGCATTCTGGGTTCCAGGGTAGGCAGCGCATTGAGCCTACCTTGCTGGCGAGGCTGGCAGCGCGCAGCTGCGGCGCGGGCTAGCGCTGTCAGCCCTAGGATTGACCCAATGCACGTCACATATGATAATAATAGGAAAAGCACGGCGTGTATAGTCACTTGTATTAATATCTGCCACAGCGGAGCGTGCAAAAATATCTGACACGTCCTACCGGCCCTATAAATAGAGTCGTATCAGATATTTATGCGCCTTAGTTGGGTCAGATATTGGTGCCGGTAACTGTACAGTCAAAAAAACTGAATTACGTACACCTACCAGGTAGGGTGGAGTCTTTGTGCTACTAATGTCATGTTGATATCCCCACATTTTCCAAAGAAATCATAACGAAATTGATAATGAAAAGGTTCCACCCTCTACGTCATTCAGTTTCCTCGAAGGTAGGTACTCTCTGGTCAACGAGCAATCAGGTCGGCAATTTTTGAAAACAAATGAACCATTTATTTTCATTGCTACTACATTAGAAACCGCAGTCTACCTTTTTACGGATTTTGTCCATCACCTATGTCAGTGACACTAGTTGACAGCTAAAGCGTACAATTTTTTTAATAATTTAATTCAGTATTTAAAATATTATTGTTAAACCAAAGCAGTTAAAAAAGTACTTATACTCGTACTTACCTGGTAGAAAGTGAAAACTCTCATTTACTTTAACCAAATACTACAAATACAATCTCGCTAGCTCCATATGGAAAATATTTTTGGGCTGTATTTTCTCAACCCTAACATATTTAGGTGAAATAGGCGACATACAATGTCTGGAACTTTTACGATATTCACACGAACTGAAGTAACAAAACGACACATTTAACACGTTTTGAACTACCGCTTCCCGTAGCGTTGTTCAAAAACTGGCACGGCACTAAAACACTGGCAGCTTCTACAGTTTTCCTTGTAAACAAGCTCGTTACCGTACGGTAGAAACATTGAAGTTAATGTAAGTAATAAATGTGTCTTACTTGATTTATTCTGATTTGTTTCATTAATCAAAATAACAGTATACCTACCCACATCAAGTACACATCTCGAAACTCCTTTTCATTTGAAGCTGGAGAGAAACTTAACGTTTTAAACTTTCGTGTTTTTCACTCGTAGTAAAAATACCACGCACAGTACTTATCACGCTAACACACACGAGTAATATTTACCTCGACGTTTCGGCAACATTACAGTGGCCGTGGTCACGAGTAGACTCTACTTTGGAGAGAACATTCTAACAATTAAACAAGTCTTATTATCCGTATTTAATAACCTAACCAACAAAAAGTTGGAAAACCCCCGACTTTGTCACTTCAAAGTTCAATATCTCAAAAACGGCTGAACTGATTTTGATAAAACATGTTTAAGAACCATCTCTAGAAAACCTGCTTTCAAAAAAAAATACTGCATTTAAATCGGTTCATCCGTTTAAGAGCTACGGTGCCACAGACAGACACACAGCGGTCAAACTTATAACAGTACTTAATAACTAGGTGTTACTGTTGTCTGACTTGAAAAATGTGCTAATAACATATTATTAGCAAACACATATGTTTGCTTGCGTTTTATCAAAATTATCACAATTACGCTAGTCCTACTAATATTATAAATGTGAAAGTTTGTGAGTGAGTGAGTATGTGAGTGAGTGAGTGAGTGAGTGAGTATGTTTGTTACTTTTTCACGCTGAAACGGCTGGACGGATTTGGATGAAATTTGGCGAAAAGTTAGTTTATAACCTGGATTAAAACATAGGATACTTTATTCCCGGTATTCCCACGGGATAGGGATAAAATCTCGAAATAACAACCTCTGGCTTAGAGTCATGACATTTGATATGTAGGTAGTTGGACGTTTGGAATAACAGATAGGTGACTTTTTGACCCGATATCCCACGGGATACCTATGGATAAAATCTTGAAATAACAACCGCAGGGCTTAGAGCCATGAAATTTAGTATGTAGGTAGCTGGACCTCTGGAATAACACATAGGCTACTTTTTATCCCAATATTCCCCCGGGATAGGGATATAATCTTGAAATAATAACCGCTGGGCTTAGAGTCATGAAATTTAGTATGTAGGTAACTGGACGTCTGGAATAACACGTAAGGGACTTTTTGACTCGATATTCCCACGGGATACCCAGGGATAAAATCTAGAAATAACAACCACTGGGTTTAGAGCCATGAAATTTGGTATGTAGGTAGCTGGACCTCTGGAATAACACATAGGCTATTTTTTACCCCGATATTCCCACGGGATAGGGATAAAATCATGAAATAATAACCGCTGGGCTTAGAGTCATGAAATTTAGTTGTAGGTAGCTAGACGTTGGAATACACATAAGCGACTTTTTGACCCGATATTCCCACGGGATACTTAGGGATAAAATCTCGAAATAACAACCACTAGGCTTAGCCATGAAAATTTGGTATGTAGGTAGCTGGACCTCTTGAAATTCGGTATGTAGGTAGCTGGACCTCATGAAATTTGGTATGTAGGTAGCTGGACCTCTAGAATAACAATAATCTATTTTTTCCGATATTCCACGGATAGGGATAAAAATCATGAAATAATAACGCTGGGCTTAGAGTCATGAAATTAGTATGTAGGTAGCTAGACGTCTGGAATAACACATAAGCGACTTTTTGACCCGATATTCCACGGGATACTTAGGATAAAATCTCGAAATACAACCACTGGGCTTAGAGCCATGAAATTTGGTATGTTGGTAGCTGGACCTCATGAAATTTGTATGTAGGTAGCTGGACCTCTAGAATAACACATAATCTATTTTTTACCCCGATATTCCCACGGGATAGGGATAAAATCTTGAAATATTAACCGCTGAGCTTAGAGTCATGAAATTTGGTATGTAGGTAGCCGTATGTCTGGAATAACACATAAGTACGCTACTTTTTATCCCGATATCCCACGGTATAGTTTTGTAACTAAGGACCCCATACATCCCTGTATATTATTATTATTATTTCTTTTTTATTTCTTTAATTGTATACAATACAATACAATAACTCTTATTGCACAGCAATACAGTAAACAGTACAGAAAACACAAGTATATACATAGAGATTTTCTAAGGTAAGCAATAGGCGGCCTTATCACTTCAGGCGATCTCTTCCAGGCAACCTTTACAATGGACAGAATAGGAAATACATTTTAGCAGGTGGTGCAATTTACAGTAGATTAGAGCTGTATCAAGAATACATAAAACTAACACATACAAAACACTACACAACAAATCTAACAGATAGATAGGTAGATAGATACCATAACAACACATAAATAAGCTAAATATAACATTCATACGCAAGATGACAGGTAGTGCTCAGGTATACTAGTTTTAAGTATTTCATTTGTAATTATTTTATTTTGAAAAAGACTTTCTGCCAAGTTTCTTGCGGCGCATTCTTCTTGGCAATGATGGTCTTTCCAAGCGCTGGTAGTATAAAAAATGACGTGTAAAAGTGCCCATTGCGGCCTATTTACTGAGTAAATGATTTGAATTGAATTTTGCATTTGAATTTGTGATAGGGTAAAATTCTGAAACTTCAGCCCTGGGTTTAGAGTCTTGAATTTTGTACAGTTATTCACAACACAACCTCGATGAAGACCACGATATAAATATTGAATTTCCAGGGGAATTTTGTAAAATCCCGAAAATTTCAATGCAGCTACCACACCGAATAGTTTACGCGTGCGAAGCCGGGGTAAAAGCTAGTAATTAATAATTATTAATTTTATTGTATTTGTGTGTCTCCGTGTTAGTGAATAAATGTCTTCTTTCTTTTTTTTTTCTCTTTCACGCTACCTATCAGGCACGATAGTCTCGGCGTATGGCAAATTTCCAGCGTTGCTTTACCAGCATTTTTGTCATCGGCACATAGTACGTTATTTCTCATCGGAAAAATTCTTAATCCGTCACTTCGTATATACATATAAGCAACCGTACATATAATACACGTCTAAAATAAATATACGCAGAGGGAAAAGCAGCAACACATAAATAAACTATTGATAACGCTAATGTTTACCAGACGACAGATAGTTTAAAGAGCGGCAAAGATTATAGAGAATGATATTTGAATATAAAGGTTGCTTAGAATAAGTAAATTTTAGTTATTTTTGCTTTTCTTCTTTTTGTGTATATTTTGTGTGTATATAAAAGTGTCCTTATCTATGCCTATGTCCTTGTCTATATCTTTCTTGAAACTTCTGATTTGATTTGGATACGGTTTTTAATATTCAACTGCATACTTTAATTACTTGTGAAAAATGAAGTTTACGGTACCATCGTAAAAATTGGAGTTAACTAGGTACCCGTAAACATAACTGTATTGCCAATTGCATAAGTGCGTTAGATATGTTGGCCATCTGCATAGCTCCGATGTTATTGATGGCGACTGTACAAAATATTATATCTAGACTGCAGGAAAGAAGAGATATGGCAGTTTCATTGTGATTGATAATAAATAATTTTGGGATTTATTTCGCAAGCTTTGGATATCAGTAAAATAAAAAGAAAAATACTACCTATCCATAAAAATGGGAAAAAAATATAAAAACTTGCGTTATATTTTTAGCAAAAGACTTGAATTTTTACCAACCAGTTGTGGTCTGGGTTCTTATTTACTCCTTGATTAAAGGTTAATATCTTATTTTTTTACATCATAGGAAGACAGTGAGCAGGCGGGTCACCTGATGGAAAGATATCAACGCCGCCCAAAGAAATAACATACATAAGTTGAATTATGGATGCGTTGCTGGCCCTTTCAGAAAAGAGTAGTAAAGCTCGTTTTTCGAAGATCCCCAAGTTGTACTGATTGTTTATCATTAATTCATAGACCTACACGATATTTTTGATGATCGATTTGGTAACAAACTCGTAGGTATTCAATATTTATTTACCAGTAAGTCCCAAAACAATCAAACCCGACAAAAATCCCTTTGTTATTCTAGCTGAAAAAGTAACCATGACAATTGCTCTAACTTACCCGCGATATCTTTTGTTAACATATTATTATAGACAAATCATGTGTTCTGTAGATATTCTATTTAGAGTACCTACGGCCCTTCAAAAGGAAAAAAAATACTCTTTTAGGATCACCCATTTCTGACCAGCTGTCCATCTGTCGATCCAAACCAATCATTCCATACCCTTTTATTTCCGAAATAACAGGATTTTATATCTGAAATATGCCAATTAAGACAATAAGAGGGTGTTATATTTAAAGCAATCGTTGGAAAATATTTTCTCAGTTTTTGCATAACCTTCCATTACGTTTCAATAAGTGTGTCTGCTTGCAATCAACCATGTCCAAGTGTACTTTACCCCAATAACTAGATTCTATAACAACGGATCCAGTTTTTTAATCTTTACTGAGGATTATTCCTAAGTTCCAAGCAATCCAACCTTTTCTGTATTCAGCCCATCCCGCCCTCGGCTATTAATATTAGATCGTAGCGTGTAGCAAAGTGAACAGCTACATAATTAAATTACATGCCTAAAGTCATTTCTCAACTAGAGCCGAACTTTTACAGCTAGTTGCAACATTTATGTTTTGGTAACATTTATCTCATTTCATTGACCGTACAATATTTAGATACTTACGCAATAATTGCAATGGGTAACCTTGGACTCGCCTCAAATAGACTTTGTTATTTAATTCGTAAAGGTTAATAGGTTGTTTTTGATTTTATAAACTATAATTCAGGAGGTACGAGGGGTGGCTGAAAAGTAATCTTCCTCACCTATTTGTAACGCGAAATAAATACTGACCACTATGATTTCGTATTCACTGGTTATTCTATTTTCAAAATATAGGACATTCATTTGTTTATGGTGTCTCGTTCTCCTTTGTCACTTGATTGTTCGCTCGCATCGGGTCATGTCGCAGGAAAATTTGAAACTGAAGAAAATTGAGCAACGTGCTGTCATAAAATTCCTCACTAAAGAGGGAAATACGCCCTCGCAGATAAAGCAGCGTAGGTATGTTGCCTGAGTTTGGTGATTCGTGCCGGTCTGATTTCACCATCAAGTTTTGGTCAAAACAATTAAGTGTGGTCGTGATTGCCTCGAAGATTTTGATGATAAACCGAAAAAAAATTTTTTTTATGGGTTAATGTCACTATTTCAGGTTAAAGAATTTTATTTTCTCAAAAGAAATTTTACATTTCACTTAATGAGACTAAACAAATAATCATGCCTTAAATATAGGTACATAGCGAACGTGAGTATTACTTTGCATATAACAAACAAACAAATATAGCAATAAATTTTAAAGTGGGTAATTGTTGCGCCAATAGCAAAACTAATATTAATATCGGGTAGATCTAGTTATTGATGTTAAAGTTAAATAAAATGTACTCGTACACCGTGCGCCCGGCGACAGACCGCCAGGGACGGATTCAGATTTAGGATACAGGTATGTTATTGATAATATGAACCTTTAGTAGATTTTTAAAGATGTTAAAAGACTTCACTTCTTTAATAGGCTTTGGTAGGTTGTTATACATTCTTACTCCCTCGAAACATATACTTTTATGACCATAGCATTTAGTTCGGGGGAAAGGAACGTATAGATTGTCCGCACTGCGGAGAATTCGTCGTCCTTTTTCCCTGTTAGTGGGGAATGTAATTGAACAATGAATTTGTTTTTTTACAATTTTTCTAATTAAGATACACGTGTGAAAATGATACAGCTGATTAAGACTCATCAATTTAGTTTCTGCGTATATTTTTTTACTAGAAGTAAGGAAGTCATAATTAAAGAGAACCTTAATGACTTTATTTTGAATTATTTGAATATCCTTTAGGTTAGTTTTAGCGGCACTGCCCCATATCTCAATAAGATAGTCTAAATGTGATTTGACAAGGGAATTATATATATTACGACGAACCTGACTGGGAAGGCATCTTACTGTGCCACGTAGCGAGCCTAAGAGAGATGATAATTTTGATTTAATTTTGTTAATGTGTGGTTTCCAGGTCAAGCCACTGTCTAAAACCAGACCGAGATATTTCTCTTCATTCGACTGTTTTAATTTTACATTATTAATATTCAAAGGTGTATGATGATCAATTTTCTTATTTTTGGCTTTAAAAATCATGTATGATGTTTTAGATATATTTATAGTGAGTAAATTACTTTGAAACCATCGGTGAAGGTTATCAATATCTCTCTGTGCCGGTTCAAGAACATCCTTAATTGAATGTCCGTAGTAAAAAATACAAGTGTCGTCGGCATATAAAGAAATTTCACCGTGCAGTATTAGTTCACTTATCGAATTAACATATTTCAAAAGTGTAATAAGTGCATTTCTCTCGCAGAGGATTACATACAAAAAAAACATCACCCTCAATAGTCTTTTCTTTCTTAGTTAGGTAGATTACTTTTCAGCCGCCCCTCGTAGGTATGAGGTGTTGAATGAGGTGTTGAAACATAACTCACACAAAATGACCACTTTCAAACCTAATGTTTCATTATTTAATGTACCCATGAGGAAACTATGGCTCATGAGAGGGCTCATTATAAAATGAGGCCGAACTAGACTCGGCCGTGTGGTTAATTTAAAACAAGACTGTTTCTGTGTATAATTAAACATAATATTAAATAATTGTTCATAATTACTCACCATAATTTATCACTTACCAGCTGATTTGAAACGTGCTAAGCTCGTATATACGTGTAGTGATAAAAACAGATAAAATAAAATTTAATGAGTTTCATCTAGATAACGATAATCAATGTCAAATCAGCTATCCGATTCCTTTGATTTGACGGCTAATTTAACATTAGATTTATAAAGCTATAAAGTATCAATACACTAACTGGTTTATGACTTGTGAGGCTCGTAGCTTGGAGGTACACAAATTGAAAAAAGGTACTGTCGATCTCATGTAGACAAATTACATAAAACCAGTTTACTTTTAAGATTCTAACTTCAAGATGCAGGTGGTAGGACCTTGTGCAAGGTCCGCCTGGATTGCTACCACCATTTTGCTCGCTAATCCTGCCGTGAAGCAGCAGTGCTTGCACTGTTGTGTTTCGGCTTGGAGAGTAAGACAGCCGGTGAAATTACTGGCACTTGAGGTATCCCATCTTAGGCCTCTAGGTTGGGAACGCATCTGCAATACCCCTGGTGTTGCAGATGTTTATGGGCGGTGGTGATCTCTTACCATCAGGAGACCCACTTGCTCGTTTGCCACCCAGTAGAATAAAAAAAAAAAAGAGTTTTAATGCACTGAAATCTAAAAATTTCTTTAAAGTTTACAGATGAACAGACAAACAAAACCATCCGACAGTACCATGATGGTTAGGTATTTAGGTATCACAGTATAATAAAATACAAATACTTATCCACCTACAAATAAATGTCATGAACAAACCTCGCGAGCTGCGGAAGGACCAAGTTGTAGAGACTACCTGAGCCCGAATTTCGTCACTAATTCCGTAACTTCATCAATTTTCCGTTTGCGAAGTCTTTGAAGCTTAGTCGAACTGAAACTCGACGTAACAATTATAATGCAAAGAGCATTGTTAATTAGATCCGCCCAAACTCCGTTATTGTCCGAAACAAAATTATCTACCATAATAAATGAATTCAGTTGTTTCCAATTCATTTGGTGATACTTACGGCGCGGCGTCGGAGCGAGGACTGGTATAAATATCATTATTGCTTTAAGAAAAGTCAATTTATCATTTACGAGGCTTTTATTGTGTGTCCAATTTATTGTTTTACAATTTGGATTTAGTTTTTTAAACGATAAATGCAAATTAATTTAAATTGTTGTAAAGATGTTAAGACATCGTTTTTTTGGCAAAAATACAATTTTCTTTCGCGTAATATAAACATGAAATATTTTTTGGTATATGAAATTTTTAGTAGGTACAAGCTTTTTCTGCTCATTGTACTCTTTGTTATTTTTACTCACATTGTCATCTAAACTGTATTTATGTATCATCCATCATCATCCTGCGGAGATGATCCTAGGTAGACCGTTAGAATGTCACTACCAGATCATTGAATTGTCCCGGATTTACATAAGTAACTTATGTACAGTTTCAGCTTAACCAAGGAAATGGTTGAAAAATGGTTTGCACATTTTGAAATCAGAAAAACGGTGTTGTGTTGTGGGATAACCAAAAGCTTTTAAAAACGCCTTACTCAAACATCATAATTAATTTGTCTATTTCAATTATTTAATATCGGCAAGTAGGCCTAGTAATTACTGTTTCAGAAGGGCACATTCATTCTAACTTTTTGTTCACGTGGACCCTTGGAAATTTGATGAAGTTGTACACAGCCGAAACATATGTTGCACGTATTGTGTCACGCTGGGTGTAAATTGTGTAGCTGTGTGTACCACGAGTGTGTGCGTTTGGGTACGAAGAGTTAGTAGGTCGGAGTAAAGTTTCACGCTTGAATGCCCTAACCCTTATTTACGCGCCTGTGGGCTAGTGCGATGAATTAATTGTGCGTGAACTACGACGCGGCACCTTACGTTTAATAAAAACTTTTACAACTTGACTGCTACCTCGATAAAGTTTAGTAGTGGTTTGGGACTCTTGGGTTTTTATAAAGCAGATGATAGCATTGAAAGTTGTATCCTAGATACGCATAAACATGTCAAGAGTGTGTACTTGTGTAGTGAAAGTGGTGTGTAGATTGTTAAAGGAAATCTAATTAAATAAAAAAATCGATCAAGTGCGAGTGCGAGTGACTCGCGCATGAAGGGTTCCGCACCTCCGTACAATGTTTTAGAAACAAATAGTTCAGTAATCATTTTTTGTAAAAAAATCTAATGCAAGCTTTTTTTGTTGGCGGTACTTTTTGCCCCTGGTTACCAAAGTAGGCAGTCATCAAGACGAATCAAATGAGACCAAAATCGATGCGGTTGTGTCGTTTTATTACAGAGTTCCTATGGCCAACATCTAAATTCATCATCACAGATCAGCTCTACGTCATAATAATATTGCATTGTCATCGGATTTATACATGCTTGCAAAATTTCATCTCAATCGGTTGAAGACATCCACTTCATATTAATCATCATTAATATGGCCACTATTGAACATAGGCATTCTTCTTAGAATGCCACAATGAACAACAACACGCCACTTGGCTGCCTGCCCGTAACGTTCTAAGAAATAACGTCTTATGGGCAATAATTGCAAATAGGAACAAATTTTATTCATTTTATATATAGATATCTTTTCTCCTTTGGGCATTGATTTCAATGATGAGCACGCATTAAAAATATACTTCAGAGTTCACCATGAAGCCTTTAAGTGACAAGTCAATTTCATTATATTCCGAGCGAATTTGGGACAATAACGAGCAGTATTTGACAGCAGCGGCTCGAAGTTCACGCCGGAATTTATGAGCATTTCTCAATATTCACATAGCGGGATATGACGAGCGGCGGCGCCCGCGCTTTGTTGTTAGTGGATTCCTGCCCCTTGCCCCTCCCCCCTCCCCAGACACAAACTGCGGACTTATTTGAATTCTCAATCGTAATTTAGAAATCCATAACAAAGAAGTGAACGTAATTGAGGCTGACTGAATTTACAATGCGTTTTGTGTTAAACGAGAACGTAGAGTTACGAGTGATCACGCGTTAAAATGTTGACTGCGACTATACATTATTGAAACTATGAATGAAACGGTTTATTTTGCGCGTGACTGTAATACCTACGTGACTATACCCCTGCGTGCATAAGAAACTTTCAAATTGATAGCTGCCTTTGCGTAATTGTTGCACGTGTACGCTAACAGAACAAGTTTCATACTTTTAAAAAGAAATTTTGATGCGGTGTTAACTATAACAATAAATATGTACATAGATTTCTTTAGTTATAGTTGAAGTAGATACAACACGCCACTGATTCATTAATTAACAGGGCAAACAAAGACAGCTTACCAGTAAACTTTATAGCTTTCTTATGAGACACAAAACTTAGGTAACAAAACCTTTGTTATACTAAATTTTACTAAGCAAGGAGGTAAACAGCGTTTTATGCCTCGCAACAAGAAATAAAGTTCTACCCAAAACTTGTTACCTCGGTAAGAGTAAAGTTTGCTACTCGTAAAATGTTTACAAACTTGCTTGCATGTAGATCAATTTTACAAGAATATTATTACAGCTACATTATGGTCGATATAAAACTTGTTCACGTTGTACTCGTTGAAATATGTTTTTTGTAAAGAATATCAACTAACTTAAGTCGTGTTTTGGCTAAGGAAAAGTTCGGAAACCTTAGAACGAACGCTTGTATTTCGATAGTATTGGGTTGTTGCTTGCGACATCGACATGACGTCATGGCCATGTCACCCGAGAAACTTTCTTGCGTTTTCCTATTCTACTAACTACTAATATGTTAGCACATTCACGACTCACAAGGATAAAAATGTATATCAGTGCCCAAAATGTCGCTAAAGTTCTTCCTTTAAGTTTTCAGCTTAGATATCATCATCCCCGCCTATATTATGTCCCACTACAGGGCACAGGCCTCCTCTAAGAATGATAGGGCTTGGGCCGTAGTCCCCACGCGGACCCAGTACGGATTGGGAACTTCACACATACCATTGAATTTCTTCTCAGGTGTGTGCAGGGTTCCTCACGATGTTTCCTTGACCATAAAGCTCATGATAAATTTCAAATGTAATTTCGCACATAAATTCCGAAAAACTCCGAGATGCGAGCCCAGACTCGAACCCACGACCCTCTGCTTGAAAGACATTAGGTCAAACCCCTACGCCACCACGGGTTTTTATTTTAGGTGATTTTAGGTATCTTAATTTAACGTAAACATGCAACATCAATTGACTAGCTACTGACACTACTCTTTCAATAGTATAGAATAAAACAAAAGGAGTGGCAGCCTCGTTACTACGTCCGTCGCGAATACTAGTCGCGCTACGATCACGTAGAGTGCTACGAAAGTGCTACGGCAATGTGCTACGGTGCTTCATACGAGTAGGTACGTCGTGCTTTCAGACAACAACAGATCGAACTCTGCAGCACTAAGCAATTCTTTTAAACATTTATTGTAGGCATATTTTAGACGTATTATTTAATGGGTATAAATATCGGAAGTTCAAGTCAATCGCAGTCTATTTTCCGCAGAAAATATGTCTAATGCAATTAAACTGTAAAATACAATACAATACAATACAAATATTCTTCATTGCACACCACAAATCAGTACAAAAAATCTATATATTATACATACATTCAGGGTAGACAATAGGCGGTCTTATCGCTTAAAAGCGATCTCTTCCAGACAACCGTTTGGGTTAATAGACCTTAAGTTATGTCAAAATCGTAGGTGACAATACAATACAATTTGATAAAAGTTATCATCTCCTTAAAATATGTGACTATACATATTTGCACACTCAGCCTCCAAGACTATATATGTATATATTATACATCTACTTTTTTAGGGTTTACGGAGCTCTATTAGATCTACGATGTCCGTCTGCTAGTTTTAAGAAAAAAAAATGTTATTTATCTTTCAGTGGCTGTGCTTAATAAACTTAAACAGTTAGTCAGTTTCATTTTTTAACATTTTGTATTTTGTACATAGTCGTACCTATACAGGGAGGAAACGGACGACGGACGTTCTCTAAAATATAGTACAGTCAAAGGCAGAGATATCGACACGGCCAAAGTTGCAAAAATATGTGTACACGGCCTTAATGTTAAGCTTAAGTGATGTACATTCGATGTGTAATGGTTAGAGCGAATATTATAAAGAAAACAAAAAATATAAAAAAAGTCATGTTGAATATTGGTGACAACCCTTTGTACGTACCTACGTAAATCTCTAACATGTGTAAGGCAAAAAGGATACCTGTTATCTTAGGGATCTACAGCCGATATTCAAATATTCCATTACTTCTAATTATACAGGCAGCAACTCGTGCCCGAGTGTGGCGATGCATTGCACCTTCGGCAATACAATACAATACAATAACTATTTATTGCACACCAACACAGTAAGCAGTACAGAAAGCACAGGTATATACATAGAGATTTTTCTAAGGTAAGCAATAGGCGGCCTTATCGCTTCAGAGCGATCTCTTCCAGGCAACCTTTACAATGGACAAAAATACGGAATAAATATAAGCAGGTGGTGAAATTTACAGTAGATTAGAGCAATATCAAAAATACATAAAACTAACACATTCAATACACATACGTAGATAGATACCATAACAACATATAAATAAACTAATTATAACATTCATACGCAAGATGACTGATAGTGCTCTCTAAACATAGACTTAAAGATAGGCAATGACTTTGCGCGCCTCAAGTCTATCGGTAGGGAGTTCCACAACAGAGTGGCCTGGACAGTGTAAGAATAAACATAGTAGTTTTCTTCACGATTTTTTTCTACAATTTTTTCACAATAGTATCACATTCTGTCCGTACACTTCGTCTTTGATCGTGCCCTACATAAAAAAGTCCAGTGCCGTGAGGTCTGGAGACTTAGGTGGACAACGGTGAGGCGCAAATCGACCTATATCTATCTGTCCCCAAACTCGGTGCTTAATTTCTCCCGTACTTCTATCACGTTTTGAGCTGGTGCTCCGTCATGTATTGGCGCAACGACACAGAGGTATTGTAGTTGCACTCTACGTATAACAGTAACAATTTGAGATAATCTAAAATATTGGCATTATTAAGCAAATTAGTTTAAAGAGTGTGACATAATACTTGTGACGTGCTTCTTGTCATTGTAATAATTATCTATGTAAGAAAAAGGTTGTAAAACATAAACATTGCCAATGCACCTACTTTATGTCATCTATCAATAACGTCACAAAGTTTTATGCAAACGTTTTATGCAATTGTTGTACAATCTATTATGTTTCCCTTGACTCTACAGTCAACCAATGTGATTCCTAGTCCTTCCTAACCCACCACAAAACCTGTCATTGTGAGATTTGGCGGTATCCAATAAGCATTGCTATAGACAAACCAAAAATGATTTACTATGGCAAGGTTCTACAGTGGCCTAGAAATCAAATTGGTTGACTGTACAACACCCGTGATGCACGAGCCCGACTCGCACCCGGTCGATTCATGAATAATCTTACTTTACCTTTATACATTTTTACTACTATTTTGCTCATTGTACACCGAACTTGAGAATATTACGAGTATTTTTCGTTAATTTTGTCTTATCATATATATATTTTCATATCTATTGGGATTATCTAGATACGCGGTAGCGTGTCCAACAAGTTCCAAAAAAAAAACGGGTGACACAGCGCTGTTTGTATTTTACACGAACCATATCGACATTCTTTTGACACATTAACAAATTGAACCCTACTTAATCTACATACATGAAAGGCATTATTCATTTCATTACCTACCCGTATGGTGAAATAAGAAATGATTAAAAAAAATTAGAATGTGACAATCAAGCTGATGAAATTTGTTTTATCTCAACACCAATATACTTAGCCAATCCATATATTTTATCGGATACCCTCGTGTTTGTATCCTCCACGTAATTAATCGAGCACATATAAAAAGTACATTCCCCTGAAACCGGCAGTTGTTGTGCCGAGCACGTTACGATCTGCTTTTGGGACTACAATTAATTTGTAATGGCTCATTTTACGTGATCACGAGCACTCTGAACATGTTTGGTTGCTTTAATTTAAATTAATGTATCCTTGATTGTTTGTTTTAGTCTTATCAATGTAACAATACTATCTTTCATTTTTCAACGGGGGCAAAACTACGGACATGTTATCATGTAGTTATTTAAAAACATTTTAGTTGCGTTTTCCCCAGCTGAACACAAATCTCTTGTTAACAAAGGGGTTTTCGACTCGAACCGGTGTGCACGTTTTAATTTTAGTTTGTATTTTATAAATACGAGCTGCACCGAGATAATTCGTTGCAGTCGGAACAAAAGTGTCTGTACCTACGTTACAATCTCATTTTCATTACCATTTATCTAGGTTAAATGAAACTAACACGTGATGGAAATAATATACGTCACACCTGTAATAGCCTACTATGCTACTATTCACCTCATCATAATATCTTCGGCCTATACACCCCACTGCTGGGCAGCACAGGCCGCTCTCATTTTAAGAAGGTTGACCTGTAGTTTCCGCACGGGTCCAGTGTGGATGGAACTTGACACACTGTTGAATTGCTTCGCAGCTTCCTCACGATCGATGTTTTCCTTACCAAAAAACTAGATACTGCTATTACTGTTTATACACAGGTTTTATTTCAGTTTTTTCTTGACATAAACTCACGTAGTAAGTTGTTAAGGTGTTTAATTAATAAGCAAAACATAAAATCCAATAAAACTCGTTTCACGCAAAAACGAGAGGCATGTAACTAAGTCAGAATGTATTGAATAAATTAGGCTAATTGCCTTTTTGTTTCAGAATTTTAATATTGAGTGCAAAGTAGCATCTCGCGGCTGTCTTATTAATTTATTCTGTAACCGACAAGGTTTTGCAATTTTCTATTCAATTCGGCTTTCGCAGTTAAATTAGGTATTGTAATTTAAGTCAATTTTGCGGTTTTAACGACGCAGTACTTAATTGTATTTACCTAGGTGTTGGTCGGGCAAATTAGTGGGTTTATGAGATTAAGTTTTAACAGGCTGATGGGGTAATGATTGCGAAGAAGGAAAATTCATTTGTAAAGATAATTAGTTTAAATGCGAGACCGCAGCACTAATTATCAGGTCGTAAACTAGGATTGAGGTGTTTATTTATAGAGCGTCAGGTATACGTACATGTAGACTAGCGCTAATTAAAGATAACTGCTTGGATTTCGGGATTTCATGTGAAGTCAAATTATTTGAAATTCGTTATCCATATTTACTTTATTGCTTGGATCAACCTTATCGTGAATTGCTTTTTAAGGTCCCGCACCCGAAGGGTTCAAAGGGAACCCTATTGCTGTCACTCACATGTACGTCCGCTCATCTGTCTGTCCGTCTATCACACAGGTTATAAACACAAACGGTTAGAGAGTTTTTAAATTTTCACAGTAGGTAAAGCAGCATTTTGTTGACCCAATCAAACAATTTTTTAAATAAAAAATAAAAAACGATTATCTTTCCGAAAGCGCTAGTAGTAGAAAGAGACCTACTTACAGCCCTACTATACTACAGAGTACAGTTTTTGTTTTTTTTATTAATCAAAAAAAAGATTTACCTGTACCTACTTATTTATAATATTGCAGTGACGAAGCTGGGCCCACGGCAGCCCGAGCCCGCGGCCGAGCCTGCGCCCGCGCCGCCGCCCGCGCAGCCGCCGCCTCCTGCAACGACGGCTAAAACTGAAAGGTAATTAATATTGCACTTTTGGAAACAACGTTTATATTCTTTTGTAGATAAAACTTTCTTATTTTTTTATTATTTTTATTATTAAAAATTATTTCATTTTAAAAGTACTTAAAATACTCCATGCGAATTAGATGAGAATGTAATGAATATAATTTCATTCAATATGATAATATTTGATTTAATTTCAGATCATTTTAATAGTAAACATTAGGTATAATTAAAAAAAAGTTTTTTTCTTTATTTTTTTATTACTTTTTAACCTAATCTACTTTTCTGGTAACAATTATAAATTAAGGATTACTTAAGTCTTCATAACAGTATACCAAAAAATATTATGCCAGTATACCTAATATATCAAATATTCGGTATAGAAAAATTACACTTAAAGTATGTTATAGTACTTATAACTGTTAATATATCTAAAGATCAGTACATAAAATGCTAAATTACTTATATAATTTGCAAATGTACAAAATGTTATTACTGTATCAAATAAGCTGTAAGGCAACTAATTATATTAAATATTGTTTAAGCATCGGTACAGTACCCACCCCCCATCGGTACAGTACATTGTTATACGGAACACGGTTTTTCATATTTAAGATTAGATTAGTTACAAACAGTTGTTTGCCTTCACAGAAGGCTTTGTAAAGAAATAATATCTTTACGGGCTTTCGGAGCACTTCCGTGTAAAATGAAACGCTCGGAATTATTGTCATAGAACAGCTGCCGGAAATCTCCTTTAGATCATAAGGCGGGGGATTACGCGAGTACTTATTGTCATAACATTTGCTGAAATAACTACTTATCTTGATAACCAAATTCAAAATTACATTAATGTTTCCGTTAAATAGGTATCAGATTTTGCCGATACAGTTGAAAAAGTGCGTTTTCTGAATTTCAGAACATTTTAGCGAATCAAACCAACCACACATGTTTATTCACCAACGAGATGGATGTATGACCTGGTTAAAGCCGCAGGTTCACGGTGGATGCAGGCCTCTTCCAACCGGAGCAACAGGAGGTTTATGGCAGTGGCCTATGTCCAACAGTGGACGTCCTACGGCTGATATGATGATGATGATGATATTAATTCAAAACATGTTTTTCAAAACAGATCTGCCATGTTATTTAATGACTTGTACTTACATCAGAAGTTACAACACAATCAAAAAAAATACACAGTAGGTAGATACGCTATTTGAACTAAGGGATCGCCAATGCGGATTGGAATTATTTGTAAACATGCTTGTCCATGATGTATGCTGGCTGCAGGGAAGCGGGCAAGGCACCGTCGCGGGCGGGCGCCTGCCGCGTGTGTCTCAAGGCGCTGAAGCCAGGCGAGGTGTTCCATACCTGCAGCGGCTGCCAGCACCGCGTCTGCGAGGACTGCTCCTCCTACTCCAAGCCCGCTGACAACGAGGATGCGGTAGGCTATTACAATAAAATACTTCTAGTCCAAGTTAGTAGTTCACAAACTGAGGTGCTCTCCCCGGGTGCTGCGTCGCGAGACGGTAGACACGGATAGGTCCCAACACGTCTAAGTCTATCTAAGTCTACATACATCTATTTTCTTTTATAATGGTGTCCCAAAAAATTGAAACTTGTTTGTTGAGCCGTAGTATAGAAAAGATTGGGAACACACATGCTAAGTTATAAAATAAATGATATAAACAAACGAATTCCCTAAGTAGGTAATATTATAAAGACAAGAGATTATTGTGTTTGTTTGTTTGTTTAAATCAAAAGTAATATTTTTAAGAGAAAAGATTTGACTGATATTTGATTTAAACCACTTCAATTGGTAAACATGAAAATGTGACTTGATTCAACAAATAATTGCAAACAATATGTAAGTGAAAAAATAAATGCTCAGCATACAATTTCCACATAAATTTCATCAGTTATAAAAGGCAATAATTCACAAAATCCATTAAGTCACACAACAAACACATAACATAACATCTTGTTTACCACGCCTTAGCAAGTATTATACGAAATCTGCGGTGTACGGATTTCTTCGTAGAAATATAAATATCCACGGAGAGAAGCCCTATCGAAAACATTATAAAAGAAAACAAGCAACTTTTCAAGTAAATTTATTTTGTTTAACTTTTCCTTGTTAGGAGTTTTGAAAGGTAGCGCCATATAAGAAAGTCATACGACTGTTGTTTTTGAAGAAATACTTTGAAGTGCAGCTACGTACCAAAAATTTGCTTCTTTCATGCTTCATGGCAACTGCTGCCTCGTAACATAAAACCACTAGTACGTACGCTTACATTATAATGTACTTAGCGAGGTTTGTGTGTTCTATCGAATCTGGACTATCGTACAGGTAGGTAAATAGGCTATTTAATTATTTAAACAAGAACACGGCGTAAATTATCTGCATAAATTTTAAAAAGAATAATCATCAGATTGATTACAAAATCGACTTAATGTTTTTGACAGCAAATTAAGGATTGTCCTCAGTTCAGTTGTGTGAGGATAGGTACATACTATAGTATAATATAATAAACTTTGTTTAATTAAATGTATGTATAGTTTCTTTTGTATTGATATAAATATTGATACTTTTTTTTTCTTTAAGTTTTAATTGCATCACTCTTTTCATAATGTGTACCTACACATAGTTTGAATTGTAAATTAAACGATCTCTTGCCTTAATTATTCTCACTGTTGAAACAGTTGAATGCAGTCGGGGCCTGAGGTGAAAAATAAATAAATAAATATCACGGGACAATTCACACCAATTGACCTAGTCCCAAAGTAAGCTTAGCAAAGCTTGTGTTATGGGTACTAAGCAACGGATAAAAATAATTATATAGATATAGATACATACTTAAATACATATTAAACACCCAAGACCCGAGAACAAACATTCGTATTTTTCATACAAATATCTGCCCCGACACGGGAATCGAACCCGGGACCTCAAGCTTCGTAATCAGGTTCTCTAACCACTAGGCCGTCTGGTCGTCAAGAGCGGAGCCTCTCCCCCCCGCTATCCACACGCCTCGCCTCAGTCGCCTTTAGTGTAGTGCTGTCCTTGACAGCTGTCGTACACGTATCGATCGCGCTAAAACTCATACTGCACCTCGTATTAAGTATTTTTTATTTTTAATGATGACGACCAGATGGCCTAGTGGTTAGAGAACCTGACTACGAAGCTTGAGGTCCCGGGTTCGATTCCCGTGTCGGGGCAGATATTTGTATGAAAAATACGAATGTTTGTTCTCGGGTCTTGGGTGTTTAATATGTATTTAAGTATGTATCTATCTATATAATTATATTTATCCGTTGCTTAGTACCCATAACACAAGCTTTGCTAAGCTTACTTTGGGACTAGGTTAATTGGTGTTAATTGTCCCGTTATATTTATATTTATTTATTTATTTATTTATTTATGATGACTGATCCGACTTCGTTTCTGTTTTTTTTTTGTTGACGGTTTAATCGAGTTACATCCATCGTGTTGAGTCACGTTGCGTCTACGATGGATGAGACAAATAAAAGTTTAGGTTAGATAAAAAAATATGTCAAAATTAGAATAACATTTATTTTAGAAATTTATCGACATACCCGGATCCGCGCTGTCATCGTTCATACACCACTAGGTACCTCAAATATTTCGTTTCTAGATTTTTTACCGTACAACGGCAAAACCTACTAGCCACTGGCAAAATTGTCCCCTAATGAACAGAGCCATATTTATTTAAATAAACAACAAAAATCGACATACCTTCTGAAGGTATGATATATTTCTATATATAATTCTAATAAGGTCGCAACACTGTCACATTCCTGAGCTCTGCATTCCACTCGCGCGCTATCTGTATGTATTTATTTATTTATTTACAGAAAAAATGGCACTGTTCGGTGTGCCGACGCAAGGCGGCGCCGCGGCTGCCGCCGTCCGCGCAGGACAGCACGGACTCCCTGCTGGACGTGCCGATGCTGGACGCGCTGCAGCGGCGCCACTCGGAGGCGCGGCTCGGCGGCGGCGCCAGCAGCACGGCGCTCGCGCCGCCGCGCTCGCCAGAGCTGCGCCGCCACTCCGACGTCTCGCCCGCCTCGCTCAAGGAACTTGAAAAGGTAATGTTTGGAACCATCTCTATGGTTTATGCTGATATTATTTAAAGCCAAGAAGCTTTAAGCATTTTTTGAGTCATTTCACTATTATACTACAACGAAATCCTACCAGTAAGAATACTCCTACTTTCTTCCCACTATTACTACCAATTTTATCAATCTTACCGCTCGTAGTAGGTAATACTGTGTATTTTTCTCTCTAGCGCTACCGCCTGTTTTACATTATTTAAAGTTAATAAAGTTTGTGTTAGTTAAGTAGTTTTAAAAAATATGTGGCCATCTGAGGACTATTTTGCCAGTTTCTAGTGGGGTTTGCTGTTGTTAAGTTAAAATAAAAAAAGGAACTTAAATATTCCTCACAACAAATATGTTGCCTTATTCAAGCAACATCCCTCATAAATGTGACAGTCAGGAAGGAATTTGCTAACTTTCATTTCTACTAATTAGGGTTCCGTACTCTAAACTTCGAAGATTCCGTAGGTACCTACACAATACGAAATCCTTAGAAAAATATTACTTGATTTTTCAATGGCTACGTAATGGCTACGGAACCCATCTTGGGCGTGACCGACACGCTCTTGGCCGGTTTTTTTAATGGCTTTACATGCAGTTTTTCGGACTGTCTGTATACAAACCAAATTCAAACACTTGGTACCCTTACCTCTATCTAGCCAGTCAATAGGTGGCACACTATCCCACAAACACAAATTAGCATAAAGCTAATCTAAGCCAGCTCCAGGCTCGGTATTTTATAGACCTTATTTACCCAAATGGCATCAACAAACCTAAACAAACTTAGGGTTAAATTAGATTATTAACTTCGGTTTATATTACTCCCATCAAGGAGATTTATTTCCCCCCCTATAACATAGCGGAACATGCGGTAAAGTTAATAAACTTCACATTGTACAAATTGCCAGTTTTCGTCATAATTTCCCGCGGCCGTAACACGTGTGCCACGGGGTCGACTAGCCCGTGCTCCGAGGTTGCCATACATAATAGTGAATCACGAAACCAACCCGATATCGTGTTAACGTACACGGAAACGCATTGATAAAATATATAGTTACAATTTGTACGCATTATTTTCGTTACCCGCCCTCGCGACCTAGAACTGTGATAATACATATTTCACATCTACGTATAGGGGAAAGATAAAATGTCATCTCTAGCCTTTCCCAATGTCCTCGAGGTGACATAATTTAATCTCCGCAGTGATTTACCTTCGTTTACGTCTATTATTGTAACCTTCGTCAAGTCTGTCAATCGTCTGTCATAATCAAAAGTTTGGTGGGTTTATGAACAAGTTGCGGCTGCTCTTTACTTATTGTACCGAAACCTCATTTTTTCATGGCCTGTTTCATTCTAGCAACTGCCATAATTAGAGGTTTCAGGGATAACAATATTTTTCTACTGCACAAATTTACTACACGTATTCGGTAGAATTGATTCGAACCACTAATTGGTTCGAAACATGTTCCCAAACAAGCCATCAGCGAGCGCTGGCCTGGCCCGTCTTGTTTAGTTGAGGCCAGCAGAATTCATTTTTATTCCTGGATGGCTTGTCCTGAAAAATGGTTTATACGGGGCCAATAACAAGCCAGAGTGAAATTGGCAGCCCAACACTGGCTTCGTCTAAACCTAGCTTTATATGTTGGAGCGCGTATGAGTAACCACGCTGCCGTTGCGGCAGTTAAAGGGCGGCGGCACGGCAACGCCGGCCACCGAGTCTCGCCGCCCGAGCACGGTCACGCCGGCGCGGCGCCGCTCGGTGCGCGCGCCCACCGCGCGGCAGCGCTCCGTCGACGACGACAAGCAGGACTCGCCGGCGCATGCGCCCTCACTCGGCGCGCCGCCACCCATGTCCCGGCGGTGAGTAATGACATCGACCACTGGTTTACTTTACAGCTTCTCCATATCCCCTGACTTTATTAATTTGAGTGGTAAGTGGGCTGGCCACCATATCTGTCAAAGTACCGACAGTGAGTGACTTCAGTGGAAACCGCGTCTTGGCAAACGTAGTGTAGGAAGCCGTCCGGCTAGGTTAGGTGGATTGACGATCTGCGAAAGACTGCTGGTAGAAAATCCATACGTCGAGCCGAGGACGGTTGCAATGGCGCACATTGGGGGAGGCCATGTCCAGCAGTGGACTGCTATAGGCTGATGATGATTATGAGTTTGAGTAGCATTAGTCTTATAGCCATGTATTCCTTTTTTAACCGACTTCAAAAAAGGAGGAGGTTATCAATTCGGCTGTATCTTTTTTTTATGTTTGTTACCTCAGAACTCCGTCATTTATGAACCGATTTGAAAATGTCGTGTTCGTCTAGGAATGCCTTCAAAAAAACCAAAATCAAAATAATTTATTTTCGGATAACTGAGTAAATCCAAGTATTGTTAATTTATACAATATTCTTATGAGACTATGGTAGTAAGTTGATAAGATATACTTTTAATAATTATTAACTTCAATTAGGTCCCATAAGCACCCAATCAGGATTTGATGATTGGATCTTAAGGAAATCGAGGGAACTCTTCAAATGTTGTAGGGACACCTATAGTAAATTGGATATATGTAGTAGTAACTCGTACATTTGCTCTTGAAAATCATCTTTTGGTGAAGTGGAACTGATGATGAAGACCACAGTTGACCATCGGAGTTACTACCCAATAACAAGTATTTCACGGGTTGAATTTTAACGTCATGCTCCCTGGCAACCCCACTGTCTGTTTTGTGATTTTTTTAAACATAAAGCTGATGTACCCAATATGTACCGAATTAGTACCTACTTAAAAAAATTGTACATTAAGTGGTGGTAGGTAATTGACTAATCTGTAACCACGGACTTTCAACGATAATTATAATGACGACCGGATGGCCAAGTGGTTAGAGAACCTGACTACGAAGCTTTAGATCCCGGGTTCGATTCCCGGCCGGGGCAGATATTTGTATGAATAATACGAATGTTTGTTCTCGGCCTCTCGGGTCTTGGATGTTTAATATGTATTTATCTATAATGTTTCCCGTTGAATAGTATTCATAAAACAAGCTTGTACAAGCTTTGCTTTGTTTGGGACTAAGTCGATTGGTGTCAAGCACGGGTGTCAAGTGTCCCGTGATATTTATTTACATTTAAACCTTAATAAGGTAGAGGCGATTTAGCGACCACTTGCATTGAGTTGGAAACTACCTTATTAATATCACAATACGTCACAATTTCCTTTGTATTTATTGAAAATACGACTAGCTTTAAAAATATTCTTTGTCAGGTATGTATTCGATAGCTGCTTTTGATTCTGTGGTAGTATGCTCCAATAAATGAGGTCTTATTAAGGCTTAACGTTGTTGCAAAATTCTAAACATCGAACATGAAATCAAAAATTCGTCGTAACTAAAAAAGCCCCAATTTTTGAACGAATTCTGTACAAACCGGGACTTATGATTATGATATTTCCTCTTGTTTTTTCTCATCCGTGATACAGATTTGGCCTTTATTCGACAAAGTTTTGTGTAATAGGTACATAGCGTGACGTGCTGTGGTATGATATTATTACAGCAGTGAGGTAAACCGCAAAACTCGTGTCCATGTCACTGGGGTAGACAAAATCTTGTTAATGGCGTGGAAAGGTACGAATGCAATTTCCTCTTACGACAGCGAGACTTTAGTCAATAATATCAACCAATAAGTGCCGCCAGCTTCAAAAATTTATATCAATATAATTTTTGCGTTCTTTTTACCTCCTTTATTCCTGAACATATTTTTATGGATTTAACTCAGATGTTGTACCTACTTGCTATACGGTGTTATGCCTTTTCTTCCAACTTTTTTGTCCGAACTATACTTGTTGACCAACTTTTCGCCGCTGATTCACTTTGACAACTAACTATTGGTAAATTTTCAAATGCTAAAATATGTCAAGTAATGATTATATCGATGATGCCTATCATTAATATCTGCTAGGCCTGCTCTAGCGCTCAACTTGACCAAGGTCAAGCTCAAGAGCTGACCAATCAGATACAGATGTGCAAGTTGGAGAAAGTTTCCAAAAAGTTTGAAAAGTACTCGGAAATTTCTGGAAATTTTCATAAGAAATATGTATAGGAAATTTAAATTTAAGAATCGGAAAGTTTCAATCCCCATACAAAATTGTGAGAACTTTCCGAAATTTTCCTATGTTAATTTCGGAAAGTTTCATTTGGCACATCAGTTTCAGAAAACAAAAATCGCTGTATTCTTCTGCTTTTACCTATACAATTTGCCTCCAAATATTTCCAATATATTATTTCAGCTGGTGGTTGACTTTATTTGTTAACTCCATTCATTGTTACACGACCGAATGGCCAAGTGGTTATAGGGAACCTGACTTTGAAGCTTGAGGTCCTGGGTTCCATTCCCGGCCGGGGCAGATATTTGTATGAATAAGAAAGGGGAGGCTTTTGCCTTACAGTGGGACACATTATAAGCAATTTAAAAAAAAAGTATGATGTTCTCGGGTCTTGGATGTTTAGTATGTATTTAAGTAATTATTTATCTCTATAAGTGTCTATGTTTATCCGTTGCCTAGTGTCCATAGTACAGTCACCAGCACCTCATACCTGACACAACAAGCATGCATAAATATCTGATACGGCCCTACGTCTAGGGCCGGAAGGACGTGTCAGATATCTTTGCACGCTCCGCTGAGGCAGATATTAATGCTGGTGACTTTACAAGCTTTGCTTAGTTTGTAACTAGGTCAACTGGTGTCAAGTGTCCCTTGATATTAATTTATTTTTTGTTCGATTTTCAATTTGCACCACATCAAACACGTGACTACACTTGGAGTCAAAAATTCCGATGAAAACCCATACAGGGGTGTTCAGTCAAACAAACTTAATAACCTTGTGCAGTATTCTGGAAGGATTTGAAGACAACCACATTAAGTATACAAAATTAATAATTTAATCTACGTTTGTTAGAGCGTCAGCAGTAGACGTGGTGGGCGGCGCAGGCGCAGGGTCGCGGCGCGGCTCGTACCGCGCGGAGGACACGTCCGAGTCCACCCCCTCCCTCGGCCTGGCTGTGGACGAGGACCGGCCCATACGCCGCCGCGGCAGCCAGCTGTGAGTCTCGTAGGACCATCTCACACACTTACACATTCTCCCTCTCAATTTGGCTACATCTAACATATTTATCCAAACATGAGAATCACAATATACATAATTTTTCACTTTTTTAGTATTCCTTACACGAAGGGTTGTCACCCTAACGGAATTTTATTACTATCGCTTCGCTACCCATCTGTCTGTCAGAGGGCTATATCTCGAGAATCGAATTAGATGGATAGCTTGAATTCCACATTATGTGTATTTCGTAATCATAATTAACTTAAATATAATGACCCGGATAACTCACGTCTTTAATCGAGTTTAGCTCGACATGTTTCGGGCTAATCCGTAGCCCTTCGTCTTCGGAGCAACGCGACTCAGCGGCTGCTGCAACACGCGCACTGCGCGCCGCCGCTCTGCTCGCGCGACTACCCGACGAAACTGACACCGGCACACAACTACCCGCGTTTTCATCATCATTACAACTGTCAAATGTACATAATTAACTTCTAAAAAATTTACTCCAATGCAGTATTTTTGCTAGTACTATTATTTATATTCTGCTGTTAAAAAAACTACCTACCTAGCCTATTATTAAAAAAACTTTAACAAACGGAGTATTTTTAAACATAATCATTGTTACCTTATACCCAGCCCCGACATAGCAGCACTACAACAAAGAACCGGAGCGCTGAGCGCGATGGCCGCTCTATCCCGCACCTCGGACCCGAGCGAACCACCATCGGCAGCGGCAGTGGCCGCGGCCGCCGCCGCCGCCGCCGCCGCTCGACAGATGTCGGTCGACGCTGAGGCTATCAAAATTGTCATACACGACGTGGACGACAGCTCGCCGAGGCGAGTCTCGTTACGTCGCGACCCCAATGATAAGGGACACCGATGTAAGTTTTACCTTTGTTTATGTAAATGTGTGCTGCGCTCAACCCTAAGCTACCTACATAGGCGTAATAGGCTTGCTTAGCAAAGCAAGTTAAAGCAACTTAAAGCCATAATGTCTGCTTAATTCCCATGCCAGCCATAAGGCTACTAATAAAGTAGAACTTGGTTTGGAGCACCGCTAAAGGTTTAATTTTGCCTTCAGTCTTAATGATAGGTGTAATCCAGCTATAGGGAGTTTAACCCTTAATTTGACAAAAAAAAAGTTCGTGATTCAAGCCACGTCGTAATTTTGGAGTCCTTAAAGTTCTAAGTATGTAAGTATAAAAAAACAAGCCTTAAATTTTGTCAAATTAACCTACTGTACACCAATAAAGGGTTAAAGTGGTATTGGCATGTTTTTGACATATCGCCCTTGACGAAACGTTTTCGGCATCAAAATTGTGCTCGAAGCACTTAAACATTATGGGATTTCATTACTTCAAATTGTACTTGTCGTTTGCCCTTAGAGGAAAAATCTCTCGCCACCTGCACATAGCCGAAGCGTGCTACGGTGTGCCTGACTCTAGGTCTTGGTGGTAGCATAATAGGCCTTCCCAGTTTATTAAATAATAAGAGTTGCCTGTTCATAGTAACATTTGTTTGCTAGATTGTTGTTTTTTCACAGTTTATTTATTGCTAGCGGAACGTATTCATTGGGTACGTCAAAGCTAATAAATGTTTGAGTAATGAGCCATGCTATATAAATGTAGCTCGAGGATTCGGTATGCGCGTCGTTGGCGGGAAACCGGACGCCAGTGGGCGTCGAGAGGCCGTTATCGTGTGGACAGTCCCCGGCGGGCCCGCCGACCTGGCCGGCTTGCAACAAGGAGATAAGGTACGTCTTGGAAGGAGGAGAGTACTAGTAACTATCTTTCTCTTCGCTCCATGAAAATAGGTTTTTGGAGGATTAGGATCATAATATTATCGTTGGAGCTCTATACACACACACATACTATTACCAAATTTCGAGTTAATCTGACTGCTACTTTTGGGCTCTGATCTGCGAATTTTCTCAGAAAAAGATAAATCCTTTTTCAAGCAATCGTGTAAGAAAGAGTATTAGGTATATTGTTACTAGCTGTTGCCCGCGACTCCATCTAGAAGTATGAAAAATACTCCTCGTAGAAGTATGAAAAATAGTTTACATCCTATTCTCAGACCTACCGAATATACACAAAAAAAATCATAAAAATCGATCAAGCCATTTCGAAGGAGTTTGTTCACAAACATTTTTGACCCGAGAATTTTATATATTAGATTTTTTATGACAGGTGTTAGAATGGGGCGGAGTGCCTCTTACAGAGCGAAGCTTCGAGGAAGTTTGCGCGGTGTTGGAGCGCGGCGGTGACAGCGTCGAGCTGCTAGTCGAGCCCGCGCCGCCGCAGGACGACACGGCCGCGCCCGCTACGCATTCCAGTCAGCACCACCATGCCCTATACGGTACCAACCGCACAATGCTAACACATGATGCGCACGTCAACATATTTACCAAGATTATTCTAACACAACTCTTCTTAGATATTTGATTTAACACGCTAATTTTCATATTTGAAACAGGAATACTGACTAATCATATTACCTGATTTATGGAGTAGAGCACCATGCTTTAAATCGCCAATAGACGAGATAGGTCCCACAAATAGGTCACTGCATTGTTTATTCTATATATTTCTTTCAAATTAAGTACCTTGTTCAATAACTTCACCGTCAGATAGATAACGCAAATAACATTTACCTGCGTAAATTGTAAAAATGCAATCTTGTGTAAACGACACAGCAACGCCACGATATACAGAATCGATCAGTAGCCATCCTGTATTTGTCCACCTTTTTGATCACTGCAACGCATGTTTCTTAACTTCTTCAATCTTTTCAGATACTCAATGTTCTCTGTTGATATTGTTTATTTACATATTTCTCTTCAGTATCGTTTACTCTTACTACCTGAGTTTTCTTCAACACCATCTTAATTTTTGAAATTTTCTTGCACAACCGTTTTCAGTCTCTTCTGCTCTGTCCTCTTCGCTTCACGGTGATACTTCTGCTACAACCTGCACATATAAAAAGCAGGACCAATGTGTGTGTTGATGCAACAAAATCTGTAGTGTTGTAATGCACATTGTTTTGGTTCACAGAACCGGAAACCGACAAATCACCATCGTCGCCGACCCGAAGGAAATTGCCGAAAACCCCGGTATAATACCCATAGGCTTTAATTGTTACAATATGTGTTGTGAACCCATGAGACATTGAGCCGTTCCGCTCGTTCCTTCATGTACTCAAGTAGAGACTGTCACTCGGTGCCTACTTCTCTGCGCTTCTCGGATCACTCATTAAAACATCTCTAGTCATGGTCTACCCAAGTAACCTTTTATATGTCTAATGTTAATGGATCATCACATCATCTGCTAAACACATTGAACCGTTATGATACTTAGATAGAGTACGGTCGCGTAAGATTAGATGATCCAATAACTGCGATCGCAACTGATCCATGATTGGCGTTGTTGTTGTACTGTGCGGGTGAGGGTGTGTTAGTCGTGATGTCGCTCCCGTCATCCGTCATGCCGTGCCGTGTGACGGAGAAGTCGTATCACGACTTGTCCGCGGTCACTGTTCATTACTAACTTCTGTATCCAAGTTGAGGCCCGAGGCAGTAGTTTATTTTGTTTACAATATTTGGCATCATTATATCATGCTCGGTGATGCGATAAGTTTTCGGATTCATATTGGATACAGAAATGAAGTGCAGGGACTGACTTCGTTGCTCTGCTGTGATACTGTAGCAAACATCTTCCACGTTAGCCTAGTTGTAAGAGATTAGTGTTTCTATATCTGCGACCGTAGAAGTATTTAAATTATATTACCCTTTTCCTGTTTAAGAAAAGGGTTATTATGTTTGTTTACTTGAATGAAGTAATATTAATATTATTATATACCTTGGAACTTTATTTGTTATCTATATTCGTTATCGTTTATCATAATCCTAAGTGAAGTGTATGAAAAAATACTACCTACTTATTTTCAGATTTTTATTTTTTCTATCACCTGACCAATATCATAATCTCGTCACTGGAGCCGGAACAAGTTGAATTGTAGGGAACTATCGGCAAAATGACAAACATAGACGAATCTCAGTCGTGACTACGTAAGTGTAGACAGACGCTAATCCGTTTAATTGTTCAATGGTAGATTAGGGGATTTGTCCCGATAAAAAATATTTACAATAGGTATCTATCTATGGTTGGCATTAGTTTGATTGTGTACCAACACAGTAGGTACGAATACAGCCCTAGTGGATCTAGAGCCGCTGCCGCTTTAAGCTTAGTCGAAGCGAACACATTCACAACCGAGTCATACTTGACTGGCACAAACAGAACACGTTCAATCAACACAAATTTGTATCTAAGTAAATACAAATAAGAAACAGTCAATGGAAGGGATGTGATGCAATCAAGTGCAGCCGCCAAGAGACACAAGCCGCGGGCGGCGCGCGGCGCGGCGCAGCGGCGAGCGCGAGGTGAGCCCGGCCGCCGGCCGCCTCGCTACTGTTGTTGTCTCCGACCTGCATCCACGACGCCGCACTTCTGTTTGTACCGTCTCATGTCTTGCGCATCGAGTTTGTCCGAGTCTTGCTGTTGACTTAGCGTAGTGTATTGCCGCACTTGCGTCGCCACGACTAGTCTCGTAGCAGCTTGGAGTGGTGGCTGCACGGGCCACGTCACGCACTCGCCGGAACCCCTTGAGCGACTGGCGTCACTGGCGCGCGCCGGCGGCGACGGCGACGCTTCTGTGCCGTCACGCGACTGACAATCCGCGACACGTTGTACATACTGCTCAGTAGTTGATTGTCACGGCTCATTCCTTACCATCTGAGAACTGCATGAGGTGGCACAATGTGGATATGTGCATTCATCTAGAGCACAGTATAAAACGTGAAACTTCTATGTGTCATACAAATTTATTAATAACTGTACATCATATAAAATTAAATCAACTTAATGTTTGTACAACGGTAACCCCTTGCATTTATAATTGTGTGTAATGTAACCTGCTTCAAGTTTGGTATTTTAGTAAATCATACATATTTACCTAAAGTTAGTTTGCAATCAAAGAATGTTACGAACACAAAATTATTTATCAACATCCATGACATAACTACTCGTAATAATAATAAAGTTATAGGTACCTGACCAAATTTGTCATTCCAAAAGTAAGTGCTCTTAATTCGGTAATAGTAGTTTTTGCCATAAAATAGAGGTAAAACGCCTGGCATAGCATTTAAAATAGAGCTACGTACCCTACCTAACTTTGCATTGTATGAAATTGGAAAATTTAGGTTAAAGTTACTTCCAAATGCTAACATACTACAAACTCTGTAGCACTAAGCTAGTTAGGCAATCACTTAATTACCCCAATACAATGTTACACTAGATGTAGCTACGTATTTAGTACCTTAACTGTAGTACCTGAAACCATAGTTTAATTTTTCCCAAAATTGTAATAAATCCCTTACAAATGCATAGATCCAATAAAAGCTTAATTGAAACATAAAGAAAATTGTTCTTATATTAAATAGGATTTACGAGATACAGTTACGCATATCCTAGAGCAGTGCAATTGGATTTCCGGTCAATACATTCATCACTTTGTAATAATTAGGTACTAATAAGAAATCGCAGCTTATAAAACCAAATCAGCATGATACAAGCTTTCTGCATGGCGGATGAGATCGTCCGATTTTAATTACTTTATGTTGAAATAGAAATGCCTCCGCCCGAAGCATGTTAACTTAATACCATATTTTGCAACTGAGATGAATTAAATATATCTGCAAGGTAATCAACCCCCTTTGGTCGCGATGTGAATGCAATTGCTATGAATCGCACAGATTGAATGGAAATTTTGAATTTGTCTCTCCTGACAGAGATTTTATACAATAGCTAATCGTTGCTGCATGTTACTTGATCAAGTACAATGCATACTCCGATCGTGGCAAGACTGATTTAGATATTGCATTCTAGGTATTGGAAAAGACTTTTGCGTACCTTTTGTTACCTGTTCATTTAATTGTGCCCAGAGACATCCGTCTTACTATGTTTTGTAGCTGTGTGTATCTGACGACAGCCGTACAGCCATGTGGGTGCCATGCCTAATTTTTACTAATTGCCTAAGTCATGGGTTAAGCAATTAAGTTTCTATAGTCGAGTGGCTCGCAGCACTTCGCATGTCTGTAAGGCAGCACGTTCGTTGCGCTTGCATCGGACTTACGTTTGTATGAATATAGGAGCAGGAGCGTGCGGAGCGTGCGGCGCGCGAGCGGCCGCCGGCGCGCGCGCAGCTGCAGGTGTGGTTCGAGGGCGAGATGCGCAAGCTCGTGGTGGTGCTCATCGCCGCCGACGACCTGCCGCCGCGCGACCACACGCTCGGATACGGGGACGAGCCTGAGGCGTTCGCTAGAATACGCCTCTTACCATCGCTGTAAGATTTTAGTTCATAATATTGCTTAAGTTCCGGTTATACAAATTTGATTAAATTACTAAGTTACGCGGTTCGACTCACGATTATAAGTCCGGAATGGCCTGACTAGTTTCGATCTTTAGTTTCAGTAATTTTAATATTCTAAGTTGACTATTTATTTAATTCTTTCTCCATAACACACCAACGTCTGTAATCTGTGATCGTACAGAAGAACAATAAAACCTACGAATGTTTAATTATTTTGTATATAGAACATAAGGGTCAAACGTATCACGCTTCAGTTAAGTAAGTTGTGTGTGAGGTTGTGTGATTTTGTTGTTATCTTTTGTTTTGTAAGACAGAGTAATGTGTTCCAGCGAGTCGTGCCCCCCGGTGGAGACCGACCCGGCGTCCGCGTCGTGCAGCCCCGTGTGGAACGCCACGCTCGGGTTCAGCGGCCTGAACGCCGATCTCTTGGCGGGCCGCGCGCTCGAGCTCACGCTGTGGGACGCATGCCCTGGCATCGATCCTGTGCTCATTGGGGAATGCACTGTAAGAAAAAAACAACTGGAAATAGAATATTATGACTTGATATACATAGTAAGAGCGGTTTCGCACTACGTCTGTTTCGAATCCGACTCGAATCCATGAGTATAATAAGGAACTATTTGCATGGTAGTTTATGCGAGTGCCCTATCGCAAGGTCTACATTTTTTTCCTAAAACTTTTTGCATAAACATTTTTTTGCATATGTACTTTTTTTTCCTAAGGCACTTTTGGTCTATAATTGTTTAGTCTAAAAAATTGATTACTAAAATGCTAAATCCATAATATTGTTAGATCTAATTATTATTTAGTTTAATATTCAATGTCCTAAAAAATGAATGAAAAGAATGAATATCTGATACTTGGAAAGGCGATAAAGTAAAGGGAGGCGGAGGGGCGAAGCCCCTCACAAGGGGGCTCGGGGGGCGTAGCACCCCGCAATAAAGAAATCCTAGGCCAGGTAACATGATTACTCAACTATAGGTTAGGTTAGGTTAGTATTATGTCAAACTAGGTGGAACAGGAGCTCCGCGAAGCGGAGCTCCGTCGACTTCACCTCAGAATCATTAAATTCATATTTGTTATCCAGACAATATTAGGTATAACATTTTACGCACTAAATAAAGCCGATTTTCGTCATCCAATTTCACCATACAAATAGTTGTACGACTACCTACTCCGGTCCGTACTTGCACGGATTCGGATCGGGTTGGAATCGTTGTACTTACTAATGTGAAACCGCTCTAAAGCAGTTCACAAAAAACTAAATAGATAATTTGTGCTTAGTATAATTATTACTAGTATTTTGCAGTTTACTCCAATCCACATCAAACGGCCAAACGGCTGAGTCAAAGACGAATGAATGCGACTTGAAGAGAACGTATCAAATAATAATGAGTAGGTACATGGGCGACCTAGCTTTGCTCGGGCTAAAACTCGTTAATAAGCGTTTTCCCAGATATGAGACCAAGCTAGATCGATTTGTTATCCCCGAAAACCCCTACATACCAAATTTCATCGAAATCGTTGGAGCCGTTTCCGAGATTCTATATATATATATGTATATATATATATACAAGAATTGCTCGTTTAAAAGTATTATACATTCGATTAAGTACTGTGTCTCCACTTTCACTAGTTCACTTAATTAATAATTTAATTTCCAGATGGACATCGAGAAGGCCTTCGAGCAAGAGCGCGCGGTGTGGTGGACGCTGGAAGAGCGCGGCGGCACGCGCTCCGCCAACGCGTCCCCGCGCGGCTCTCTCACAGGTGCGCGCGCGCTGCGACGCGGCGACTTTGCCTCGCAACGCTCTATATCAGGTACAATAGGTACTCGTATAGTTACGCACAGAGAACCATGTCTACGTAAATGTTCTATTCCGCTCTTCAGGTCTCGCGTCGTTGGAATGGTCTCATTAAAATCTCAACTTCATACTTTGTTTTTTTTAAGCAATAAAGTTCTCATTACGTTTTTAAAGCATTTTGAAAAAAGTAAGTGCAAAGTTTACCAGCCAAACTAAGACAATATGTAGGTAATTGATGGATATGGATTCGCTGACTTTCATGGCCCCGATTATTCCCGGGTGTTTCACAAGATACAACTACTTATACAGCAATTTGGCAGAATAATGTTTGGAATTATTTCAAAGCCACTTACTCATTTTCTAAGTACCTACCTAGTCAGTCGGCAGAAAATTAACTTTTGATCGATTATTCACTTTGTTGCGTTAGATAACAAAACAACGATTTATAAACAAAAACTAGCTGTTGCCCGCGACTCTGTCCGCGTAGAAGTATGAAAAATAGTTTAAATCCTATTCTCAGACCTACCGAATATATACAAAAAAAAACCATTTGAGAATATAAGTTGAGTGATCATCTGGCACCATTACCTACTACCTAGTAAGAAGAAAAATGTATTTGCAGCATTGATTTTTAGTTGATCTGCACGTTAATAGTATTTCTATTTCAGTTAATTTAAATGCAAACATCTCTTTTATTTGCATACTTAGCTTAGCTACTAATTGTAGTAGGCCTATATCTATCATTTTTTATATTTCAGACAAACTACATTTCACTTTATTTTCATAATTCATAGTTGTAGCTTTATTAATTTATAGTTGCATCGCTTAATACATACACACACTTAATACATGTACACTTGCCTTATCGAGTTTGTCTCGTATATGCATTTCTGATACCTAATTAAAATCAATAGCAAATCTTCTGAATACAATATTTATGACGTCTCACAACCCGCCGCTACAAAGCTACGATATAATTCAGTTTAGTGTTTGTCGCTTATTGCGGTGTTTCTTTGTAAAACAGAAAAGAATCTGCGATATTTCCAGATGATGTAGATTCAATCGGCGAGTGCGCGTCGCTCCTGCACCCTGATCACGCATGGGTGGGAGGCTCCCGACGCGGGTCTTCGCAGTCTGAGACCCTTGAGGTGGAGGTCTACCAGCTCGGCAAGGACTTCTCACGCTCGCTGCCTGGCTCGCGACGGTCCTCGTTCCAGCAAGCCGAGAAGGGTAAGTCGTAGACATATCCGTCATAGAATAATGATTAGGAGTGTATTTGTCCTTGGGAAAGTCAGCAAAATTCCGCTACCAATAGAAGTAATACACTAAGGGGCTGTTTCACCATCCATTGATTAGTGTTAACTGACGGTTAAATGTGATGCCGTCTCAGTCTATTCGAACAAAACAATAGAGATAGAATCACATTTAACCGTCAGTTAACACTAATCAATGGATGGTGAAACAGCCCCTAAGACTAGGAGCATTTTTCAAGGAGGTATTGTAGGTGCAAGTAACGTCTGTGCTACCTCTTTTGTCCGCATTGATGTTGAGCCGGCGTGTGTGTGTTACAGAAGCGGCGGAAGGCGGGAGCGGTGCGCCCGCGTCGCGGCGCGGCGAGCGGCGGCGCTCGTCGTGCGTGCGCCGCGACCCGGACGACATCCTGCGCTCGCTGCGCGCCGTCAAGGGCGAGCTGGGCCGCACGCTGTCGCTGTCCGGCTCTACCGCCCGGCGTAAGTAAAACCCGCTCTCTCTCGGCCAAGCCCACATGTCGCCTGTTTTCTTTGTACCTAATTACCTCTAATGGATATAAATTTTTCGTTTGTAACATAACATGACAATCGCGCCTGTACTTTATTGAGGATCGTAAGTATTGGTTACTACCTAAATAGATACGGATTATTAAATACTTTAAAAAGATTCCGAATACTGGAATACTTTTTGTTCATTTTGAATTCTTTTACATATTTCATTCGCACTTCCGTTAAATCACGAATCCGGTGCCCGTAACGCCCCAGAGCACCCCCGTTTCGAACACTGATTTGCTTTAAAGGCAAACGCCGATATTGACGTCATGATCACGTCCCTAACCCTTCTCAACCATAACATTATGCGAACATTGTGGGAAGTACTGACTTGTACTGTGTTGTGCTTGTTTGGTCAGCAGCGACGGACCGTTAGCACCTCGGTAAGCGACCCAGCCGGCCGACGGCGCCCGCGCCCGCACCAGCTCCCGTAGAGGGTTTGTCCGTGCGCGGTGTCGGTGTACGCGTTCCCTTGTGACGTCTCTCGGCCGCCTGCCCCCGAGTCCGGGCGCCGGGCGGCGCGGGGCGGCGCGTGCGGCGCGGGCCGCGAGCGCGCGCGGCACGCGGGCCGGCGCGCCGCCCGGCCCCGGACGCGGCTCCGGCAACGTAGTGTAGCATGGGTCATAGCTTGCGCGGCGGCCGCGCACGTGCGCTCGCACCGTTGAATGTGGCTGCGCCCGACGCTTCTCATCACTTCACTGTGTCTGTACTGTACTGTCCCGACGCATGCCCGGCGCATGCCGCGGCCGATCACGCTCACTTCATCTGTTTCTGTGTACCGTCTGTTCGGCTGACGTTCATCTCGATGGCATTGTGTCGCCTAGGATGTTTCGGGCTTCATACCTACCTCTGCGAATGTCACTCATTGTTAAGATATACGCATTCTATTAGATTTCTTGTACATATATCTAATTATTATCTTAATCCTTAGGTCGTAGTTGGATAACAGTTTTACACTGAATGCGTTTCATTTAATTTTGGACGAGCGAATGAATGTAGAAATCGATCAAAAATATTAGGCACAATTTGCGACTCACCTAGCCTAGTTTGCGGGTGGTGACATGAACTAAACAATAGTCTTCCACCTACACATCAGTTTGGTTAATGAGTTACTTACTGGCTGTTCATAACACTGAATGCTTACATACCTAATGAGTTGGAGATCGCTTCAGGCAACTATTAGAACCTCGACACTCTTGGCTGCACACGTTAAAAATGCTTCTTCTTTTCATTTATGTGTTTAGGAATCAAATCAATTGGAATATATGTATACAAAATTGTATATTGGCTCCAAGCTGTTTGACGTGCTTATTTTATGTAATGTTTATTTTTGATCATTTCAGTGTTCAATTGAATGGTTTATTATTCATTAAATAAAGACTAACTAAAAACCTAGTTGACGTACCCCATGTGCGAATATTTGTTTAAATGATTGTACTAATATTCAAAATCCAATCCAGTGATCGTCAAACATTCGCGCATACCAACCGATGAACAGTGGCGAATGTCTGACGGGAAAGACTCGGCCACGACCTTATCGCTGTCAGCGAATATAAATATGACGCAAACGACCAGTGAAGAAGCAAATAGAAATCAGACTGCAGATTCTCAGAACTTTCACGCGAAACAACGATGTCGCCTCATTAGATTCGCTCAGCTAAAAGTTGTGGCCCAGTCGGCAGTAGGCAGGCTTTTCCACACATTGGGCAAACCGAACGATGTCATAAACGGCCAATTCCTACTTTCAGGGCTTAAACTTAAACCTAGACCTAGCTAAGATTCAATAGACGAAAATTTTACATGAATCTGGTAATAATACGGTATTTCACAACTGTTGAATTTGCCATATTCTTTATATTTTTATAAAAATATATACACAGACAATGTTTAGCGAAGATAAAAATTAATTCGGTTGAAAATTAGATCTGTAGCGATTTTTTGAAAAATTGATATGTCTGTCTTTTTCTAAAAGGCTTTTCTCTATGCAGCAAGTATCGCACTACTTGCGTGTGACGTCACATGCCAGTAAGTCTTTATCTGTCTAATCTTGAAATTCAAACCATAGAACTCTGTTGTATTTAAAGATATCTTAAAAATTGTTTTTCTGTTTGATTACATGCATTGTCAAGTTTTAATTTATAAAGTAAATAAAAAATATTCAAATACCTTATTGTCGAGACGCTATAAAATGGCGGGTTAGGTGTTAAGTTTGGTCCCTGTAAGCGTGGTGTTGGCACGATGTGTGGCGGCGCGCCGGGCGGGTAGTATCGGAGCTGACGCCGCAGGCACGGCGACGGGGCGCAAGGGCAGCATGTGGGCGGCGGTGCCGGCGGCGTGCGAGGCGCTGGGCGCCGACGAGGACGCCGTGCCGCTCGGCCCGGGCCAGCTGCCGCCGAGGAACGCCGCGCTGCCGCCGCTACACGCCGAGATCAACATCAGCATGATCATGATAAAAGGACAGCTTGAGCTTGAGGTAACGCTTTACTTGATAGTATTGACTTTAACATTTATCTCTATCTCTTATTTAAATATGATTAACATGAGACTAGGCCAGGATGCTTAGATTTTAAATTTTATTGGTCTATTGTAAAAATAATCATTATAAATTAGCTTGAGCATAGAAATATCGCTTCACTAAAAAGTATTTTTCTACGGTATCACAAAATCATATTCAAACTGATACGTATTAGAGTTGTTTAATAAATTCTGAAGTTCAGGTATAAACAGGATTGTTTCTTTCAGAGTGACTAAGGTATTTATGGAAATACACGCAATATCCAATATTCAACATGCCTAAGCACCCGAGAATATTTTAATCTTATGGAAATCAGAATTTCCTCGTAGACATCCGTAGGCGCTACGTAGCGGATGCGAATTCTCGTAGCGGTGCTACGGGCCATGACATTGCGTAATGTCGTTAACCTTTGTCGTATAGTCTAATATCACAATATCAGTATTCATATTCACACGTGTAACTTAGAGCCATTTCTTATAAATATTATACTCTAGAATATACTAGTGTTTCATAAAGACAGCGCTTTCGCGTATTCATGGTACGAGTTATGCTTATTAAAACATTCGAGTTGAGCAGTTTGGTGTTAACTAGCATTTATGTAACGCTACTAAGTATCTCATTTATTTACTCGGATTGATAATCGTTCGAGAATATTCAACATTTAGACTACTTATAAAAATCTCGCGTTTTGGCGTTTGTTTTTTTTTTTCAACTAAAAACGGGCTTTGTGGCCATCTAGAATCAGATTCAGTTCTGTCGAACCAGATTTTAACGCCATTCTTATCCGACTAGACTATTTTGATCCGATATGCGTAAAAGTGAATTTCGCAAAAACGTCCGTAAAAGTTGACATTCTTTACATATCAGAAGGTGAAGTGCATAGTTTACGGTCAGCGAAAAATTAAAAAGTTAAAAAGATTGCAGGCGCGCTAGCTTGACAATAATGAATTAGCGCGCCTGCAATCAGTCACTTTTTTTTTTTAAGTTAAAAAGGCCATGGAAATGTTGGCACAAGTCGTATACAGCCAAGTCTAATGGCCGGTATCAGATGTTTTGTTGGAACTCCGGACTCTTCCTATTGGGTCCGAAATAGCTTGTGGTGTTTTCGGTGGAAAAATACACCTGCAGTTTATTTTTAATGAAAAAAGGCGGGAAAGCATAAGAAAAATATTGGAATAAAATTAAATTTTGTAATATATTTTGAGAAAAAGTTTATTCTATATCTACTGAGTTTTTGAAAAGAGGACTAAGCTGGCTTCGTATTAGTTAAACGTGCAAGCTCGCACGCATAATACTCATCTCAGCCAGCAATTGCCTACTTCCAGGCCACGACAATAATCTACTATTGAAATCTATCTGCTATCATATCGATTGGATGGGGTCGAATTATAATTTTCTGGTCGGTAGATATCTCACGCGCGGCGCGTGTACGGCGTAAACGGCGAGGTGCCGGACTCTTACGTCAAGTGCTACCTGCGCGACGGCGACAAATGGCTGCACAAGCGGAAGACACGCGTCGTGCGCCGCACCACCGAGCCGCACTTCAAGCAGACGCTCAAGTATCAGGCGAGTCCTTACACTGCGCCGTCTCTTTCTCAAGCGATAATTTGAAGAAGGAAGGCGCGGTGAAACCGCGCGGTTAGCTAAATTGTGCATTCTTGCACTTAGGTAACGGCTCCGATTTCCGTGGTAGTCAAAATCGGCACTCTTTTCCGTCGTAGGTATTTTTATTTATGCATTTCATGATGCATCTAAGAGACTTGCAGTAAATTTGCTCATACAGGAATAAATAGCAAGAAGCAAGCAGATAAAGAGCAATATCCGTGGTATTAAAAAGTGATCAGAACTCCTAATTTTTAAGAACTCTCTGATCACAATAAAGTATGTTTTCTTAGAAACCCTTAAATATACACGTCATTTATTTTTTTATGGGTGGGACTCGGAATTAGGTTTCTTGATAACCTGGGATTGAGGCTACTTCCGATGGTGGGAAAAACCCAACACTCGGAAATAGCATATATGGGAACCTAAATCCATTTTACGAAAAATTTGTACACCTCGGAATTATGTTCTCATATACTTAACGTAATACCGAGTGATATTGCCAACCAAAATGAAAATTTAGGCTACCATAAATTTGGATATAGGTTAGTCCGTTTTAATGTTGTTTGTAATGATGAGTTTAATCCTACTTCCTACTAATATTATAAATGCGAAAGTTTGTGAGTGAGTGAGTGATAGTCTATACTTTTTGGCCATTAATAATTTGACATCTAACTTGTGTCCATAACTCTGTAGTTTTGTAGTAAATCATACTAAATTATTTTTTTTATTTATTATGTGTATTTTTCTAAGTTTTAGGTTAGGTTTTTACAATATTTAAGTCTGCGCAAAATATACAAACACTACAAAAAATATTTTTATTGTACACGGAACCAAGCAAAATATTTAGTTGTTACCCACGGAAATGCGAGCTGAAATCCGCGGAATTAGGTTCACTAGCTATGGATTACCACGAAATAAGATTTTTTTTACATTCCTGCATTTATAAAATATGTTTTACTATTAAATTATCCAAGACAAACCACAAAAGTAAAAAAAAAACAAAGCTCACTTAACATACTCCTAAAAACATATATTTTTTAACTCTATTTTATTTGGAAGTGCTTATTTTTTTTTGATGTATTTGAAAAATGTTCTTAACCCCCACGGAAATAGGTACCGTTACCTTATTGTTGCGACTAGCCAAAATAGCCACATTTAAGTGCTGCAAAATATCGTATGAGTTGTCTTACATTGCCGTTAATAATAATCACATATAATTGTATCATTGCAAGTCAAGTCGAGCCAAATCTAAAAATTATATTTTAATTTCATATCCAATTCGACCTCAATTCGACCTAAATAGGTTAAAATTACACTTAAAAGATTTAATTGATAGGTTATCCCTAAAAATAAATAAATGGCTATACAGCTATAAATATATATAATAGTTATAATTATAGCCGTATGGTTATAATTTTAATTCACGGTCTTTATTAAGCACTTACCAACGCCAACCCTTATGGCTAAAACACGCGCCAAACCGACAACCCATCTCATTAATTCTTTCATTCGCAGGCAAACGAAGCCCTTGGTCGCACGCTAGTCGTGATGCTGTGGCAGCGTTGCGGCGGCTTCGAGCACAACCTGGCGCTCGGGGGCGCCGAGATCACGCTCGACAAGCTCACGCTACCACAGCGCACTTACGGCTGGTACCCGCTGTTCCCGGCCACGTCGCTCGCGGCCGACGAGTCACCCGACTGATCCAGGGAGCCGTCGCCAGAACGCCGTGACAACTAGCGCTCTGCGACGGCTTCAGATTTCGCGTGGGTGGCTGGATGGGGGCGGACGCGTGTCGAATTCGTTACATGCCAATAGCATATGCTATAATATTATTACTTGAATAAATGGTTTCATTCATCCATCACAATATCTATATTGTTGGGTAATCACAACTGTTGTGTCTACTTAAACCGTTTTAACATGTCGAATGGTTGCAGTCCAAGTTGATGTAAGCGCGCAACATCGCTCTCTTTCATGGAGCTCAAAATTTACGTAAAAACTACCAAGAATAAAGTAGCGTTTTAGCAGTGAGTATAACAGCCAAGTCAATTTCTTCTGTATTTTTGTGTGATTGTATCTTAGGCCTCTAGGTTGGCAACGCATCTGCAATACCCCTGGTGTTGCAGATGTTTATGGGCGGTGGTGAACTCTTACCATCAGGAGACCCACTTGCTCGTTTGCCATCCAGTCGAATAAAAATAATAATATTGAACTTCAGATACAAAACTATACCTAGCTCACTGTAGCTCTATAAGTACTCAGAAATAAGTAGGACCAATTTTAAAGGTTAAAGGATTTCTTAGTTTGGTAGTGAATGCGATACGCGTCCAATCGTACCTACACCATGCCATCACGTAGTCTACGTCTAATATAACACCATAAAGTAAACTGTGTTTTACGCCCGCTCCACAAGTGCTGCCCTATACAAACTCTATTGATATTAAAAATAAATACTTAATTATAAACAGTGTAAATAGTTTTAAATTGGTGTATGTCTCAATCATACTACTAGCAACAAGTAGCTGGTGGTAAATAAGTATGTGTGAATTATTTTTAGCGGACAGCAACAAGGCAAAAAAGCAGAGTTGATTGTACATGAAAATAAATAGCCAAACGTGTAGTCGCTCGTTACGATTAATCTCTCAGACGTGTGTGCTGGTTATTATTTAACTGGAACATGTATAAATGTGATAAAAAAAAACTGAATATCCTTTGAAATACATGTCTGGCTACGATTTGTCATTCACTCGCTATTTTGAAGTCTTAAAATATGGGATTGTTGCGAGTTTTCGCAACATTATTGTGGCCTAGACCACCAGTAAAGAAAGATGGCCACTAAAATGTAGTAGTTTTAACAAAAGGAGCTTATAGCAGATCGCTTCTACCTTTAAATTATGCGTAATGTTTGTAGCAATTTTATATGTTACGTGTTTGTATTGATATATCTTAAATCATAACTTATAGAAATTGCGTAAATAGTTAAATGTTAAACTATGTATGAGTAAATACAATATTGCGTAGTTTTTGACCGCAGAGAGCCATTTTTTTAACAGTGTTCTCGTTCCATAGTTTTTTTTTATTACTGCGATTAAGAATATTGTTATATACGAGTATATATTATGATATAAATATATTCTCAGAGTATTAGGCATCTATATAGATTATTTTTGTAGCGGAATGTTCCTTTACTAATAGCGGATTTGGTGCCTAAAAACATTCTTATCGTAATATCTAAAATTAATATCAAAAATTATATCAGATTTTTCAAAACTTAATATTGAAGCTATTTGAGAAATATGCGTGGTAAAACTCTCTTGATTTCGAAACAACAACATAAGAAGCTTAACAAAATGTGTTATATCCGTTTGAAAAACAATATAATATTTTCCCCGTGAAGTTACAAAGTATATGATGTTCAGTAGGAAGTCTGTAGGCACAACTATATCATCTAGGTAATTAGTACCAAATAAATATCTTGTAAATATCTCGTCTCAGATAACCCCAACTTCGACACTTTGCCTTATACGATTAATAAATTTCTAAAGTTATTCTAGTATTAAGCGCGTCTAGATACTATTCTTCCAAGGTTGTGCTTTAGTGAAAATTCCCTTATATACCTCCAAGTCGATCTTACGACATTTTCTAATCTACCTACATTATAAGAACTTGGTCTCATCACATCAAAGCCTATATCTACAAATTGTAAATAAGTAGATACGTACAATCATTTTCTAAGTAAATTATTTTTCAAAAATTTCTACTCACAACTAGTTTCGTGGTAATATAACTCTTAGACATCATTTTTAAGGGGAAAAGGCTCATAGACACTGTGATCCAGGTCTACTATACCTGTCATTTTCAGTGAATTGTGGTTTAATGTCCGCTTGTTTCGAGTATGCACCAATGGAAGCGCACCCTTAAGGTACCCACTCTTACATCACGTCGGCCATAATATGTAATTATGTCTATGTAGTGTAATAATGACGATGAAGTACAATATTTTTACATACAAACATATATTGCATATTTATTAAGATATACTTATGTGCCGCACAGACGTAGCTGTGGTGTACGGTTAGTAACGAAGAAGATGCAAAAATATTGTAGTTCCTTGACACGAATCTCTGCTTGAATCAAACTATCATTTTATAATGTGGCAGAGAAACACCAGAGCTCCGGAAAAAGAAGACATTGCATTAGCGGCACTAGTACACGAACACTACTGATTAAGAATTTATGTTGATGTCGAAGAGGTTAGCTGTTTAAAACACAAACAATAGTTGTAAAATGATGAACGTCAGTTCAAATTACATATCTACGGGTGTAATTAAAGTTAAAGTATCTCGTCAAAATCTGTGTTCTTCCAATGCTATACTATGTTAGCTTAGAGGCTCGCTGACAATATCTCGTTACTATACGAACACCCAATCGTAAGTATCTTAAGAATCTAAGCAGCTGCTACTCGCTTAGTTAACCCTACTCTAGATTCTAGTCCACGTCTTGCCTACAAATTTTAAATACTATTCTATTGACACATTACGGTAGTTTTTTTCATTTTATCATGGTTGTACATTTTCTAAGAGAGAGAAATAGTTCATAGCTAAATTGATCCATTTACTAGATTAGATATAAAATAATGTTTCTAAAAATATCTTAACATTAACCATTATTTGCCTCAATCAGCATGGGCTTCATTTTGTTGAAATAAATTAGGTATCAAGAAAAGTACAGATGTGAAAGTGGTTTCGGAGATATTTTCTGTTATACTTCTACGCTAGTGCGTTTACTACTTGTACCTTTTCTATTCTTCATTTACCAACTGAATAAAGTGCTAAAAGAGTAGCATGATTTCCACAGTACGCTATCTCAAATTGATCTTCTGTAACACTATAGTGTTACAGAATGATCTGTTCAAATAATTCCAAACACGCGCTGTGGATGAAATATTAGTACATATTATACTTGTTTAAAAATGTATTATGTCTAGATATGTATATATTTATCTAAAGAGATAGATATGTATTATTAATAAATACGTCTCCGATTAATAATCGGCTACGGTCAGAACTAACTTACGCTTACTATCTTGATATTCTAGCATACGAAAAAATATTTGATATGATAAAGAGTTGTAAAGAGACGTAGTACCTACTAACGTTATGTGCCTCGAAGAGCCCTGCCACTTACTGAGTTGATTTCACCCGAGCCCTACAACAAAGTATCTGTTAGACATTCATTTACCTTGTGATATGGACGTTGTCCATTTTTAGTGTCTGTATCCACTCTGATCACGTATCTATATTTAGGTGTACTAATTTTCTTACTTCATGTATCATATTGTTTCTTCCTAGATGCAAATTGGTCATTTTTAGAGCCGTCGACTTGATGAACACTGAACACTGATTGTCGTTTCATTGCCGTTTCGTCTAATGTCGCATAGATATTTAATGTTTGCGTGTTGCATTTCTGTATTGTTCACATAGCAGACGGTTACATATCTGAAGAATATCGTGTTCAGTATTGGTCACGGAAGCGGAGTAGATACTCTACAAATCCTAGTACCTACTACGTAACAAATATGTGTGTCAAAGTATATTATATTAAATAAATGTGATAACAAATGAGTTTATTATAGCGATATAAACATCAAATTATAGAGTTTTATTAGTTTTCCTTACAGCCAAAAATGTTAGGTGAATTAAAAAAAATACTTTGTTTACAACTACGTATATTTATTATTTACAAATTTTACACGTATAAAACGTTAATGATTGTTTTCAGGACCAAACAACAAAATACAAGGTTTTAGACCACAGTCATTTTTGCACATATTACCAAGTTCGTAATAGGTACGAAATTTCTTCAAAGAAAACGCAGAAATTAAACTAATTTTAAGTTGTTTAAAACTTCGATTACTTACCTACTTCTAAATTAACTATCAAGATCCAAAGTTACGACGATAAATTACCTTGTAGGTGGTACATTCTTTCATAGAGTAGGTATCCAAAAATTAAATTTCTGCAAGTAAAAGCTGTAGAGCACTCAGTTTAATCTTAAAATCCAATCGGATAACTTTTCAAATGCCTTATTTAAGAAATAGGATTTCATAATTGTGAGTGTGTTAATATTCAAGCAATGTGGAATGGTACCTGCAATTATTATTTTTGTAATGAATGAGTGCGCCGTCTCTAATTATATCTGCGAGTAGTCGTGCGGGCCGCACCAGTGCGTGATGTGTTGCAACAGCGAGGCCGGCGCGCCGCCGCCGCGGGCCGCCGACGCCGCCCGTGACCACCACTCGCGGTTCGCACAACGACCTGACACCGCCATTTCAAGAGTGACATGACGACGGGTGCCCCTTCAAATGTCGACAAACTATCGAATTTCATTTCATCGAAAACAATTCATAGAATATTCAATACTAATATCTTGGAGTAATTTCACTTCATCGACTATTCATTACATATTAAAACCATTATTAGAACAACAGTACAAGGATTATTATTTGCTTAAAAATACATTTCATCAACTATTCATGTGACAGAACAACTAAATATCATTGTTTATTTCTTCGACGTAGTATTATAAAACACCTGAAAATAGGTTAGGTTAGAACTACGACCTCGAAAAAAATGGCTACCAGAAAAGTAGGTTAGGTTAGCTTAGAACAGTGACCCTAATAAATAAACCAGTACCAGAAAAATAGGTTAGGTTGGGTTAGAACCGCGACCCCAACAAAAATAAATCGCTGCAAGAAAAGTAGGTTAGGTTAGGTTAGAACTGCGACCCCAACAAAAATAAATCGCTACCAAAAAGTAGGTTAGGTTAGGTTAGAACTGCGACCCCATCAAAAATAAACCACTACCAATAAATTAGGTAAGGTTAGAACTACGATCCCATCAAAAAAAATCGCTACCAGGAAAGTAGGTGAGGTTAGAACTGCGACCACAACGAAAATAAATCGCTACCAAAAAAGAACTTTAGGCTAGGTTAGAACCCCAAAAAAATCGCTACAAAAATAAAGAAATAAATAAATTTCATTCATCAAAGTATGAAATAATAAAATATGAAATGAAGTTCTGCAAAATAAACTATATATTAAATAATATTTCCAGAAATTAAAAATCGGTGATAAAAATAATTATTTTAATCATTGGAGGTAATGAATATTCGATGAAATGAAAAAATACGAAACGATGACTTTTAACTGATATTCGATTAAAAGTTTGTCGATATTTCAAGGGTAAACCGATTTAGACATCAAAACGGAAAAAAACATGGAAGAATATTGTTTTTGTACTGATTTATAGTGTTCTATAATATTACATTACTGAAGAGTCCGCGAAATAGGGGATTGCCGGCCGAGAAGTTATAGATGGCCGAGTGTTAACGAGGCTATCTAGAGATACAAGGCCGACAATCCGTGTTCATGGACGAGGCTTGTACAATACAATACAATACATATATTCTTTATTGATTACAAAAATAGAAAAATTCAGTTAGACAATAGGCAGTCTTATCGCTAAAAAGCGATCTCTTGTATAGTGCTTTTCTCAAATAAATCCAAGGAAATAATACCATGTCACTTGATAATGAACTCATTTCGAAAACACATATTTGTAAAATTGTTTTTGTTTTTCTATTCCCGTCAAAATACTCTTTTTCAACTATTTTTTTGTAAGCTGTTCGGGTTTAAGTTTTTGCCGCCAAATCTTTTTATGATTTTATTTATAAAAAACCGGCCAAGAGCGTGTCGGACACGCCCAAGATAGGGTTCCGTAGCCATTACGAAAAAAAATCAAGTAATATTATGTGCGTTATTACAATTAATACACTTACTACAGTCTTAAAATTTATTACCAGAAAAAGTCCTTTTGTCGAGAAGCGCAGTTTTTCGGCAATAACTCAAAAACGATATATCCGATCATGTTGAAACCAATTTTCATTGAAAGCGTTACCTTTCCATATTTTTTGCATATTTTTTGGACAAACGGTTGACAAGATAGAGGGGGGGACACAATTTTTGCTACTTTGGGAGCGATTATTTCCGGAAATCTTCACTTGAGTCAAAAAAGTTTTTGAGAAATCTACTAACTATCTTTTCAAAAGATCTGTCGAACTATGTGCCACACGTTATTGCGAGTTAAAGAAATTTTTTTTCAATTTCTGTTACGTGTATGGAGTGCCCCCTCTATAAATATTTATTTTTGAAATTTAACTACAAAACTAAATAGGGTCTTTGACAAGACATCTGTACTCCAAATTTCATTAATATACATCTTTAGGTTTCTAGTAAAATGCCTGTGACATACGGACGGACGGACAGACAGACAGACAGACAGACGGACTTGACGAAACTATAAGGGTTCCGTTTTTGCCATTTTGGCTCCGGAACCCTAAAAATAAGGGTACCTTATTAATTGGTTATTTTAATAAGTTATTAACAATAAATGACAATCCTTGTTTATTATTGAATACCTGATTTATTCTAATTAAATAATCTAGTCAAATAAGAGATTTAAAGTAAATACTCATTCACGAACTACATACGTTTTTTATTGGCAGTATGCCATAGATAGTCAATAAAAGAAATAAAAACCCACTGAAACAAAAGACAATCTCTTTGCTGGCCTTGGCCGGCAATGTTGTATGAAATTCCATTACTATCCTCTTATTTGAAATTAGAACGAATCTTCAATAAGTGCTATACAATGACGTACTTGGCGTTGGCGTGATCATAGGATCACGAAGATAAAGACGATATTTCCTTGGATGTTTGAGAAAAGAATATTGTATTATATTGTATGTAGCGTGTCAATTTTGAACCGCAACGTGAAATATGAAAATCAACCTTGTGAACTGAACAACAAGTCACATTTTTAACGTTTAACACCTTCGCGGTCCGGGTGCCCCCAATGTGGGTCATGGAGCTTTTTTTCAGGAGACCGTGCTTCCGCTATGGGTTCACAACACAACTTCAAACTGTCCCCAAAGTAGAAGCACACTTGGACGTGTCACTTTGTCAAATCAAATTTGACCACCGGATGGCCAAGTAACCTGACTACGAAGCTTGTGGTCCCGGGTTCGAGTCCCGGCTGGGGCTGATATTCATCCCATGATATTTATTTTATTTATTTATTTAAATCATTTTGTATGGGGACAGTGAATCTGTAACATGTTTTAACACTAAAACCTGTTAGAGATGCCTCGAGTAATTTAAACCGTCCGTCAACGGCTAGGGTCTGGTGATCCGTTTACACCATCAAATCAAAAGTATACATCCACACTGACCGTTAGTGAATGTGACGAGCCTGCTCCCGAGGGGGTATCCAGTGAGCGCGCAGCACGCTTCACCGCTCGTGTTTGACGCGTACAGGCCGCGTCCGTCCAATGGCAATGTCTAAACAAAAACGCATGTCAATGTAAATATCCTACTTAGCTTCGAATCCTTTCTCGAACCTTCGATAAGCCTTCCCACCTACCTCACATTTACAATACATTAATACATTTTGCGCTTACTCTTTTGCCAAAGGGATATATTTTTTAAAATATTTCACTGGACTGCGCCCAAGTCCATAACAATATACACGCATATATTAAAAGTAAATTTCAATACAAAATCCCAAAAATTATTTATTTGTATATAATGATATTATTATGCAATTGAATGGATGCAAACAACATTTTCGGGTGTGGAACTGCGTACGCTATGACGTACTCGTATATTGTGTACCACTCTAGGACAAACCTAACTGTACCGGATCCGCAAATAATAGTAGTTTATTATCCAAGGGAAGTAAGGTAGAGATTACTAATCCAGTGTGCTTTTGAGGCCCGATGCGAAGCGAAAGATCGTAAACCATACGAGTTTAGTAAACCGTACTTACCCTAGGGTGATATAATATTGCCACTTCGGTGCAAACTTTTATTTTTATTTTATGCACTAAACGAACTAGAGATAAGAGAAAACGAAAGAAAGTGAAGACATCCCGATTCGCAGGTTCCAACTTACGCGTGTGTCATAGTCATAGCGGTAAGTGGCATTTGAATTGAAATTCCGGAATTTAACTTCGAATTGTATTATATTGAATTGGATTTAGTTAGACTAGATAGGATTAGATTGAATAAGATTGGATTAAATGGTCAGGTCAACGTGGTTAGGTGAGGTGAAAGTGAACAGACACCTAGGCAAACGTGTACCATCTTAGGCCTCATCTTCGCCTTCCATAAAAAAACGGTCAAGTGCGAATGCGACCGACTCGCGCGCGAATGAAAGGTTCCGCACCTCCGTACAATTTTTTAAAAACAAATTGTTCAGTAATAATTTTTTGTTAAAAATTCTAATACAAGCTTTTTGCTGGCGGTACTTTTTGCCCCTGGTTACCAAAGTAGGTAGTCGTCAAGACGAATCAAATGAGACCAAAATCGATGCGGTCGTGTCGTTTTATTACAGAGTTCCAATGGCCAACATCTAACTTCATCATCAGATCAGCTCTACGTCATAATAAATATTGCATTGTCATCGGATTTACACATGCATGCAAAATTTCAGCTCAATCGGTTGAAGATATCCACTTCAAGTTGAAATATTAATTCCACCCGAACAAACATACTTAAATAGTTATATTACATTACAAGTTAATAAAAACATATCACCAAAATGTAAGCACTAGGTATTTTGTAGTATTTTGAATAAAAAACAATTTTAAATTCTCATCCTCTTTGGCTGTCGCCCTGTCGGAGGCTGAATAGATTACTCTTGCCACCGCGGCAGAAAAAAAAACCAGCCAAGAGCGTGTCGGACACGCCCGAAATAGGGTTCCGTAGCCATTACGAAAAAATGAAGTAATATTTTTCTAAGGATTTCATATTTTGTAGGGAATATTCCAAGTTTAGGTATATTTTATACCTTAGGCTGCTATTTACTCTTAAACTACTAATAATTCTCAAGAAAACCTAACCGTTATAGTTTTCCTTGTAAGTTTGATATACTTACTACCATCCTGAATTTATTCAAATTTTTCCACCCACGCACCGGTTTGGATTTTAGAGGAGGGGGACGCTCGATTTAAATGAAAATTTGCACTTTAAAGTTGAATAATTTGCAAACAAATCACTAAATCGTTTTAGCAACCCCCTAATGGTTTTAAAAGACCTATCCAACGATACCCCACACTACAAGGTTGGGTGAGAAAAAAAAACACCCACACTTTATGTCTATGGGAGGTATTTATATTTTATTGTACCATTTTGTCGGCATAGTTTACATTATATATTCATGCAAAATTACAGGTTTCTAGCATTGATAGTAACTGAGCAAAGCTGCGGACGGACAGAGAGAGACAGACATGGTGAAACTATAAGGGTTCCGTTGTTGCCATTTTGTCTTCGGAACCCTAAAAAGTAGCTGAACGCGGTAATTCTGCGGACGGCGTGTACTTTTTATGAATTAGTGAATAAATCTTACCAGATTTTAATTTTTGACCTTGTAAATAAATAGTGTTAGTACTTACGAGTAGTATGGACTATAACGGTCATTTTTTTGTGTAAAAAAAAATTAAACACAGTGGCTGTGAGTGCTTTATTGAAGTCGGTTTTTGTAAAGTGTGTGTCGGAGGTTTGTGGATCGTAAATTGTTATTTAATCTTAATGCTGCACAAAAAAATAAACCACGGTCTTAGAGAAAATTATTATATTATCGAAGGTTTTATAAAATAGCACTAATAAAATCGCAAATTAATAAGTAGTTGAACATTAAAAACAACATAGAGTCACTCGCGTTGCCCCTAGCAACTGACGGCCGTCATCTTGGCAGCCTAGCAACCAAAAATCCCTGAATGAAACACGTTTCTTGTATGACGAGCCCCTTTCATTTTGAACTTTATTTTATTTTTAGTATTTGTTGTTGTAGCGGCCACAGTAATACAGTCGAGGGCAAAGATATCGACACGGCCAAAGTTACAAAAATATGTATACACGACTTTATGCACTTAACATTAAGGCCGTGTATTACATATTTTTGCAACTTTGGTCGTGTCGATATCTTTGCCCTTGACTGTACATAATCTTTGAAAATTTCAAGTGCCTAGCTATTACGGCTCAAGCAAGAGATGACAGACCCCCCTGTGACAGACGGACGGACGGACGGACAGATAGACAGCGGAGTCTCAGTAATAGGGTTCCCTTGGCACCCTTTGGGTACGGAACCCTAAAAATGGTTACCTGTTCGACGGCGCGCTCCATAGAGACAGCGAGCACCCACTCGCGAGTGTTATCCAGCGCCGCGCCGCGCACGCACGCGCTCTCCAGAAGCAAAGGCGACGTTGGCCAGTCCGTGCACTCTGCACCGGGAACACGCGATGTCATCGTATAATAGTACATTGTGTGTTAAGGGGGCGGTAAATAATGAATTACGAACGAGTCTATTAGAAGCCCGAAATCGAAGACTGAGTCGAGTTGAGTAATGCCAGTACCACCCGTGTGACATAGTCCTACAATGTTTTTCATCATATTTGTGCGTAAAATTTCATATTTGCACGACAAAAAATATTACATACATTGTCGACGCCATTGGCAGCAGCCAATCCCCGCCGTATAATATTTTCATTGACAAATAAACAAACATTTCATTGCTAAAATGTTGGTATTTTAGGCTTTCGTCAGTCGTCGATCAGTACCATTATTAAATAAACTAACAGCCTTATTCATAAAAAGTTAGAGCCTCCTTGAAGGCTCCTTGAAGGCCCGATGCTAAAAAACATGATTCATGAACGTCTGTTAGCGCTAATCAGTCGATCAAGGCTCTGCTAAAGTTAGAGGACCGTAGACCCTCCTTTATCTCTCTGCTAAGTCACAAAATGGCCGCCACAAGTTTGAACAGCTGACTTTGACTAGAGCAAAAAACCATAGGTACCGAAGATATTTATAGTGAAGGCAGGGCTACGCAGATTAAAAAAAAAACAGGAAAAATTATTTTCAGGAATTTGTATTTAAAAATCCTCTAAATTAGCAACAATAAATATGAAAAAAAAATAAGGATGATTAACATAATTATGGCTTTTTGCACAACATAAACATGCGGATCGGAAATGGCGGGAAAACAAACATCTCGCTTTTTTTTTTACTGGTAATTTGCTGTCACTGCTGTCAATTTTTTTTTTTAATTATCGATTAGGCCATTTTTTGTCTTTGATTTGTCAAGGTGGCCAACATAACGCGTCTAATCCGTCTATCAGCAGCTCAACAACTAGCAGACTGCTAGCAAGCGTTTATGAATCACACTTCTTGACAACCGTCTAACAAGCTTAATCAGTCTGCTAAGTAACAGACCGATCAAACCTCAATTAAGGATTTTTTATGAATAAGGCTGTAAGTATCCATAGTTGAACAAGCTAGTTTACAACAAGTCTCTGCATACAATACAATTTTTTTTTTTTTTATTTGACTGGATGGCAAACGAGCAAATGGGTCTCCTGATGGTAAGAGATCACCACCGCCCATAAACACCTGCAACACCAGGTGTATTGCAGATGCGTTGCCAACCTAGAGGCCTAAGATGGGATACCTCAAGTGCCAGTAATTTCACCGGCTGTCTTACTCTCCACGCCGAAACACAACAGTGCAAGCACTGCTGCTTCACGGCAGGATTAGCGAGCAAGATGGTGGTAGCAATCCGGGCGGACCTTGCACAAGGTCCTACCACCTGCAAATAGTGGACTAAATATACTTAGCGGCACAAAATTGTACTCTACATACAAAATTACCTATTTCTGCATACATTTAGGGCCAGATTTTTTGCCGCTCAGTAAGTAGTAGAGGCTCACCAAAGTCAGTGTAGTCCAGCAGATGCGCAGCATCGTCGTCGGCGGCCTCGGCCATGTCCAAGCTTCGGTTTAGCAGCACAAAGGCCTCGCGCGCGCCGCTGCTGCCTTCTGCCCGCACCGCCATGCCACTCACGTAGTACGCTATAAGTACACACATCAAAAATGTCTTGGGATTAGACGTGTGCGCCGCGCCGACCCGCCGCCGCCGCCGCCATTTTTTCGACGCCACCGCCGCCGATCAGCGTATCGGCGTAAAATCGGCGCGAGTTCAAAATGTTTTCTATACTGAATTTCTGACTTTCGAAGCATTTTATATTTTACTACAATTAATTATTATTAGTCATTCATCATCATCTCAGCCATAGGACGTCCACTGTTGGACATAGGCCTCCCCCGTAGACATCCAGTTGCTTCGGTTGGCAGCGGCCTGCATCCACCATGAACCCGCGGCTTTAACCAAGTCATCCGTCTATCTCGTTGGTGGACGTCCTGCTGCGCTTGCCGATCCGCGGTCTCCACTCGAGAAGTTTTCGGCCCCAACGGCCATCTATTCTCCGTGCTATATGGCTTTCCCATTGCCACTTCAACTACTAATTCGCTTGGCTATGTAGGTGACCCTTGTTCTTCTAAGTATCTCCTCATTTCTGATTCGATCCCATAGAGTAACCCCAAGCGTAGCTCTCCATAGCTCGCTGAGCAACTCTGAGCCTACGTATTTCTAAGGCATATAGTGAAGCACAACGTTTCAGATCCATATGTCATCACTGGCACACACATTGGTTAAAGACATTCGTCTTTAGACACTGAGGAATTTTGTACGAAAAGACATTGCGGAGTTTCCCGAACGCTGCCAATCCGAGTTGGATTCGACGATTGACCTCCTTCTCGAAGTTGGACTTACCTAATTGGACGGTTTGTCCTAGGTATCATACGCGTCAACAACTTCAAGAACCGAATTCTTCACCAAAATAGGGGTAGACACCACATGGACATTCGACATGACCTTTGTCTTGCCCCTGTTCATTTTGAGGCCTAGATACCCGTTGGGAGACTCGATTGAGGCCTTCGAGCATTGTGCTGAGTTCTTCCATCGACTTTACCATGACCACCACGATATCGTCGGAAAACCGAAGGTGAGTGATGTAATGTATTCGCCGTTGATATTGATGCGTAGTCCTTTCCATTCCAGAAGCTTAAAGGCGTCTTCCAAAGCGGCAGCAAACAGTGTCGAAGATATGACATATCCCTGTCTTACGCCTCTTTTCAAGGGCATCGCCTTCGAACTCGGTTCCTGTACTCGGACCGACATAGTGGCATTTTTATACAAACACTTCAACACTTCGATATATCGATAGTCGATACGGCATCGTTGGAGAGACTCTAGCACTGCCCACGTTTCGACCGAATCAAAGGCTTTCTGGTAGTCCACAAACGCTAGACATAGCGGCAACTTATACTCTTCGTTCTTCTGTATGACCTGCCGCAGCGTATGAATGTGGTCTACGGTAGCCTTTTCGGAACCCGGCTTGTTCGGGTGGCTGGATGTCATCGACCCTGCGTTCGAGGCGATTTACAATAACCCTGGAAAACAGCTTATAAACATGGGTTTAGATTTTAAAAGGGGGGACGCTCGATTTTAATGAAGATTTGCACTTGTTAAGTTTAATATTTTGCAAACAAATCACTGAATCGAAAAATCGTTTTAGCAACCCCCTAATGGTTTTAAAAGACTTATCCAACGATACCCTACACTACAAGGTTGGATGAGAAAAAAAACACCCCTATTTTACGTCTATGGGAGGTACTCTAAAAATTTTTTTTTAAAATTTTTTTATTGTACCAGTTTGTCGGCATAGTTTACATATATATTCGTACAAAATAACAGCTTTCTAGCATTGATATTCCCTGAGCAAAGCCGCGGACGGACAGACAGACAGACATGGCGAAACTATAAGGGATCCGTTTTTGCCATTTTGGCTACGGAACCCTAAAAATAGGATAACCTGATTTTTAGAAATAGAAACTCACCAATGTCAGCAACTATAATGTCAGAATATCGTGGTAACGCCCTGGCAGCTTTTGGTGCTATTTGTGGCACATGCAGAGCCAATAGTAAAGTGATAGCCTGAAATGCAACTTCGTGTGAGTTAAACAGATAATCCCTTATTATTTCACAACACAAAGGTAAATTATTATTACCTGCATAGATCTATCATCTGCCCCAGCTGCCAGCATAACCGATGCAGCATCCTTCAAAGCGGTCAAAGATTTCGGTGCAGTGGATGCTCTCACTAGTATCTCACTGCACACTGCTTTAGCTAAGATAGCGTCACCATCGAGAACAGAAGAGTCACCTTCTCCAATATACTGACGAAGCGAGTCTAGAGCCTGAGTAAGAGCTTCAGGTGCCTCTTCGCTTTCAATATCCACTCCTTCCAGACGCTAATAACATAGAAGACTTTGTTATACTTAGATAGCACAATGAGCTTCAATGATAATATGGTCAGGAACACTAATCAGAAAATTCTAGCTAAAGAGTTTTGATTGAAACTTGGGCAATCTTGAACGACAGAGAACGAAAGATCCTATTTTTAAGCACTTGTGAAATTGTGTTAGAGTTGCCTAAAATAACACCTCTCTATAAACTGTAATGTGTTAAACAGATGTTCAACGATTGTCTATTTTATTTCAAAAAGGTGACTGCTAAGTTACTGCTCTAACTCACTTTCTGGAAAAGTCGAAATTATACTAGTTGTCGTTCGAAATGTTCGAAATGGTTGTCTTACGGGGTGGGCCTTGAAGAGATACGCGGCATGTCGCAAAGCATAGTGCGGCGCGCGGGCCCCGGCGTGAGCGAGGCAGCGCTGCCAGTTGCCCGCGCGCGCCAAACGCTCCAGAGCCTCCAACTCTGCATCTATTTCGGGCGCTGGCGCCATCGGGCCTGGCTCATCTTCCTCGAAGTCTGCAGACCCCCCTTAAGGATAAATACAGGTAAAGGAAATATAGCGAGATGATGTAAGTTAGATCAAGAGGACGATGGCGTGATGTGAACACGAGGCCTTATTGTTTAAAAGCATTCGGAATTGGAATCGTTTTCTGTCATCCTAGCACTTCACTTGGCATATTCGTAGAAATATTTGCGTGTGCGAAAGAGATGCACTATATCATTTCTAGGGTGATTGACAGAGATTTCAACAGAGCAACGCGAATATACAATAGGTACCAAGTGAAGTGCCACCTTGTGTGAATACGTTATAGGAAAAGGGTAGAAGGAGATGGTGAATGCGGTTGATTGTTAGACAATACGGCCTCTGGTCATAATTTAGTGTAACTGTACCTATTATTTGCTATTGCTGCAAATAAAGAATCGAAAAAAACATAGCTTTTATTTTTTGGCACGTTGAAATTTCGACTCGCTTCATAAGCTCTCGTCTGTAGGTAAGTACTTAGTTTTCCCATCCTCTATACTTCTACCAGCCTCCCCCCCTTGATCATGGCTGGCGATGCCCTTGCCAACACTTTTGCCTAGCTGTTGCAGAGCTCACCTGGAACTTCTTCGTCCTCGCTAGATCCCTCAACAAGGGCCGCTCGCAACTGCTCCCCGACGTCTGGCTGACCTATGGCAGCGAACCTAAAATAGCAGTGAAGTTATTATGATGGCTTAACGTAACTGACGATCGGATAGCCAAGTGGCTAGAGGAACAAACTTTGAGGTTCCGGAAAAGATACTCAGGTATATACGAAAAATACAAGTGTTTGTTTTCGAGTCTTGGATCTATAGTATTTAGGCATACATATATCTATCTGTATAAGTAAGTGGTTTACTTAGGTACTTTGGAATAGGTCAATTGATATGAATTGTCCTGTATTTTTTATGTACTATTATTACTGTATTATTCCATGCACAATTTTCTTTTTTTTATCTACTCATCATCATCATCAGCCGGAAGACGTCCACTGTTGAACAAAGGCCTCCAGAACGCCACAATGAACGACAACTCGCCACTTGCATCCACCGGTTGCCTGCAATCGTCTAACTATCTTTACCAGCAGATGTTTCTGCACGCCGATTTTTGGCCGGAGGGTCTGCCGTCGCTTTAAGGAAGCAAGAATGAAAATCCCCATTTTTTTTATTAATTGTGATTAAGTATATGGTATTGTTATTAAATAATATTAATTTTCATCATCATTATCATCATCATCATCCCAGCCTATATACGTCCCACTGCTAGGCACAGGCCTCCTCTCAAAATGAGAGGGCTATTAATTTTATGTTTTTAAATTCACAGCGCATAATCTGGCATATCAGCTGTCAAACATCAACTATTGTAAACGATTGAAACGACACGACCATACAAAAATTGAATGTCAGATTCAAAAATGAGGGACTGCTCTCGCTGGGGAGTTTCCTTGACTCGACAAACACTCAACAAATCCAGGACATTCATTTACAGGACTGATCGCAGATAATTATAATTTTAAAAGAAAATTACAGCGCATTGGTATGAACTGTAAAGCCGAGTTTAGACTTGCAAGAAAAATCGTGCAAGTTGCATTAGATTGCGGCACTCGATTGACCACTACAAACTCGCTGTAATTTTTTATAGGCTAATAAATAAATCTACTGTCTACAAAGAAAAATACAGGGACAGGATAGTAAAATAAATGCAGGTGGTAGGACTGTACTCTACCTGTTAATTACTTATTTAATTTCCTAAGTAGAGGCACTATTTAGTAGACAGACGCGGTGTACCTTGCAGCCAGCATATCAGCGGCGGCTTTGCGAGTAGTGCCCTGCAGGCGATCCCTGGCAAGCCGGGCCGCTCGCAGCGCCGCCCGCTCGGCCAGCCGCGTGGCGCCGCCCGCGGCGCCGCTCGCACTTGCTTCGCATAGCAACTGCACTGCTTCCCACCACTCCCCTCTGAAAGCAACATAGATCTGGAACTGGTGGCGCGGAGCGAAAGTTTTGGTAAGGCAACTCAGAGTGATTAAAACGTGAGTTATACACTTTGCCATACTTGTCATCACTATGTCCTGTTTAAAATTTAGGCAACCCAGTAGGCATCGACTTGTTACGATGCCACGCTAGTGGTGTAGCGTGGGTTCAGCTGCCCGGGGCAGAAGAAAATTTTGCTGCCCTCTTATTTAGATATTTACGTTTAAAACTATAGTAAACTAATATATATAGAGATTTCCCGATCTCGTCACAGTATAAGTAATGGAAAATTTCGTGCTCATTCTCATCGGTCCGAATCTTAGGTGCAACCATTGTGCGAATTTTGCCACCCACTACGCTTCGCCACTGTGCTGCTGCAAAATATCTTAAAAATAATAAATACCTTTCATACTTTCTTCCCATCCTTCCCACGTTGACCGTTGGCAGTTTAGATAAGTTCGATCGGTTGGCGCGGATTTTTTGCTACGTATGATAACTTCCGCGATATCGTCGGGATACCTACATCTTTTTTTCAATAACCCGTTAAAGTGTCCAACCAAAGGCGTTACCTTTTTTCCGCCATTCGTCCCTGTCGAGAGCATGCTCTACCTGATATGCGACCCAGTCGTCCCACCATCTCCTCTTCTGTTTCTCTCTCTGCCTCTGTTTCGATGGTCATCCACGGAACCCAATGGGTAGCATAGCAATTTGATCCCATCCTTCTGGGTGCATGCAGCAGACATGACTAGCCTAATCCCACTTAAGCTTAGCTAGCCGTCTTGGTGCCCACATCTGCAACGTGGGTTTGGGAGCGCAGTTCGGTGTTTCTTATGTGATAAGTTCTACAAATACCCAAAATACTGTGCTCCATTGCCCATCGGCTAACCTTGAGAGTGAACTTTTGAGCTTCAATTCATGACCAAGTTGAAAACAGGCGGTCTAGAGAAATCGGTAGGCTAATCGAAAATTCTTGGAACAGCTTCTGGTCCATGAAGACGCAATGAAGGGCAACCTCCTTTCTCGTTAAAACGTAAACTCGTCGATATGCGCCTTCTGCCCACCTCACTTACGGTGTACATCTATTGAAAAAAAATCTAACGCAACTGGAAGGAGCTGGGATACTCTAATAAGATCATTACACTGACCTATCCGCGTGTTCGGCCGCTTGCTGCAGTAGAGGCGGCACGGCGGACGGCACCGGCTCAGCGCTGTCCGGCAAGTACTCACGGGAGACGCGAGTCGCTTCCTCCCACAGCTCTGCATATTATAAAAGAAGCCTAACATTTAGGATGACCCTAGGATGTTATACTGCATTGTAGAGGGAAATATTTACATTCTGTCGGCCGCTTGTATTTGAGATATCTACTCAAAGTTACACTAGTCACCATTTTCACTTCTTTCACTGGCATTTTCTTGGCGACTGGTTTAGCCAAATTCAACTTTGGCAAAAACAACTATAATGTAGAGCGACATCTACTTGACGAGTGGCGTCATCCACTTAAATGCTAAGGCCGTATTGTTATACGCGTGGACGCTCGCAATCGGATTCACCACCTCTTTCTACCCGTGTGACAAAAAGAAGTGTTGAGACTGATTATTACCCCGAGTTCGTAGGATTAAGGTACGTAGAATGTTAGAAAAACCTACTTCGTATTTTGCAATCTTATCGGGAATTCGGGATCCAGTGCTTCGGTAGTTAATACCTGTAATGAATGTATCATAAATACTTACCAAGGTCCTTGTAGTGTTGAACGACTTCCCGCGGCCTGTTGGCTCGGATCATAAGAGTCTCGAATTGGGCAAGATCGCCGCGCTCGGCCGCTGCTCTCGCACCTTCTACCAGTACTTCCTCTACCTGCAACACGCACGATACCTAGTTTCAACATCTGTATCTGTGAATGTCAAGGCAATAAATAATCAATGGGCTCCCATGGATATAGGTTTTCTCCACTTGGCTAACTATATTTTCTGATTTGATTGGTTTTGGCAACCGGATGACTAGGTACTCCAACCAATCTGAACTTTGTGTAGTCGCCAAAAGACATCGCACGGTGTTTTTTTAGGCCCGAAAAGGCCGTTGCGTGTCTTACTCTTGCATTTCATATGCATAGTTGTATCACTTTTGCAATAAACTGAAGATGTCTTTTTTTGGGTTGAAAAAAACACCGTGCATCGGAACGACCTGACAACATGACGCGTGACGAGACGACGCTTGGCTTGATGGAGCTGGAAGCCACAGCCTCCGAGCTACCTTAGCTGTTGTAATTTCAAGATTGCTCCATCTTGAAATTACAACAGAGGATCGTCCCAAAAGCTTTATGTTCCTTTTGGAGACGGGGATGATCATGACAAAACTGACAAATATGTCATCAGCAGAGTTGAAATTTTCGTGGTACTTTTGAATTATCATGGTGAGTATTAACTATTTACGTTGCATCTCTATTTCACATTTACAATTCCTCAAAAGTTATGGTCTCGCCGGAAGACCAGCGCTGGCTCCACCCCAGGAGTCCGCATTTATGCTGAGGCGGGACCTTTTTCGCATATATTTTTTTTTATATTATTTTATTTTGTTTCCTTGTTTTTTTGTTGTTTTTATGTTTTATGCTTTTACTGTTTACAGTAATAATTGCATGTGTATTGTGTGTGGAATAAACTTTTTTCATTTCATTTTATTTCATTTGGAAGGGAGTGCTCTTTAGCTATAAGACTGCCGGTTGTTTACAGTTCTGACTTATGCATGTCATTTTGTCAGCGATGTGGCCGCTCCTTTAATCTTCTTCACTTAAAATGTGTTCATTTTTCAATCGACATATTTATATAAAAAGTCGATAAATGAAAACTCACTATGATAATTCAGTATTGCTACGGAAATCCCAGACTGGCCATCAGTTATGGACTGACCATATGCGTGGCGTGCTGTTCCGCCAGCGCCAGCGCGCGCTGGTGGTGCCCGCGCGCGAGCCACATGCGCACAGCGTCCTGCGGCGCGGCGGCGCGCAAGAACGCCGCCTCCGCCTCCTCGGGCCGCTCCTCCGCCAGCGCCGCCGCCTCGTGCCGCGCCACCTCGCGCCGCGTCACGCCGCCACCGAGCTCGCTTAGCTCCATCGCGATGTCCCATCTGAATAGTTGTCATCATCATCATCATCACCATCATCGTCACTATCATCGTCATCATCATCAACATCATTATCATCATCATCACCATTCTCATCAACATCGTCATCATCATCACTATCATCATTAGAATGATCATAACCATCATCATCATCGTCACTATCATCATCATCATCACTATCATCATCATCATCATCAACATCATCATTATCATCATCATCACTATCATCATAAGCGTTATCATCACCATCCCCATCAACATCCACATTATCGTCATTTTCCTTCAGCATAAAGCTCGTGGTGAATTTCAAATTTAATTTCGCACAGGAATTTCGAAAACAGAGGTGCGAGCCCGGATTAAAAACCCACGACCCTCTGCTTGAAAGACGATAGTTCAAACCACTACCCATCACCGACCCAGCACCCAGCAGACAGCAGAGGAGGACCTTACCCAGCAGTGGGCCGTATACAGGGTGTTTGGTAGGTAGGTGCAAAGCTTTAAGGGGGTGAAAGCCGAGGTATTTTTGACCATTTTTAGCCATATATGTCTTAGCCGAAATTTGATATATTTTTTTTAATTGAAAATTTAGAAATTTTAGTAAAATACAATACAATACAATTACTCTTTATTGTACACCAGAAATAGTAAGCGATACAGAGAACACAGAGAAAATTACAAGACCCAAAATCACGAAAACACGAAATATCCACGAGTAATAACCACGAGTATAATCACGAGTCAATATTGCCCCAATGTGCGTTAATTTGTAAACAAAATCTTTTATTTCGGATAGTTTAATGTGTATTAGGTTAGAACGGTCATTTTTCTGTGCCATAAAATCCTTGAATTGTTCAAACATTGTGGCTAAAAATTGTCTAAAAACCTCGGCTATCACCCCCTAAAAGCTTTGCACCTAGCTAACAAACATCCTGTACATATGCCGTGATATTTTTGTTGTTAATTCCTAGATCACCAATTTAACTATGATATAAACACGCCGCTTTATCGATCCGGGCACTCGCAACTGTCGGCTATATGTCGGTCATACCTCTGCGCCTGCAGCGCCCAGCGCGCCCCGAGGCTGGCGAGCCCGCGCGCGGCCAGAAGCCGGGCCGCGGGTGCGCCGCCCAGCGCCGCCGCCCACTGCAGCGCCACCTGCTGCGCCACGCCGCTCGGCGCCGAGCTCCGCGCCACGCGCTCCGCGCTCTCCCACTGACCGGCCGACCGGTACATCTGAATAGCGCTCTTCCAATCACCTGTACATAAACTTAAACTTTAAGAAAACCTCCTCCACCTCGTTCAAGTGCCACTATTATTATTATGTACATACTGAAGGTTGGCAGTAAGATCCTTATATATTTTCTTATAAGCACCAATACCTACGCAACACAAAGGGCCAAAACTACAGTCAATATCGGAATCGAAGCGACATCAATATTTGGTCGTTAAACACGGTTGGTCATTATAACCAGTATTATTTTGGTAGGTATGTAAGACTAGGTACATTGGGACTTTTCAACTGTTGTCGCTATACAACGGGTTTGACTGTAGTCACGACTTCGGCATCCCTTCGTGTAGTGGCTCCTCGTATCCTAAATATGGTCGTCTATTGTTTTGTAGTGACCTACCGGCTTGAATGTAGTAGTTCTCTGCAGCTCGTAGATCCCCAGAAGCGTGCAACGCCTGCGCCACATGGCGTCGCGTAGCCTCCAACAGAGAGCCACGATGCGCCGCCACCAGACGCAACATTGCCTCATACTGCGACGCTTCCTAAAATTGAGATACGGCATGGCAAAAATTAAAAATAATATATTATAAATACCACCCTATTATTTTTTATCTATACCTGACGAATATCCATCGATTTATTAATTTATTATATTGTCATTTTGGCTTTCTAACCGACCCATTATATTTCTTTCTCGGATTTCAATACGTACCTTATACATAGATATGGCTTCATCCGGCTCCCCTAATCCTATATAGATTTGTTCAGCTTTCCGAAGCTGACCATCTTGTCGTAACTGTTGGGCTAGTGGTATGTAGATGTCCCTAGTTTCTTCCTCGGACAGTTGAGCGGCTGCAAGTTTGAGTCCATCTGCGACCTTGCCTGCAGTATTGTATGCGCGCACGCAGCGATCAGCCATGCCACATGACGTCAGAAGTCGTTCTGCTGTATCCCACTCCTGTAACATTTAATACACTTTACCCTCAAATATTTTTATTTAGATCACATCGGACTGTTACATATTTGAATCTCATTTATCTCTAATGAACGACCACCACCAATTGCAGTTTGAAACAACTACATACCTAAGGATCTCCCAATCACTAAGAGAAAATTGTATCATCTGGTAGGTCGAAGTTTATGATAGTAGTTAATGCACACCGGGAAGAGATATTCAAAAATCGGAAACAACATAGCTGATCCACACTGATGTCTGTAATCTGTTCCTTACCTGGGTGGAAATAAAGTGATCAGCTAACTGTTCGCATTGTTCACGAATCAGTTCCTTGTCTTCAATAACCTGCAAAATGTGTAATTAATTATACCACAGTGTAATAAAATGTAAGTTCTTAGACTTTGATTATACATTTTCTTATTCAGTTTTGACAAGACTATTTTTACCAACAAATGACTTTATTGAATTGAAAGCTATTAAATGTTAAGTAAGTACCTGTACAATCTGCAGCGCTTTCTTGTAGTGGTGAGCCTTTAGAGAGGCGGCTAAGGCCCCCCTAGTGTCCCCGGCCTCTATGAGGTGCGGCACGGCGGCGCCAGCCTGGCGCGCCCCTACCAGCCACGCACCCCACGTGCCTTCCAACCTAGTCACTTCCTCTGGACACGTCTATAACAACAAAATACAGTAGAAATTACGCACACCCGTCACTTCCAGTAGTCCGGCACTCTTTGCCATCACTATCCTTCATAACTATTATTATTGTCAAAGTTCTACATACCCGTGTGGTGTCGGGTTAGAATTACACCTCTCCATTTCTTCCGTAGATGTCATAAGAGGCGACTGAGGATATAGGTTAAGGTATACCGTAGGCGACAGGCTAGCAACCTGCCACTATTGTACCGTTTTTGTCAAACTTAAAACCTAAAATTGCTAAAAGTGGCTCCGAAGCGGTAACGTTTCGTGTGCTCTGCCTACCTCATTTGGGAATACAGGCTTGATGTTTGTGTGTGAGTTCTACATACTATCCAGCAATCCGAACAGTATAATTCGGCACCCTCTGGCTTTTAATGGTGTCCGATCAACGAGACTGTACAGACTGCTGCTGCTGAGATATTTTCTCACAAAAGTACGTCTAAGCACGGGTTAATACGTTTAATATACCTAACGTTAAATAGATAATTCTATTTTTCAGTAAGGTACCTACCTCTCTAGCAAGTTGTACGGCCCGGGAAAAGTTATTGCCTTTGGCATAATATTCGACGGCAGTGAGACTGTCACCGCGACGCTCCGATATTTCGCCCGCCATTTCCCACCATTCCTCCTGAAAATCATTATGCTGCACTTACTGATTTAAAAAATAATGAGATTAAAAAGACTTCTGGTTGCTTATAAACCTAATTGGCAATTGACTAATTGACTCTGGTTTAACTCTGGGTTAGCAGTTAATTTCAAATTTGACAAAAGGAGATTTCTAAAGCACTCTGTTGTTTTATACGATAAACGCTGTGTGAAACATCAATCTTGTATCAGATAATGCATGCGCTTGCCGCTGCGCTCACCGCGTAAGACAATGTTTGGTAATTACGAGTATTATCTGATGCAAATTGATATGCGTTAAGCGCATTGCGTTTAACGCAGCGTATATTGCATAAAACAACCGAGCGCTTAAGTGACGCGCGCGTCCCCACGCAGGTGCACGCAGCCATCGCTTGACCGCAGTGTTCGGATGACGCTAGCTTAGCTCCCAACTCGCCTAGTCCATGAGCAAACCATCCACACACCGCCCATCCGCGACTGAAATCTACAACCGATAGTCACCTGTATTAATTGCGCGTGGACGGTCTCGACCATTTCGTTGTCTCTGAGCAAGCTCGGCTGCTGCAGGATAAGGGCAGCGGCACGGCGCGCGCGTCCCCCCCGCAGCCACAGCCGCACCGCTCCGCGGAGGTCCCCGGACGAAGCGAGCTCCGCTCCCGCCTCGCCTAGCCTTCCTGCCATCATAAACCACATAATGGTGTTCCTTTCTTTCACAGACAGAAATTTCACAGAATTTTGTTTCGCAGAAAATGTTAATTGACTTAACTCATTGACTATTGGCGGATTTCGGTAGCAAGAGCAGAGGAGAACTGGCCCCACCCTCGTGAGGTTCGGCAATGGCGGGAGGAAACCCGCGAAAGCCTCTTCGGCAGATGGTCGGAGAGGTTACGAGTCCCGGGAGCTAGCCGGGAACTTGTGGCAGCCATTCGGCCTGTACTGATGGAGTGGGTCGAGCGCAAGCACGGCCCCCCCACACACCACGTCACTTGACCGGCCACGGTTACTTCGGCAAATACCTGTATGAGGTGGTGGGTAGGGAACCCTCGACGGTGTGCCATTATTGTGGCGGCAGAGCCTTGGATACGACCGAACATACGCGCGCAGTGTCCAGCATGGGTAGAACCTTGCGCAGTCCTATCCACGGTTGTTGGAAGAGACCTGTCGCTTGCGGCCCTTATTGAAAAAATGGCAGAAAGCGAAGAGGCTTGGGCGGCATTTTGTGTGTTTGCCGACGATATAATGTCGCAGAAGGAGGCGGCGGAGCAGGAGCGGGAGGGCAACCTCAACTCGCTTCCGTAATGCCGAAGGCGACCAGGTCGGCGGCGATGTGCCTTCGCAGGCCGAATACTGCCGCAATGATGGCGACCAACGTGTGGTTGGCGGTGGAGCCAGCCTTCTGATCCGCTGCGGGGCGTTGCCCCCTGACGCCCAGCCTCCAGTGGTGACGGAGGTGACAGTACGGGACGGAGGCAGAGGAGGAAGACGCGCCCTACCATCCTGGCGCGTCTTCCAGGTGGGTCACCTAATGTCGACAGCCACTAGCAGGGTCGCAGAAGTAAGCCACAAGCGTTCCTGTGGCCCTGCCACTATGCGGCGAGGCGGAAATTCCGGGGAGTTTTTAGTGGGTAGGCCGGGGCCTTCTGTTCCGGGAGTCCCACATACCCGTTCCGGTCCCCCGGCTGGGCGGAATGCGTAACTGCATTTTCTCCCAAAAAAAAAAAAGATCTGTGACTTCACCAGAAAGCGAATTGCTATCAGAAAAGTAGGTTAGGTTAGGTTAGAACTGTGACCCCACAAGAAAGCGAATCGCTACCAGAAAAGTAGGTTAGGTTAGGTTAGAACTGTGACCCCACCAGAAAACGAATCGCTATCAGAAAAGTAGGTTAGGTTAGGTTAGAACTGTGACCCCACAAGAAAGCGAATCGCTACCAGAAAAGTAGGTTAGGTTAGGTTAGAACTGTGACCCCACCAGAAAACGAATCGCTATCAGAAAAGTAGGTTAGGTTAGGTTAGAACTGTGACCTCACCAGAAAGAGAATCGCTACCAGAAAAGAAGGTTAGGTTAGGTAAGAACTGTGACCACACCAGAAAGTGAATCGCTTCCATTATAGGAGGGTAGGTATGCATTTTGTCGCAGGTATGAATTTACGTTTAGAACTACCACCACATGAAATGTTTTTACCTAAATAATGAATTTTATTTGTAACAAAAATCAATGATACATATTCCTTTAAAGTAAGTGTTCCATGTATTGATTATTCTATGAAACAATAATATGAGAAAAGAAGCTGTTAAACGAAATTCTATTAAAACGTTGTCTGCGAAATAAAATAGAACCCACATAATACGTTTTTTTTTACTGAACTACGGAGAATATAGTGAGTTCAGCAGTCTCAATGATACCGCTGGCGCAACTCGGGAGCAGTTATGAGATGCAATGTACGGATACCTAATGATTCGCCGACTATTTTTAGGCAGATTATTGATTGGCAGACAACGTTTCGCCGAGTAACGGTACGCCGGTGAATTTGTAGGAACGCAGATGTATTGTTTCGCAGACTAACGTTTCGTAACTCAACCTTTAGCAGACTATTTACTTGGCATATAAATATAAATAAAAATAAATATATATCACAGGACAATTCACACCAATTGACCTAGTCCCAAAGTAAGCTTAGCAAAGCTTGTGTTATGGGTACTAAGCAACGGATAAATATATTTATATAGATATAGATACATACTTAAATACATATTAAACACCCAAGACCCGAGAACAAACATTTGTATTTTTCATACAAATATCTGCCCCGACACGGGAATCGAACCCGGGACCTCAAGCTTCGTAGTCAGGTTCTCTAACCACTAGGCCATCTGGTCGTCTGAAAGATATGAGTCAGTAAGCCGAACAACTATTTACAGACATTCGTTTAGCCTATTAATCACTACACATTTTGCACATTTGGTCGAACAACTTTCGCTTTTGTAACGGTTGAACTATTATTCAGTGCACATATCAACTTTTCGCATCTTTTCGTTTCGCATGGGGAATGGCATTCAATACCGCAAATATGTGTGGATTGAATGACTGATTGAATACACTTTGGCGTTATTGGCATTTTTACAAGCCTTGCTGACCGCGCATTCTTTATGATTTTCTTATGTACCCTCACAAGTTTTAAACATATAATGCAAATAATAAACGTATTTTTGACCATCATTTTGTATTTATTTTGTATTGGAGTCAACAATGTCGCGATGCTAGCAGTTCGGTTCTGGCACTTCGCCGGCCGCTACCGCGGCACGCTCGCTTCGCTCGCTCGGCTCGTGCGTTGTTGGTCGCAATTCTACCTAACACTCCTCCTCGCTGACGCTCGTCGTCGCACCTAACTTCATTTTGATAAAAGCTAGTATATTTATATAGTCAACTCAGTAAAATCCTACCTGTCGTTTGGCCGATTTTATCTACGCAGGTTACGAAACAAAAATCGACTGAACATTAAATCTACTTAACAATATGAATGCCATATGATAACTCATACCAAAACTGTAGATGGTCCGTATAACAATAATTCCAATTTATAGTAAATTTAATATTTAGTGACGAATCGGAACTATATTTCATCACGACCTTACTTAATACTCGTAATGCCGATATTTTCTATATTTCTTGATATTTTAATGTCATTTTTTCCATTAATATACTTTAACTTATAATTAATCAAATAAGTCGTCAAATTTCATAATTGGAGTCATACAATTTTTACTTTTCTGAATCGTCACACTTTTTTTGAAAAACAACCGTACCTATGTACAAATGTGCGGGTCAAATCTTGCAAGTTGAATTTGACCCACTTCTAGTGGCCGCATTGACTTGGAATTTGGCATACTTATGTAAATCTGATGACAATACAATAATCAGAGTGACATCCTGGTGGTCCAGCCAGGGTCGTCTCTGAAAGACGGAACTCCTCAACGGTTAATGGCATCGACTTGAAATTTGGTACGGAAATGTAGTTTAGATGACGATGAAAGTACAATCAACAAAAATTACAATCAGCAAAAAAGCTTTGTATTCAAAATATTTTTTTAACGGAAACCTTTTTCATATTATTAAAAATAAAAGTAATCAAATGACTCGGTGAATGTATAAATGCTTGTAAAAAAAGGATATTATCACGAAATTAGTTATTAAAATGTTCCAAAAGCATTTTTTTCAGTCCATTTACATGATCGGGTCTTGGGTGTTTAATATGTATTGAAGTATGTATCTATATCTATATAATTATATTTATGCGTTGCTTAGTACCCATAACACAAGCTTTGCTAAGCTTACTTTGGGACTAGGTCAATTGGTGTGAATTGTCTCGTGATATTTATTTATTTTTATTTATGATGTTTTAAGGGTATAAAAAATGGACCACCGGATCTCCTGGCAATACTCAGAATCATAATTTGCAAGCTTTTCTGAGTTCAAAACTACTCACAGAATACGGTCCTCTAATTTTGCATACTCAACTTCCCTTGGCATGAGATTAGAACTGTGTCAGATTTGCTTTACGATTGTAGTGTTTGGTGATTGACATTGACATACGCGTATTTTAATAAAGAATTTTTTTAACAAAAAAGTAAAACCGACTCCGCAAAAATAAAAAATAACAAAAAATGTAACCGACTACAAAACCCTTGAAAATATTTTTCTAGGTACCTACTAGCTCGAAGTCGGTGACTCAGCACGACCCAGCAGGAGTGGAACAATAGTCGTTTACCTCACCTACATACAATTCAATCCCTCTTGCTGGGTCGTGCTGAGTCACCGACTTCGAGCTAGTAGGTACCTAGAAAAATATTTTAAGGGTTTTGTAGTCGGTTCTATTTTTTGTTATTTTTCTTGAAGTCGGTTTTACTTTTTTGTTAAAAGTTTTCTTTATTTCTCACTTTATAGTGATTCGCAGCCAAAGTACATGTCACAACGATTCCATTAAGCCCAAACACGGTTTAGGTGGTTTTATAACAGAGTTCCGTTCCGTTGCCTACCTACCGGCTTCAGCATCAGATCAGTTCGAAAGAATCATTAACTTAAAGCTTCTTCTTAGTCGCTTATCTATGTATTTTAATCATGATCATTTATAGACGCGCGAGCATTACTTAGCTTTGAACGGTTCCATTGGTCATCTACGGTTTTGTTCATCAGGTCCAGTTTACCAAATGATACTTTCTGAATGTAAATGCTTATCTTAATGCTAAAAATGCTAAAATTGCCATAGGTGTACCTATAAAATTTGAGGTTTGCCTTCGATTTCCCTAGGATACCATCATCAGATCTTGACTTGGTGATATTGGAACCACCTCAGAAGAGTATTCTTTTGAATAAAAAAAGAACTTTGAAAATCAGTCCACAATTGACTGAGTAATCGGTGAACATACATAAAAAAAAAAATCAGACATTTTTTTGAAGTCGGTTAAAAATGGCTTTTTACTTTTGATAGTGTAGTCGTACCATCAGCCAAATATGTGGTCTACCACCCTAAAGTTGATAATCGTTTGCATGTCATAAAACAATAATGCCAATAGACGTGTCTGTCAACTTGAAAGTTCGACTTTAGCGACATATTCATTTGATCTTTGATGAACCATACTACTAGATTCAAGGTCACAGCTCTGAAAACGGCCAGAGAAATAAGAGCACAAAATAAATTTGTGCTCTTATTTCTGACAGTACGCGTCAACCAGAGCCAAAGTGCGAACGTGTTAAAATGCCACAATGTTTATTTATAAATTGCGGAAACAGCCACCGTAACACTAGGGTTTCTGAAGGAATATCCTTCTTTAGGTAAGTACAAGTCAGTATTTCATTTAAAGTACGTAAAAATTGGCAGTTTACATTTAAAAATCAATAATTTATTGTTTGGCCAACCATCTTGCCAATAATCGGTGTTTCTGGAACAAAAAATTCGTAGAGTAGTTCTCATTTTAAAATAATTTTATTTTTTATTTTTTTTGTAGATTTTCTAGTGATCCTTTTCGCTGTGCGGAATGGACATCTATTGTCGCGAGAGAAAGAGAAGAAGAACTTTACAGACCGCACAAAAATTCGACTGTATGTTCGATTCATTTTGATAAATTTGACATAGTTGGAAATAGCCAAAGGCTTAGATTACGGAAAACGGCGATTCCAAAATTGCAGGTAAAGTTACATAAATGTTTAAAATAATATAAGATTAAGTGTGGCGAGGTGAAGTGAAGCTATATTATTAAAGAAGACGTAAAGCTTCAAGTTCAAGCCGTATGATATTTATAATATTGCCGTTAATACGGTATTTGACTATTTTGTATATGTTTTATAAATTAAAAATACACAATGCCTGTTATCGAATAGAGAAACAATTTTTAAGCTACCTTTACAAATAACAAAGTTATAAAGGTTTGAAATTCAAGATTAGACAGAAAGTCATACTGGCATGTGACGTCACACGCCAGTACCGCCATACTTGCTGCATAGAGAAAAGCGTTTGAGAAAGAGACAGGTATATAGATTTTTCAAAAAATCACTATGAATCCAATTTTCGACCGATTTAAATTTTCTCTTCGCTAAACATTATCTGTTTATCTATATTTTTATAATAATATTAAGATATAGCAAAATCAGGAGTTGTCAAATACCGTATTGCAGATTCTCGTGAAACAAAATACAGTGCAAGCAGCGGTACGAGAATTAACCGAATCGATGACGTCAAATCTGGTAAAACATTTATGTTGTCTTTTTAACCCCTGACGCAAAAAGGGGGGTGTTATAAGTTTGACCGCTATGTGTGTCTGTGTGTCTGTCTGTGACACCGTACGTAGCTCTGAAACGGGTGAACCGATTTGAATATGGTGTTTTTAATTTGAAAGCAGGTTTTTGAAGTGTTGTCAATCACCCATTTTCTAATTAGTTAACTTAATTCAGTTAAGTATCTATAAGAACATTTCGTTTCATGACAATATTTGTATATGTAAATTTTTTGTGTTATATTTCTGTGAAATAAAAAACTGTCTGTCTTATAATAATTGCGACTCCATTATTACCCTGTTCCTAAAATAGAATGACATCTTTTTGAAAGATGAATGTTCTTTTGTTAATCGAACGTTTTGCTTGTCTTATGACGATACGTCGTAAGTATTATATACAATTACTATTATTTGGATCTTTGTTGCTTAGACTTAAGGTATATATTTTAAATTAATTTAGAAGGTAAAACAGATATATAGCTATAAGTATAAGACTGTCTATGATATGAGCAACACGGCCACTTTTTCGCTTTGATTTTGTATGGGATCTTGAATCTAGTAGTATGGTTCATCAAAGCATTTGATAGAGGAACTTGTTTAAAAATTGGTAGACCACTTATTTGGCTGATGGTACCTATCAGCGTGGTAAAATAGGTGCTGCCGTGCTCTACATGTACTGAGCGTGTTTGAATTTGGATTTGAAATTATATGTTTACAGATGTAGGTATAGACGCTAGAAGGTAAGAGTATGGCATTATGTAAAATGTTTTGTTAAGTGTTTGTGGTGCATAATCGGCAACGGAGAAGCAAGATAATAAGATATACCTAAGTAGGTAGTAGTTGTTTATTATTCTTTGCCTTACCGGTAGATGTTAAATAGTCCATATATTGTACTTTTAAGGCAGAGACAGCAAGGCGATCAGTTTTTTCCGTCAACGAAATAGCTTCTGTCCATCTATTGAACTGCTTATACATGCTTATGGCCATCTCTGGCCGATTAGCTTTCTTCACGTAAAAATCTTCCGCCTTGGAAAGGTCTCCTGAGAATATGGCAAGTCTCGCCCGCACCACCGCGCTGTGAAGACCTGCGTAGTATTAGAAACAGTGACAGAGTTGAAAAGAGGTAAGTACCTACTTGATCTAAACTTGTATCTTGGTCTTAATTTAAATCTATTCCTTACTTCTGTCTATTGAGTATTATAAAGATTACCTGGAAAACATCGCTTATTGCTTACCTTGGATAATCTTTATATACTGTATTTTCTGTACAGTCGAGTTCATAAACTTGTGACAAAAAATTTGATCAAAAATAACTGATCACGCTTGTACGAAAACAGAAGCGCCCTTATTTAATTTCTACTCTACATATAATGCCGTACTCCTACTGTACTTTTAAAACATACTGAGTACTTTTAAGTCCTACTAAGGAAATTTAAAGTTATAGTTACCAGCAGAAGCGTCCCCGTCTCCCTCTCTGGACGCCAACGCCAAAGTCTCGTCGAGATAAAATGCACGAGCCTCATCGCCCACTTCCCGATAACATTTTGCAGCCAGCTAATGAAAAAGGCTTTTTAATCAAAATATTACATTACTGCAGAGGCCGGGAAAGAAAGGCTTGCAGGCCAAGTATGTATATATATGTATATAGGATATACGAGAGTGGCATGTTCTTTCACGCCGAGGTTAGTATAGTGCTTTTCTCAAACATGCACTAAAGGAAATAAAAACTCCTAGAAATTAATGTTTTATTCGTATGACAACTAAAATTGTACCAGACTCAAATTATAACTACCATCTATATGTGTTTATTTCATTCTAACATGATTTTTTAAAACGTTAAATATACATACATATTATAACGGACTGCAACAATAAAAAATCACGTTTCTAAACGAAACTTTTGAAATTACAGTGGAACTTACTTGCAAAATGGCTAAATAAAACCTAAATCCAGTCAATAAAAAAATACAATGACACTTGACAATTTTCCCGCCAAAACTTTTTTATTGTGTTTGCTGTTCGGCTTTTGGGGCCATTATACACGAACTGCAGCCATTATGTAAATTAAATTGTAAGTAATAAACTTGTAATAAAACGCGTCGGTAATATTTATATATTTACATATGAATATTCATAGTCAATCAGCGTTGCGAAATAATCTTCAGATCTTTTCGCGACACATAGCTGAGTGGCGGCCATTTTGGCTGGTAGGAATAGGCATGGATGTGTATATTTCAGTGTTTCTGAGTGTAACCATTCTTATTATTATTCTTATTCATAGTCCTGTGAATTTATTCAGTAACTAATAAATTAACCATAGAAATTCAGATTTTGAACATGAAACTACCGTGAGACTCACTCATATTAAATATAATGACCCGGATAACTCACGTCTTAAATCGAGTTTAGCTCGACATGTTTCGGGCTAATCCGTAGCCCTTCGTCTTCGGAGCAACGCGACTCAGCGGCTGCTGCAACACGCGCACTGCGCGCCGCCACTCTGCTCGCGCGACTACCCGACGAAACTGACACCGGCACACAACTACCCGCGTTTTCATCATCATTACAACTGTCAAATGTAGGGTAGCACACAACACTAACAATATCGCTCTGTAAAGGTACGTTCACACACACCGATGACGCAGCACGAGTATTTAACACCGTTTTCCAACTCGGAGGTACCGTCCAACCACAATCCCGGTTGAAATTCGGCCGACGACTAATCTCGATGGCTTCACGCACTTTCCGCGGAATGAAAAATTTCTCTCTCGCAAGTACAGATACCTTATCAAATCTGATATAGTGCGTCGAATCCGAGTTCATTGAGTGCTCGGCCACAGCAGACCCCTTGTCGTCCTGTTTCCTCATACTACGTATGTGCTCCGATACCCTTGTGGAAACGTTTCGTCCAGTCTCTCCAATATAGCTCTTGCCACAGGCACAGGGAATCATATATACCCCGGGGCCACTCAGGGGCTCCTTATCCTTCGGCGAACGTACCAACTGTCTGAGCTGCATATGAGGACGGAAAATCGACTTGATGCTATATCTTCGGCGTAACAAGTGTCCGATTTTATCCGTCACCCCTTTTATAAACGGTAAATATACCGGAACCCTCTCAGCTCCCACCGGTCTTTGACGAGTCGACACGTTCACCACACGGTTGCACTGCCTCCAGTTGTACCCATTGCTTTCCAAAACCCGTCTCACGTGACTCAGTTCACGATCCACAAATTTTGGATCACAAATATTCAAGGCTCGATTTATCAACGTTCTAGGCAAAGAAGACAAATGACAAGGATGGTGGTGTGAATCTGCCCTCAAGTATCGATCCGTATGAGTTGGCTTACGATAAACTGTAGTTTCCAATTTACCACAGGGTCCCCGCATAACCAAAACATCTAAAAACGGCAACTGCCCATCATTCTCAATCTCCACCGTGAACTTAACCTTATCGTGCAAAGTGTTAAGGTAGTCCGAAAACTGCGACAAACTATCCCTGGACACAATCGCAAAAACGTCATCCACGTACCGCCACCAATATCCGGGAACAACGGGAGCGTTGTTTAAAGCTCTTCCCTCCAACCACTCCATAAATCCATAAAAATATTGGCGGTGACCGGAGCAATCGGTGAACCCATGGCCACTCCATCAACTTGCAAAAAGTAATCACCGCGCCAAACCAAATAGCCGCTCTTCAAACACAACTCAATTCCCTCCATATACGCGGTAGGTAAATCAGTGACACATAATAGGTCAGATATAATCTTTAAAGTCTCGTCTACCGGCACATTGGTGAAAAGAGAAGTAACGTCAAAGCTAACCATCAGTTCATCCTCACGCATATGGACATCATTCAACAAGGCAACGAAGTGTTTTGAATCTCTAATAAAACTCGACGACTTCCCCGTAAACCCCAATAGCACAGACGACAGGTAACGGGCTAGCTTATACGTCGGCGAATCAATTTGACTCACTATGGAGTTTATGGAGTGGTTGGAGGGAAGAGCTTTAAACAACGCTCCCGTTGTTCCCAGATATTGGTGGCGGTACGTGGATGACGTTTTTGCGATTGTGTCCAGGGATAGTTTGTCGCAGTTTTCGGACTACCTTAACACTTTGCACGATAAGGTTAAGTTCACGGTGGAGATTGAGAATGATGGGCAGTTGCCGTTTTTAGATGTTTTGGTTATGCGGGGACCCTGTGGTAAATTGGAAACTACAGTTTATCGTAAGCCAACTCATACGGATCGATACTTGAGGGCAGATTCACACCACCATCCTTGTCATTTGTCTTCTTTGCCTAGAACGTTGATAAATCGAGCCTTGAATATTTGTGATCCAAAATTTGTGGATCGTGAACTGAGTCACGTGAGACGGGTTTTGGAAAGCAATGGGTACAACTGGAGGCAGTGCAACCGTGTGGTGAACGTGTCGACTCGTCAAAGACCGGTGGGAGCTGAGAGGGTTCCGGTATATTTACCGTTTATAAAAGGGGTGACGGATAAAATCGGACACTTGTTACGCCGAAGATATAGCATCAAGTCGATTTTCCGTCCTCATATGCAGCTCAGACAGTTGGTACGTTCGCCGAAGGATAAGGAGCCCCTGAGTGGCCCGGGGTATATATGATTCCCTGTGCCTGTGGCAAGAGCTATATTGGAGAGACTGGACGAAACGTTTCCACAAGGGTATCGGAGCACATACGTAGTATGAGGAAACAGGACGACAAGGGGTCTGCTGTGGCCGAGCACTCAATGAACTCGGATTCGACGCACTATATCAGATTTGATAAGGTATCTGTACTTGCGAGAGAGAAATTTTTCATTCCGCGGAAAGTGCGTGAAGCCATCGAGATTAGTCGTCGGCCGAATTTCAACCGGGATTGTGGTTGGACGGTACCTCCGAGTTGGAAAACGGTGTTAAATACTCGTGCTGCGTCATCGGTGTGTGTGAACGTACCTTTACAGAGCGATATTGTTAGTGTTGTGTGCTACCCTACATTTGACAGTTGTAATGATGATGAAAACGCGGGTAGTTGTGTGCCGGTGTCAGTTTCGTCGGGTAGTCGCGCGAGCAGAGCGGCGGCGCGCAGTGCGCGTGTTGCAGCAGCCGCTGAGTCGCGTTGCTCCGAAGACGAAGGGCTACGGATTAGCCCGAAACATGTCGAGCTAAACTCGATTTAAGACGTGAGTTATCCGGGTCATTATATTTAATATGAAATTCAGATTATTAATTTCAAGTCGTGTATCATGGATATATGACGTTTTGCATTGAAACAAAAGACTGTTGTCTTGCATGCCTAGGCCTGCAACAGTATATTTTGAAGCCTGTTTTATGGAACACAACATAAACATTACTGACAAGCTAAAATCAAAATCGAATACCTGAATATCGTCATCCGCAAACGCTCTCTCAGCGAGCTGCCTCCACAGTGGAGCCAAGTCCGCATTTTCCACGCCGTCCAAATACGAAGCACAGCCGGTTAGGTCTCCACTGCGTAATGCGTTATCTAGACATAAGTAATAAAAATTATTAGAATTCTATCACTTTTATCATTATTTATTGTACTACCCCTGTCAATGTGACATTTGTAACGTTAAGGTTCCGTTGTACGTGATTCAGTACCACTACCATGACTTTACAGTGACGGTACTCGATATCGACGGCGTAAATTATTTGTATGGAGAATTGTACAGCGCCTCTACAAATAATTTACGCCGTATCAAGTACCGTCACTGTAAACTCATGGTAGTGGTACAGTTTGTTCGACTGTATCATCGTGAACCGTAATTGTTGAGCCACTAGCCACTATTCATAATTTAGCAGGGTTATACATAGGGTAAAACCTCCAGTGAATGAACACTAAAGAAACTTTTCTACTTTGAAAAATCACTACTCTGTACTTATTAATAATTGTAATGGTTTTATGTAATTTAATCAATCGTTATTTAATAAACAAGAATTTAATTTCTGCGATTTTTTATTACGTGTATAGTTTTTGAGTTATGGAAGAATTTATAAAAAAGTACCCAAAAACCTAGTAAATGAACGAAAAAGTTAATGAATGAACAGAGTAAAACCCAGTGAATGAACATTATTTAGATAGTTTTAATCAACATTTAGAAAAGCATTTTTAACATAAAACGAAAATCTTGAGGTAGGTACAGCACCTTCAGTATTCCAATTATGTTTCTGTATTACAAAAATACATATATAATTCTATTAAAGTAGGTGCAAATTAAGCACCTTAATATCTTGATTAATTTACTTTTTTAAAAACTCGTAGCTCAAAATAGATAATTTTTCCGAGTGAACTTTATAGACGTTATATCAAGGTTCAATTTTGTTGACATATTGATTTTAGATAAGTAAGGTGCTTTGGGGTAATTCCACGTGGATTTTTGATGAGTTGACATGACGTTTGTAATTTCGTTAATTACTCCGAGTTGGTACATTATATTTAAAGTCTTAGGATATTTCTGTGGTTTCCACTAATCGATCTTATATACTGTATAAAAAAGTTTCTAAAATATGATCGATTTATGGAAATATTGGTATTCAAAAACTAGTTACTTATTTTTTTTGCACAGGGGCTATTTCGGAATATAGCGGGGTTATTCTGCGTGTTATTGAAAGGTGGACTTTATTATAATTTGGCTCAAGGTTCATATTTCTTTTTAGGCTGAAATTACCCCATTCATTTTTATTTTTTATTTCGTTAGTAATATCCATAGTTACAGATTTTTTAAATCTCTGTATTCCGAAATAACCCCACAAACGCAATGTGGTTCTCAAAATTTGCCGCAAAGGAATATTAAATCTACATACATTATAGAACAAAGCTGGACAGATTATTATGATCTTCGATGTGTGGATTGTAGAGTTTGTCTCCGCCCCGAATATCAGAATAGGGGGAGAGGAGCGAAGCCGCGGGTATATACTAGTAAGTATATAAAACAATTAGAAATGCCATGTCACTTTTATATTTTGAACTAGCTTTTACCCGCGGCTACGCTCGCGTGAACCATAAACATTTTAATGAAGCAAGCAATCAAGCAAGCATGCTAGCAAGCATTTAAGCAATCATTTAAGCTAGCTTGCAAGCAAGTATGCAAGCAAGCAAGCATGCAAGCAAACATTTAAGCAAGCTTGCAAGTGAGCATGCTTCGCTCGCGTGAACCATAATCATTTCAAAGAAGAAAGTATGCAAGCAACTAAATAAACTTCATGCTACATCGTTTTGATAGCCGAAGTATCAGGTACGCTACCCTGTTCGACACACTGGAGATCTCTTTAATGTTGTTAGAGAGGGATCTATTAACAAGGAACCCTACGCCACCCTGTGATGTTTGATCATCCTCGCGGAAGTACAGAAGGTGGCCCGAGTCTTAAGATGATGGTGCCCTCTCCCTCTCTATGTATTTCACTTAACTCCTGAATATGCCACCTTATGTTCTCCAGCTCCACTTCCAACTGCGCTAGAAGAGTCCTAACAGTCCGTCCGTTCTACGTAGCCAGGGTCAGTTTACTTAGGTAGCCTTGGATCGCCCGGGATTCTTAGCATCCTCTGCCCCACCGTTACCATGAATTCTACTATGGCAAGGAATAGCGGGGCGACCGGGAACTGGGGACCATCTCTTTGCCGTGCGCTTCATTCTGGTAGGGGTTTGCCCATAATCCCCACACTGGGCATGCGAGTTGGCGATCGTAGGGCACAGTTTATTGCACCGCCGATGCTGCAGCCCATCAGGGGCCCGGGGACTTAACTGTGCCGATTTTGGCTGCGCTATGCCGCAATCAGCCAGCTGCCAGAGCCCAGTCTGTTAGACGGCAGGGTGCACCACGGGCAGGTAAGGTTGGCTTGGGGTCCATAGATGGAGGTTGGCCCCCTTACACCACAAATAAAAAATTAAAATCTTGAAAAGTTGAAAGTTTGAATACCTCAGACAATTACCATACTAAAGTAAGCTGGGGTTATTTCAGGAACCACTTCACTGGAATAACCCCTAAAGGGGTAATTTGGGAAAAAAATTTAAACTATAGCTAGGCCTTTTAGACAGACACACTCATTCGCAAAAAACGATTATTTGTCATAACATTAATAGTTCAATCTTGTAACTTATCAGGTTTTAGAGTTAGCGGTGTTGGGGTTATTTCGTATTTAATTTTTTGGCACGAAAATGCACTCGACCCAAAAAAATATATATTGCACGTCCAACCGATGTCAGCGCCTCGCATCATCTGGAGAGACGCGAGGAGCGGTAAATGGGGCGTCCATTTAAGTGCTGCCAGTGGTTAAACATCAACACGTTTAGGAGAAATTTTAAATAAATGGAATAACCCCGTTTACAGAATTACCCCAAAGCACCTTACGAGATTTTTTCAGTGACGATAATCCGAGCTTTATAATAAAACTTCATAAATAACAAACATTAAACTCTATTGATACTCGTATTCTAATCAGTCTGTAATCAGTCTCTAATTAGTTAAAAGTATCATCATTTGGGACAAAAAAATCTTAACAACCCAATTTTTAATTATAGATTGTGGCTAATAACAATAAGCAACTTACTACAAGCAAAATCTACATCATTTTTTGATCATTTTTAATTTATATAAAAATAAAAAAAACGATCAAAATAAATCAATAAAACAAAAAATATATAATTATATAGTAATTCATGACAAATAAAACGTACACATTAACTGAACAATTGTTTTAACTGTTCCTATTTCCTTTCCTCGTAATCCCCATTTTCTCCTCGACGTGTCTATCCACCCTCGTTGTACCGGCTCGGGTGACTATATGAACGTCTTGGGTAAAATGGCTTATTTTATGCTCTTGTTGTACAATCTAATATTATTAACAAGTCCAATTTAGGAAGTAAAACTATCGTGCATTTCGATCACGTCTATCGTTACCTACGTTGTTCATACATAGGGTTAGTAGGTATCTAGTAAATGAACAAAGCCAAATTTCTATAGTCCATTTACTAGATTTTTCATTCCTATGAATGAACACGTAGTGTCCCAATACTAGTTCAAAGAAACAGAATCGTTTTCTATGCAGAATCTGAAAACACAACCTTAATACGATTATGTTAACATTTAATTTTAGGAAAAAAACTATATTGAGCCGACACCAGTAAATGAACAGACTGTTCATTTACTGGTTTTAGAACATTTGATAAGCCAGTAATGGAACACCTAAAAATATCAACTTAACCGCAAAATAGAAGATTTAACTCTTAATCTAACCAATAGCTAAACTTTATAGTGGTATACATAAAATAAGCAGTTCAAATGTTACTCCAAACATGCACTGTTCTTACTTGGGATCTAATTTTTCCATACAAAACTTCAAAAGCAGAAATACGTGAACTTCAAACGCCTGCCATGTTGAAATTGGTCGAAAATAAATTTACCGATTGTTGCCATTGCATAGGAAATCGAGTTGCCGGTAAGAAAAAAAATACGACAGTTGGTGGAAATGGCTATATTGCTTATTTTAGGCAAAAAACGTGATTTTGTTCATTCACTGGGGGGGGGTTCATTCACTGGAGGGTTTACCCTACCTACTCGTAGTGAATATTGTCATTAACAAGCTTGAACATTGGCAAGTAGCTCAACAATCTCGGTTCGCGACAGTACAGTCGAACCATTTGGTTCCTGACCCACCGTAGAACGTTCTCACACTAAGCGTCATTCATAATGAATTCACATGCTTGAGAAGGTCAAGCAATGCGATGTCACTATGACTTTTTCTACGAAAAGCTACCAGAGTGGGTCAAGCAAGATTCAGTTGGTTCGATAGTACATACTGAAAGCCAGCCGGTGTTCGTCGAGATGCAGAAACGGCAGGTGTCCCCCGTCTAAGAGCACTCTCCGCGAATTCACTTCCACGGCGACCCCGCCGCCGCATTCCGCCATCTCCACACTGCCCGCATCCCAGGCACTGTACCTGAATATATATTATTACAAATAAGCGAAATTCTGTATGTTACCAGACTTAAAATTAAGAAATCTTAAAAGTTATCAGGATATAGATGCGTATAACATCAACAGATTGACATATATGAATATGACAATGCGAGTCGCGGCTTCTTCTACTAGCCCAGTGTTGCAGATTTAATAGGTCAAGTGAAATCAATCAAAGTTCAGGCCCACGAGCAACGAATAAATCTATTAAACTGGGCTTGATAAAATTGTCCGGATTATTCCTAGGTAGGGTAGGACCCCTCTCCAAAACAATTCGCACACGTTTATTTTGGATATGTCAAGTTCTTTCTTACCAAATAAGAAGATGTGTCGGAGTTTGGGCCACCACAGCATCACTGTCTTCAATCCATTGAACGAAACCAACGCCACTAGCTATGATTTCCTGTTCAAAACGAGTTACGAATATAACTGTGGTAACAGCTACAATGTAAAGTTGCAAGGATTAATAATGCAAGGGTAGCATATACATATATGAGAAGAAGATATTCATGGAAATAAATAAATTAGACGTATTTTCTACAGAATGTAGACCGCAAATTCGTCCCATTTAGGTGAAGTGTTTCAACCACCGTTTTCCGTGTGTTATGGAATTCTAAGAAGTCTAAACCAATTTCAATAGAAAATATTAATGAAATTTTCTCCCGTCAGAGTGCAGCACTAGCACAAAACCGTAAACGGTTTTTTTATAACATCGTATCTTCAATTAAATTTTTGGAAATTTAGCTATACTATCGATGTAAAGTATCATCTACTTAATATCTTTAAACGAGCAATTCTATATATATTTCGGAGATCTCGGAAACGGCTCCAACGCTTTTTGATGAAATTTGGTATGTGGGGGTTTTCGGGGATGACAAAACGATCTAGCTTGGTCTTATTTCTGGGGAAAAGCTTATTATCGAGTTTTAGCCCGAGCAAAGCTCGGTCGCCCAGGTACCTACTGTTATTTTGTTACTAATAAATATATCATCATTTCTATAGGTACTAATACTCTTTGGTCATGATCTGTCATGGTGACAAAATAATATAAAAAGAACTGAAGTTGTCATGGTGGTTCGCGGCAGTGTCGCCTCCTGCGCAGAACTAGAGGTGAGACGTATTTACTGGAATAGGTTGTTGGAATAGGTTTTGGCTTGGACGCGTGAGTATGCGTTCTCGCCCTCGATTCTTTTAGCGTACGAGTATTTAGGAGTACGGCGGCTGACAACGTACACTTTTTAACTGAAAAATTTATAAAAATTGCTGACAGTCCTAAGCCTGTATAAAGTATGAAGGGAAGTCTATATTTTTTTAAGACTGAACTGTGACGTGGAATTCGGTAGTTCGATATTCATAAAACTACTAAAACTAGTACGGTGTATACGCAATCACGGGAGCGCATTTACGGGAATAATTTTGTTTACGCAATGAGTCAATTGCCCTCTTGTTCTGAGAGGAGGCCTGTGCCCAGCAGTGGGACGTATATAGGCTGGCTGGGATGAATGAGTCAATTGAGTAAGTACTCGTAGATACTCGTGGACCTAGTCTTTGGATCTAGTATTTTTGTGGACGCGTATTCGCAAGACTCAGTCCGCGTTTTGACTAGTACGTCTCACCTCTACGCAGAACTTTGCCTAATGCCCTATTGCGACCGCACATCACACACACGTGGTTGAGGTTATTGAGGTTTTAGTTGATGAACATTATTATTAGTCGATTTTCGTAGCACACGGAAAATGGCGGTTGAAACGTTTCAGAGCCGCACCAATTTTCTGGCATCGTGATTACAGGTGTCTTCGCCGCATTGGATACATTCCTATTGCATCATACCTTTTCGCCGGACTGTAAGCGTAGTAGAATAAGTCTGCGCCTCGTGTCCCGCAGCAGCAAAAGTTGACCACTCTCGTTTAGCTCGAGCCAGTCCACGCGCGCCTCGTGCCACCACTGCCCTAACTGTGCCCCTGTTGTACGAATAGTAGCTTACTTATGAAAAAAATTGTGTAAATAGGAAAAGTCAGACAAAACACCTAATATAGTTATTTAGTATATGACATCTTCACGATAAAAACGACCAAGAGCGTGTCGGCCATGCCCAGTGCCCTTAGTGTAAGTTTTCGGTTACAAAATACGTCACGATCGCGTACGCGTTAAAATCTCAATTTGTATGGAAACACGAACATCGCAAACGTTCCGCTAGAGGCGCTCTTCGTGTTTCCATATAAATTGAGATTTTAACGCGAACGCGATCGAGATGTATTTTGTAACCAAAAAATTACACTAAGGGCACAGGACAGGGTTCCGTAGCCGTTACGAAAAAATCAAGTAAATAATATTTATTCTAAGGATTCATGCAAAATTACACATCATAGAAGTCGTCATAGAAGAAACGTGTTTTTCAGCGTTTTTTGGTTGCTAGACGTTATTAGCCGTTGCTAAGGCGACCGAGTCGCCTAGCAACGACTAGCTATTTCGGTTGAATATTTACCTTTTAAGTTTGCGATTTTAATGATGTTTTATAAAAGCTTCGATAATATAATATAGTGACTGTCTGATTGTGTGGTTTATTCGTTTATGTGCAAAATTAATAAAGCAATTTATGAACCACAAACCTCAATGAAGCCAACTTTGATAAAGCGCTCGCCAAATCCACACCGTAATCACTATGTTTACCTATTGTTTTTTACACTAAATACTAACAGCCTTATTCATAAAAAGTTAGAGCCTCCTTGAAGGCTCCTTGAAGGCCCGATGCTAAAAAACATGATTCATAAACGTCTGTTAGCGCTAATCAGTCGATCAAGGCTCTGCTAAAGTTAGAGGACCGTAGACCCTCCTTTATCTCTCTGCTAAGTCACAAAATGGCCGCCACAAGTTTGAACAGCTGACTTTGACTAGAGCAAAAAACCATAGGTACCGAAGATATTTATAGTGAAGGCAGAGCTACGCAGATTAAAAAAAAATTAGGAAAATTTATTTTCAGGAATTTGTATTTAAAAATCCTCTAAATTAGCAACAATAAATTAACTATAAATATGAAAAAAAAATAAGGATGATTAACATAATTATGGCTTTTTGCACAACATAAACATGCGGATCGGAAATGGCGGGAAAAGAAACATCTCGCTTTTTATTTTTTTTCCTGGTAATTGGTCATGCTTAATTTTTTTTTTGGATGGTTATTATAATGTATTTGATAAATATAGACTATTTTAAGAAACTAATTTCGGTATTTTTTTTTTTAATTAATCCTATCTACTATAAAAATATATATCAATTTATTGCTGGCGTGACGTCATCAAATCCTCAATGGATAGTGTAGTCTTTGACTGCACAAAAAAAAACAGTTTCGTCAACGTCAAGGTATTAACGTCACCGCGGACTGCTAACCTCAAAAAAACTTGAAATCGCTTACGGAACTTGTTTAAAATGGAAGGCTACAAGTGTTTCGTCCCTTTATGTCCGAATAACAGCCGGGGATAACCCGGATTTGTTATTCGTACCAATCCCAGAACGACTGCAAGAGGAATGGTGTCGTAAAGTGGAACAAAAATACATCAAAAACTATTTGCAGTTTTGTTGTGAAGATCATTTATATGTATGTACTTATTTAAAACAACACATTACTTTTACACAATTGTTTGTATATAATATAGTCGCTTATATATAATAATAAAGTCTTGACCATTGAGTACTCGTATAAATTAGATCGTATTTATTAATTATTATAATATTGTTTTATTTTGCAGCGAGAAGATATCCAAAATTATTACAAATGTAAGCTGATGAATGAGCAACCAGTAATGGCACGAAATGCTCAGCTTCGACGCGTTCCATTAACTGTGGGTCAGAAGCGATCTGTTTTGTGTGATTTACTACGATGCGAGGACGCACAAGAAACACCAAAGAAACAAAAGTTAAACCAAAATATAATACCTAGTACTTCAGGATCAACATTACCAATCAAAGTGAATGCTGCAGTGCAGTGTGAAAAGATTGTGTGTTTTGATAAGGGAACAAATACACACTTTAAGAAGAAGATATTAGGCCAAAGTCCAAGAAGCAGTACCTCACTGTGGGAGGAAGAAGTTGTCAATGTACAAGAGGCATCTAGTCCTTCAATAAATAACTTTCCTTCAGAAACAGAAAGTGAAGAGATTGTTTCAACTAAATCTAATTTGAAAAATCTATTTTTAGCACTAATCTATAAAAACCCAAAACTTATTTAGGTTTTCCTCAAAAATATGTTTGGTTAATAAACACTATAGTAGAAAAAAGTGCAATAAAAACAAGTATTATGTCTTTGATAATTACATTATTCAAAATCAAACAGAATGACACATTGGATAGAATGTGTGATGTATTTGAAATAACTCGACCAAAGATGACAAATCTTTTCCAACAAGGTGTAGAAGTGTTGGCAAATTATTTCCAAAACTTTATATTCTTGCCATCAGCCTTACAAATAAAAAGAAATTTACCTCTGGTTTTCAAAATTGACTATTCCAATGTGCAAATGATAATAGACTGCTTTGAAATTCAGATAGAAAAACCCACAAATCCTTTGAGGCAATCTCAAACCTGGTCTCAGTATAAAAGCTGTAATACTTTAAAATATTTAATTGGTTGTACTCCAAGTGGCTTTATCAGTTTATATCCAAAGGTTATGGTGGGCGGATTTCTGATAAAGCCCTTGTGGAAAAGAGTTGCCTGATCGAATGTCTTCCTGTTAACGCAGTGATATTAGCCGATAGAGGCTTCAAAGAAATTGAGTCTGCATTAGTAAATAAGAATATAAAACTATTGCGTCCACCAAGCGTTTACGCAAATCAGAAACCTTCCAGAGAAGAAGTCCTTAAGAGCAAAACGATTGCAAGTTTGCGAATCCATGTTGAGTGTGTCATCAGGCGAATTAGAGAATTTAAAATCTTAAAGCCCCACTCTGTTGTCAATCACAAACATGTAGGCTTCTTGGATCAAATCATAATGATTGCTTGTGGGCTTATAAATTTGCAGGGTGATTTAATAAAAATAAACTGAATTTGTAAAGACATGAATTGTTTTATTTTAATAATAATAAAATATGTTTCTGTGATACAAAAAGTAGGACAAAAATTAAAAACATATTTAGTTTAAAACATTCTTCAGTTGTTAACATTTTGTGTAGTACTGCCAAGGACATAAATATACCATTTAAAACTGCACAAAATGAGGGCTATCGCGTATGAATTCGCCGCTAGAGGCGCTAGTGTAGCGTGAGGTCTCCGAAATGTCAAATCTCATAGTTTTTGGGTGAGCTACGCGGGTTTATTTATAATTAGAATAATATTGTGAATATTTTGCAATATCTGAAATTAATTATGGCAAATATGCGTTCCGGGGCAATGAATGTCTGTGTTTTGAGACAGTTTTGTCTTTCGGAAACCTTTGTCCTCCCTTTTTTGGGAACAAAACGGGGACTATGGAACACTGTGGCATGCTCGATATTTTTATGGTACGGTTTTAAGGTGTATTAAATATGGTTTTAATCTAAACTTTGCTTTCACGCCCGCAATAACAGACTTTGAAAGCCACACTTAAAAACCTCACGCAACAGTGCGCCATCTAGTGAGACAAAAAACGATAGCCCTCATTAGAATCATCCTAATACTCATTAATACATACACATTGAAGAACTCATAAGTATGTATACTACACATACACTAATTTGTATACATCAACTGTTACATTAACATGTATATGATATTAAGCTAAAAAATAAATATTCACATATATGTAACTATTGTAGCTGCCAACCCTAACGCTCCGCGCAGTCATAGGTATAAATATAAATTTCAAGAATACGGCTAAGTTACATTTGGCACTTAACATTATTTTTGGATATATAAAAGTTTTCCAAAAAGTTTCTGCTTTGCTTATTAGGTCATTGATGTATGGTTCATCAAAGTCTACTGGATAAATATGAACTTTCTTAGTTGTCTCAAATAAGGGATCCGCAACACAAAATATACCTTTTTTAAGGCTGGTTGCTTTCATTTGCAGATTTATTTGTGCTTTATATTTAGCACTTATCTCATTGTTTGTAACATATGATTGAAATGTTTTGGCTGTGATTGGGCATTTGATTTCAATTACATAATCTTTAGTTACTCCATCTGGTGAAGCACCCATCAAACTATTTATTGAATAAAACCTGATGATTCCACTTTAATGTGAAGTTTTTTCTCTATTTCTTCAATAACTGGCTTTTCCAAGACTTTACCTCTTTTAATAGCCTTTGTTTCGGGTACTTTATATCCACCTAATATTTGTCGGACTAATGTGCCATCAGTCTTGCAGTGAGCAGCTTCATACAATTTTGAAGCAGTGAGCCGTCCCTGCCGAATATAATGTCAATATTTACTATTAACCTGATTTGCTGTTTCTTAGTTTATTTTTTCTATATCATCTTTACCTATTTGGTGATCTAATGTGTCTTTAAAATATTCAAAATCATGATTACTTTCCTTTTCAAAAAAATCTACCGACATGTCAGAGATTAAAAGTTTTTTTTTTAATTGTTGTTGTAAATTACATATTAGTGAACCTTTTGCATCTCTTTGCACACATTGTTCATAAAAAGTTTGTAAAATTGTAGGATCTCTTGGAGCCATCTTAATTTTTTTAACATTTTTGTATACATCTTCTGCCAAAACATGTTTAGTTCGTTCAGATCCCAAAGTAGGCTATCCAGAAGCATTGTGTAGATGTGCAGGAAGGCTCACAACTCTGCTTTTCAAGCCAAAATAAAAGCAGTAAAGAATGCTTGCAGCCACCTTAAAAGAAGAGGTTGGTATAAATAACTGATTGATTTGAGGTTAAATTGGTAACATCCTGCCTATTTTTTTATATTTGTAAGTTAAAGTAATAAAAAAACATTATAAAAAAACTATAGTTACAAAAAGACTTTTTTTTAAATCAATCAAAGTTACTCAAGGAAAGATTTAATAGATCTTACCTGCAGAAGCTGCACAATCAGAACAGTTTGACTCTAAGATTTCGGCATCAGTTTCCCTTATTTTTGGCCATTACAGTATATGACTTTTGTGTTCTATGCTCTGGTACAATTCTGGCTTTGACAATACAGATTCCCAAGCTTCTCTGCACTTCCACATATCCCAAAGCTGAGGACAAGTAACTATCCCGGGATGACCTAAAAAGGGGAGACAATAAATTCACCTGTAGTACTATTTAATTTGGTATCAAAATAATAAAGTTGTTATTTTAAGCCAGAAATTTACTTACATAAGAGCTTTAGCTCCTCTTATTTCAGCGATGTTGTGGTTGCTAGAATTCGTCATGAACTCCAGTATCATAACATTGTCCACTAGTGGCAAATTCCGGGAATCGGCTTTTTCGAAATTAGCCGTCCTTTTGGCCATTTTCTGTTCCGTTAGAGGATAATATGCTGGTTTTATTTACTGTTTGTGTTTAAATAACAAACAAACTACAATTACTACAAAACGAAACGATACGTCAACGTCACGATTGTGTTTGACTTAGACTAGACAGACGTCGGTGTTTTTTTTTAATAAGGCATAGGAATCGTTATCCATTGTTCATTTGATGACGTAGAGAAAGGTCATTTGAAGATCAAAACATTTCAACGAATATCTTAATAATGTATGTTTTTTTTTAAATCTGATACATAGAAACTGTACCGAAAGCTTGTTTCTCGAAATGGTTTTGAGATTTCCATACATATTAAAAAAGTTAGCATGGCTAATTTGCTGTCACTGCTGTCAATTTTTTTTTTTTAATTATCGATTAGGCCATTTTTTGTCTTTGATTTGTCAAGGTGGCCAACATAACGCGTCTAATCCGTCTATCAGCAGCTCAACAACTAGCAGACTGCCAGCAAGCGTTTATGAATCATACTTCTTGACAACCGTCTAACAAGCTTAATCAGTCTGCTAAGTAACAGACCGATCAAACCTCAATTAAGGATTTTTTATGAATAAGGCTGTAAGTATTTAACACTATTTACAAGGTTTATAATACAGTTTAAAATTTATGTACACTATTCGAGCTTCTTATTATTTAATTACACCACATACGAAGTCCACTGAATTTCCCGCGAATGAACCAAACTGACTGCTAATTTATTTTCTGCTGCTGCGCATGGCAAGAGTCTGAAGCGCTATTCAGTCACCGAGAGAGCGACAGCCAAAGAGGAGAGAATTAAAAATTGTTTTTTATTCAAAATACTTGCACCTAGTGCTTACATTTTGGTGATATATTTTTTTTTAACTTGTAATGTAATGTAACTAGTTATGTTTGTTCGTGTGGAATTAATATTTTAACTTAAATTTGAAGTGGATATCTTCAACCGATTGAGCTGAAATTTTGCATGCATGTGTAAATCCGATGACAATGCAATATTATTATGACGTAGAGCTGATCTGATGATGAAGTTAGATGTTGGCCATAGGAGAACTCTGTAATAAAACGACACGACCGCATCGATTTTGGTCTCATTTGATTCGTCTTGACGACTACCTACTTTGGTAACCAGGGGCAAAAAGTACCCCCAGCAAAAAAGCTTGAATTAGATTTTTTTACAAAAAACTATTACTGAACTATTTGTTTTTAAAACATTGTACGGAGGTGCGGAACCCTTCATGCGCGAGTCGCTCGCACTCGCACTTGACCGATTTTTCCCATTTTGGCTACGGAACCCTAAAAACACGTATAATACTAGTACGAGCAGTAAAAATTTCCCTGCATAAAGATGTTGCGAGTAAATAAATCGAAATTTTCGTACGAGTTACGATTTGTGAGGTGCGAGTTACCGGTAGTTAAGTCCACCACGGCAATGGTCTGCCGATCCAGCAGATAAGCTAAATGCTTCCTGTCCTGCTCCTCCCCGTCCAGCTTGCTCCCTTCGTTAATCCTCACGCTCAAAACGTGGGGGTTCACTCGTTCCGTTCTAACCTGCCAGATAAATTCTAGTATTTGTCTACCATACTTTATTAAACCATATACATGATGGTCCGACACAAGTTTTTATTTATAAAAGATGATGATTTATTAATGAAATTTATTGATTAAGTTAAATAATTTATTATGTAAAATATTGTCAAATTGTATGGCTAGCATGCAAGATTATCTGACTTGTCTATCCGCATTGGGCATATTTACCTGTAACGATAGATTTAAGTTTTGCGAAATTATCCTACTAGTATATGTGAAAGTTTGTGAATGAGTAAGTGAGTATAAACTCATAAGAGTGAGTGCAATAAGCTACTTTTTATCCCGATATTCTCCCGGGATAGGGATAAAATCTTGAAATAACAACCGCTGGGCTTAGAATTATGGAATTTGGTATGTAGATAGCTGAACATTTGGATTAAAACATAGGATACTTTTTATCCCGATATTCCCTCGGGATAGGGATAAAATCTCGAAATAACAACCGCTGGGCTTAGAGTCATGAAATTTGGTATGTAGGTAGCTGGACGTCTAGAATAACACATAAGCTACTTTTTATTCCGATGTTCCCACGGGATAGGGATAAAATCTTGAACTAATAACCGCTGGTCTTAGAGTCAAGAAATTTGGTATGTAGATAGCTGGACGTCTGGAATAACACATAGGCTACTTTTTATCCCGATAGTCCCCTGGGATAGGGATAAAATCTCGAAATATGAAATTTGGCATGGGTGTTTTAATTTAAAGTCAATGTAATTTTAGGGAATTCCCACGAGAATTTAATAAAATCCCGGAATTTCAATTCAACTGCTGTATGTAATGATTTACGCGTGCGAAGCCGCGGGTAAACGCTAGTTACCTATTCATATATTTTGGAGCACTTCTGGCCACCTCGATGTAAGAAACTTGATCGAAATTGAACATAATTGTACAGCTGGCTGCTATGAGAGTGGTACTGCCAACCCTTGTTTCCGATATCCATTTACTCACAGTGTGAAGAACTTTATCGAGCCCGTACTCCACCACGCTGAGCTCGCCGGCTCTGTGGATCAAGCAAGCGCCCCCGACGGCCGCATAGATTCTCTCGCCGCTGCCAGACCACGGAATCTATTGAAGAAAAACCCCTCGATACTGTCAATATTTTAGTGTATGATCTATACATTCTTATGCTTTATGTTACGAGAAATAGGACGCTCTTCTGTTTTTGCTCGCATAATTTTTGTCACTAAACATTAAGTACACTAAATACAAAGCTCTTAAACTTTCTTTCGAATGTTCATAAAAACACTAAATCAATCAACGTTACAGTTAGAATCTTAATTTAGATGTGTCAACTTGTCAATAAGTAGTAATAAAACAACTTGGAAAAGTTGACAAACCTACACCACTGTCAATTCAAAGTTAAATAAAAAACCTCATAAACGGCTGAACTGAGTTTAATGACACTTAGCTAAGGAACATTTTGATTAAACTAGATTTTGATTACAAATATCGCTTCAAAATCGATCCATCCGTTGGAAGCTATGATGACACAGATACATACAAATTACAAATACACAGACTCGTCAAACTTAAATAAATAACATCCTTCTTTTAACGTCAGGGGTTACCTAATAAAATAAGACTTTATTATAAAACAACTAGCTTTTGCCCGCGGCCTCGTCCGCGTGGAATTCGGATATCGCGCGCTGTTCCCTCGGGAACTGTGCATTTTTCAGGATGAAAAGTAGCCTATGTCACTCTCTGGCCCATAAGCTATCTCTATGCCGAAAATCACGTCAATATATCGTGGTATCGTTGGATAGATCTTTTAAAACCAATATGGGGTTGCTAAAGCGATTTTTCGATTCAGTGATCTGTTTGTAAAATATTCCACTTTAAAGTGAAAATTCCCCCCCCCCCTCTAAAATCTAAACCGGTGGGTGGAAAAATTTGTAAAAATTCAGGATGGTAGTAAGTATATCAAGCTTACAAGGAAAACTATAACGGTTAAGTTTTCTTGGCAGTTATTAGTAGTTTAAGAGTAAATAGCAGCCTAAGGTATAAAATATACCTAAACTTGGAATATTCCGTACAAAATGCGAAATCCTTAGAAAAATATTACTTCATTTTTTCGTAATGGCTACGGAACCTTATTTCGAGCGTGTCCGACACGCTTTTGGCCGGTTTTAATATTAGTATGGGGAAGTTATGAAGAACATGAACTTTTACTTGGGATTCTTATGTAAATGCTTTAAAACTAACACAGGTTTTTTTTATCAATTATGAAGGTTAAATAAAACTCACTTCGCTAGTTAAACCCCGAGCTATATCGCACAGTATGAAAGTGCTGCTAGTTCGGCATACCGCGTACCAGTCATTACCTGAAAATACATATTTTTCATCAAGTCATTTCTAGACAGCTCTTTCATTCGCACCTGATAAAAATAATAAATGACTGAACACCAAATAATAATCATCATCATCAAATGATCCTGATCATAAGTCCACTGTTGGACATTGGCCTCCCCCACAGACCCCAGTTGCTTCGGTTGGCAGCGGCCTGCATCTACCGCGAACCTAAGGCTTTAACCAGGTCAACCGTCAATCTCGTTGAACGTCCTACGCTCTGCTTGCCAATCCGTGGTCTCCATTCGAGATCATAATAGTACAAATTAGAATCTAAACCAGTATTTGTTCAGATTTTTACAATGAGAGGGAAGCAATCGAACATGCGGGTCATCTGATGGGAAATGATCGCCACCGCCGCCCATACGTACCAACAACTCAAAGAGAGCCACTGATCTGTTGCCGGCCTTTAAATAAATCAAAATAAAATCAAATCTCATCTCATCACCTATGAAGCGAACGTTAAAGATGTCGGGCGCTATTTTGGTGGTGACTGTGAGCGGTGGCGCGTCATTGGCTAGCCGAGTCATCACCAGTTGCTTGGGGCTGACATGCTGCACTTCAACTGCGTCGCGCCAAACCCAGCGTCTGGGAACGCAAACTTCATTTAACTATCATCCAAATATTTAGCTCAGTCCCCAGTACTGATTTACTTAATCGAAAACACTCTGATAGTTCAACAGTTGGGACCCATTAACAATCGAGGTTGGCACAACATCAGTAACGGATTCCGACTGTTGAACTCGTTATCCTATTAGGTATTTGGTCTAATATTCTGGTCTGGTAGCATGGTGTACGGTTGTGTTGCTCTGAAGATGAGCTCTGGTTGAGTTCGAAACGCGTCAGTGTAGTGTGGTGGTGGTGATAGATAGGGTTGTGTGATTTATGTCTGTACTTGATTACAGTGCGGAGGTGGAGGAACTGCATGGACACGCATATCTTATTTGCGTAGCTAACGTAAGGTCGCGGGTGAGCAGTTATGGATTTAGTTCATTACTTAAGAGAGTTCAAACTCCTAGACTTGTTTTTTCTTTTTAGTTTTTGTTTAAAGTTTTTAATTTATTTTTGTCTCTGAATCTGATGTAGGTTAAGTTAATAGTCACTCTTAAATTTCCCTCCACGTTATAATAATAATTGGTCCTTCTAGCCGGACTTCTTTTTTAGCTTTAATAGCGTGTATTCCATTTATATACCTAAGAACAGCTTCCAGCAATATGACAGCGCCAGTTTGTGACGCGACGGCTAGTTTGGTCCCGTCGCCGCTCCACGCCAGCGCGCGCGTCGCATACAGATTGGGGATGGACAGCATCGTCAACTCCAGACCTCCCGAGTCTTTTATGTCGCCTACGAGGAAACCGTCGAAAGCGCCTAACGCTATGGTCTGCAAAGGTAGGTACACAGAATAATGAATGAATTGAAAACTGTGACTACTAGTAGGAGTTATACAAGTTTAAGTCTCTGGGGATGATGATTATTCCCTTTATTATTCAAAAGTCCAGCACTCCTTAAAATCGTCATCGTCGGACGTAAAACGTTCACTGTTGGATATAGATTTTCATCAAACAATCAACGGACTACTGTTAACCTTCATCAGTCCACCTCGTGGAGGAACTACCCACTTTACGTCTGGCTGGTAAATCATTTCCCCAAAATCGTTATTTCCTAGTACCAAAATTTCCATTCGCGTTTTTTCCCAAATGATTTTATTTCCCAATATGCTTTTTTACTGATCTTATTTTCACAATCGAACTTTTTCCCAAATTTAATTGACACAGAAACAAAGGTAGGATTCAGTTATGTTAAGTTTGCACCGCCCCGAAGGGCCAAAACCACACAAAAGTAAACCGCTTGCGCGGAGCTCCGTCGACACTGTTTCTGTGTCGATTAAAATTGAGAAAAAACGCGACTGTGAGAATAAGCTTCAGTAAAAAAGCATATTGGGAAAAAAAGCATTTGGGAACTACTAGGAAATAACGATTTTGGACAAATGATCAAACCAGTCCTATCCTATCTATGTCTTCCGGTAATCATTCTCAAAATCAGACGAAACATTCAGATGTATCACAAATAAGTAAAGATTATCAAAGCATTGTGTCGGTCGCTAAAGATTATGCTTCCGTGAATTTAGGACTTTGAACGAACATCATGTCAGACGTTGCTCAGAAGGTAAGTAGCTCTGCCGTAGCTTTCTAAACAATAAGCGAGTAGTAGATACAGCGCGTAAGTAACTACATAGGTAGACATATTTGTCCGAGACTGCAAGCGTGCATGCATGCACACACAACTCGAGGGCCTAATGGGTCTAAGATTGCGTGTTTGGGTGCACGGGTCTAATGCATGCGTGGTGACCTGTCCGGAGGGGCTGGCGGCGGCGGCGGTGAGATCGCGGCGCGCGGGCGGCAGCGGCGGCTCCACGCTGCGCAGCAGCGACCCGCGCTGCGCCTCGTACACTGAGACGCGCCCGTCGCAAGAACCAACTATTAACTGCAACCCAAACGACGTAAGTACAGACGAGCCATTTGATTCCGGACCCACTTTAGGACGTTCTCACATCTCTATGATGGGGTTGGCAACACTTCCCGAATAACTTACATGAGGGGCCAGTAGAATGAGAGCGGTGGGCGGCAACGCGTACCGTAGTAACAAACGACCATTTACAAAAAGAGTGCCGTCTACGTGCCCCGAAGCCAGGGTCGAGCCGCCCCGCGCCAGCGACACACAACACGAACTGCCGGTCCACAGACTGGTGCTTTTGTTGCTCTTGCAGTCCAACGACCTGCGTAAATTTTATATTGAACTATAAATGCATAATTATAGCTCAGTGTGTGACTCGCTTAAGAATCTCGGTCGGCGCATAGCAATAAGCATAGCAAACACAAACACTAGAAATTAACCTGATCTTGCCATCGCTGGTGCCAGTACAAAACCCCGCGTCAGCAGCGAGCAGCCGCATGGGGGCGCCAGTGAGCGGGAACTTGTTGCAGATCACTTTCTTGCCGCTCCAGTCCGCTCCCACTCGGTACACGAACACCATGTTGTCACTCTGAGCCACTCCTAATAACTCCGAGTTTTCGCTGAATGATAAACCTGCAAATATTGCATTGACCATCTCTTTTACGGCGACTCGTTTGACAGATAAAAATCGTGATTGTGATTGCGATCCTGCGTGCTCTAGACTAACTTTTCCCATCGAATGTAGGTCCTGTACAGTCACGTCTAAAAATATGTATACAAAAACAAGGTTGCATAAATATGTAGTCATACATTGTATCAAAAATATTTATCTATTACTGACACCAAAAAATTGTATTCATTAAACTTTTTCAGTATTATGTAATCGCAAAATGCTTCAGAAAGTTGCATACTTAAATAAATTCCATTTAAATGTATCCACCTCGTAGGCAAAAATAAGTATACATGAATGGGTTCCATATACATATAACCACACCAATTTGGCAAATATTTGTATACGCCGTTTGATTCATAAATATGTAAACACGATTTGATATTTTGATTCGTTTTGAAGAATTACTGTTTTGTTAAGATTACATGTCTGTCTCTTTCGTAACCTGCATGCGGGCAGGGATATACATACTACGAATCCATACTCCATTAAAATAATATTATATACTGGTGACCCGTTCCGGCACAACACGGTTACGGTATACATAGACACCGTGAATCACACTATTTATTTGTGAAAACCGCATCAAAATCCGTTGCGTAGTTTGAAAGATCTAAGCGTACAGACAAAAAAAGCGACTTTGTTTTATACTATGGAGTGATGAATTGAAAGTAATTCTGTCTGTTCCGGTATCACGTCGAAACCGACTGGTTTCGACTGTCAAGGGGCTGAACATAGGGTACTTAGTTTTTATCTCCAAAAGCAACCCTTAAGGGAGAAAATGGGGGATGAACTTACTGAGTGAGCTGGATGAAATTTGGTATGGATATATTTAATTTTTTATACACCATCAAGATCACCAAATACTTGGAAACGTCCAGAGTGGTCATTAATATCGACTAAGCCAAAGCGATCAAGTTGTTCGGGTCATCCACTGAGGACAGATCCACTGAAGCATCTATAATTTGCAATCTTTAATCATTGTAATTTTAATTATAGAAGACAGCTTCTGAATGACGATCTCTCACTCATCGTACGAAACACAGTAGCAGGACTAGCCAGCTCCTGCTTCACGTCGATATTCTGTGAGAGTGTGGTACTACCCCGGTCGAGCCCGCCCATTCGTACTGCAAACCAAGAACTGGCTACAGTGCGGCTCTACCACTAACAATTAACAATATAATTAAAATAAAAACAAAAAAATGCTTAGTGCACCTTTCTGAGAATGACCCTAAACTGAAATACTCAATATTTACAAGTCAATTCAATCTAAGGACTGTCAAGTGCGTCATAGAATAATCGTGAGATAGACGTATGCAGTGACAAGTCCGCACTGTTTTCGTGAATTGTCAAATCAGTTATATATACAACTTACGATTCTATGCCAGTCAGACAAGGTTTGTTGTTGCAGTCTGGATACATATTTATGAATCAAACGGCGTATACAAATATTTGCCAAATTGGTGTGGTTATATGTATATGGAACCCATTCATGTATACTTATTTTTGCCTACGAGGTGGATACATTTAAATGGAATTTATTTAAGTATGCAACTTTCTGAAGCATTTTGTGATTACATAATACTGAAACAGTTTAATGAATACAATTTTTTGGTGTCAGTAATAGATACATATTTATGATGAAAATGTGTGGCTACATATTTTTCAATTTTTTTTGTGTATACATACTTTTAGACGTGACTGTACCACTACCATGAGTTTACAGTGACCGTACTCGATAGCAACGGCGTAATTTATTTGTAAAGGCGCTGTACAATTCTCCATACAAATAATTTACGCCGTCGCTATCGAGTACGGTCACTGTAAACTCATGGTAGTGGTACTATAGAATTCTGTAGATTGTTCGAATTGACATTTTTCACTTTGTTTTAGAGTAAGCATACTTTTCGTAGACCTTAGTAAACCCGGTAGAAGTATCTTTAACCCTTGTATTATTTTACTTAAATAGAAAAATAAATAAATAAATTGTGATGTACCCAAGTTAGGAACCCGATGATATCAATGGTAAATTCATGGATTCGAAGCCCAAGTTTCATGTATAGGTATGTATGTAAACTCTTTATTGCACATAAAAATAAAATAAAAACAAATGCAAATACCCAGAAAGGAGAGCAAAGGCGAGCTTATCCCTAAAAAGGGATCTCTTCCAGCTAACCAAGGAACCTAGTGCTGATGACATCATTCATATTCTACATCACACTGTCGAAATTTTTAAGCATGGAGGCATAGGTAAGTCTTTCATCGGACTTCAGTGGTCCACAAGCATAACTTCTGCCTAAAAAGAGAATGCCATCTCCATTGTGGCCTCTCCCCCCACAGAGACTAAGTTTGAAGGAAGCCGGATCTTATATATCGATGGTGGAAGTCTCAATTGACGTAAGGGACAAAATGCTACTTTTCAGGAGAGCGAAAAGAAGTTTTTGGTAATTTTCAAACCCTCACAGCATTGTTAATGTTTAACTTAGCAGGACTTTATAATTACGTAAAATCTTGAATTTTCTTGCTTTTCAACGTGAAACTATAGACATTTTCGTAAAAAGCTTAATAAGAAAAATAGCTGTCCCTTACGCCCGTGACATACGGGTGTCATAGCCCCTTACACTCATAAACCGTAAATAAATAAATAATGTAGTAACCGATTTATGGTCTTATAGGACATCATATATTTTATTTGCTACATATTTGGACGTAAGTTCCAGTGGTAAAATTTAAAAAAATAGTGAATTAACTCAAAGAACCACTTTAATTATTTAAAATAACGCGCAAAAGCCATATTTTTTTGCACGTCTCCTTAAAAATATGTAATTTGTAACATTTTCTTAAGTTTTAGTTTTCGTTTTAGTTTTTGCGAGGCATATTAGGACACCCAAGGATGTCGTTCCCTTCCAAACACCGGGTGTTTATAGGGTTGATTGTAGTTGTGGTAGTTCCTATATCGGACAGACGAAAAGAACAATAGCTGAGAGGGTCAAGGAACACATTGCAGCTGTTAAAAATCGCCAGGTAAACAAGTCAGCCATAGCCGAGCATTTGTTGGAGTCAGGGCCAAACCACTGGATTGAGCTTCACAATCCCAAAATTCTGTCCACGGAACGTTATTTTTACTCAAGAATGGTACGTGTAGCGGTTGAAATAAAAAAGCATAGGAATTTCAACCGGGTCGATGGGTATTCACGTACCATTCTTGAGTAAAAATGACGTTCCGTGGACAGAATTTTGGGATTGTGAAGCTCAATCCAGTGGTTTGGTCCTGACTCCAACAAATGCTCGGCTATGGCTGACTTGTTTGTTTATAGCTGAGAGGGTCAAGGAAGATATTGCAGCTGTTAAAAATCGCCAAGTAAATGAGTTTTTATCCCGGAAAATAGCATAGTTCCGGCAGGATAGCGATAAACGAACTGATGATGTTGTTGATGACGATGATGATGAACTGATTTTCAGTAACACCACTGGCGTACTAACTCTGCTTGCTTGCATTATTGCTTACATGCTTGCTTGCTTGCTTGCATGCTTGCTTGCATGTTTGATTGCATGCTTGCTTGCACTATTTCTTGCACATTTGGGAGTATTCTTGCTTGATTTGTTGTTTGCATGCATGCTTGCCTTCTGGCTTCACGCTTGCTTGCATGCATGCTTGCACTATTTATGCTTCCTCCAACACACTGCTTGCAGCTGTGAGGGAGTGGGACGCCAGCCCGCTTCATGAGCGCTGGAGGAGATACCATAGACCGGTCATCGCGGGATCGGGGTAGCCCGCGATGTTCATCTAACCCAGGCCGATAAAATTGCATGTTTGTTGAGTTGATTGACAAAATTACATGCTCACTTGCAAGCTTGCTTAGGTGGTTGCTTACATGCTTGCTTGCTTGCATGCTTGCTTGCACTATTTCTTGCACATTTGGGAGTATGCTTGCTTGAGTTGTTGTTTCAATCACTACAAGTTCTAAAAACCATCTGTTTTGATGCCTCCTACGACCTAACATTAACAAGGTATTTTAATGAACTAAAAGAAGCAAGCAAGGTATTTTACTTTAAGTGCCCCTTACACCCATAAAGTAACCTCAATTTTTAAAATGTCTGTTTGTTACTGTCCCTTACGACCAAAAATTTACTCTAGTTTTAGCTTTTGATGTCCCTTACGCCCATAAGAGTATTCCTTATTTTATAAGTTGCTGTTGTTTAATGCCCCTTACGAAGTACCAAAAACAACTTTTTTTTAAATGTCTGTTTGCTACTGTCCCTTACGAGCGACAATTTACTCTAGCTCTTGCTTTTTATACCCCTTACGCCCATAAAAGTATTTCTTATTTTATAAATTGCTGTTTTTTAATGTCCCTTACGACGTTCCGATTATACCATTTTTAACTCTCAACATACATAATTAATTATACAGGCCAATTATTATTATATATGCATCATCATCTCGGCCTATATACGTCCCACTGCTGGGCACAGGCTTCCTTTATTAGGATCTGTCAGGACAGCTGTCAGGATAGCTTAAAATAAACAAAGTAGCTAAGAGAAATTTACCTCAACATCCTTGACTGAAATTCCATTACGGAAATGTTAGCTCGACGTCAAGCCATTAGGGGATCCATCAACTTAATCTTCTTTTTTTGTTTTGCTTTTGGCATCTTATAAAAAAATACGCGCGTTGACAAAGAACAAACGTAGGCAATCAAATACGTCCTCCGTGTTTGACGTGTCTGGCACGACTGACCGAATGTGCAATGCGCAAACGCTCGGCGCGTGGAAGGTAGGTAGACGCGTTAGTATTTTGATGTTAGGTACAAGAAATAGGTACAGGCGGTAAGGTTACGCCCAACAACTTCTTCCTTTTTTTCTTATTCGTTATAAAATGTTGGGGTGTAAAGGGCAATGAAACAATAATTGACCCATACGCCCTTTTTTTATATTTGTTGTTTTTTTTTTACGACATGAGCCGAGTCGTAAAGGACATATGAGGCTGCCACAGCCCCTTACGACCCAAATATTAAAAAATAATACATTTACGCCATTTTTCAGCTCAAATATTTTATATCATGTCCCTTAAGCAATTTTATTTTAAAATAATAAATGTTGATAACAGCAAAAGTAAGGGCCGTATCGTAACTTGAGTACTACCAATCGACAGAGAAAAAAAAACTCTAATTTTCTATGTTTAAAAGTGATTTTCGGTATTTTGTCCCTTACGCCAATTGAGACTTCCACCATCGATATTATTGTACCTACTTAAGTAAGTAGATTAGAATTGCACTGATATAATGATAAAAGAATGTTAATAATTTTTTTGATTTATTAACAGAAAAGCACAGAGTTATAACACATCTCAGATCAAATAAAAAGTAAAGATGGAACGCGGTGAAACGCCCGGTCCCGGTGAGGCCGGTTTTATAAACATGTGTGCGTAGGCCGGTGTTGCCATAATAATTCTTAGTACCCCGATACTACAAAAATATCGTTACCGTTGAATAACGTTTTAATAGCGTTTTAATTACTTTCACACTTTACCGTTACTACAATAAAAAACGTTGATAAACTTTTACAAGAACCAAATAACTACGTTGCGTGTCACTTTCTCACGTTTTAAGCCGTGTTAATAAAGAATAGAATTAATGAAAAAAGATTATATTACATAGGCGGCTTTTACCCAATACCTAATAGGGTAACTACAATATTATAATGGCAACACTAGTGTTGACGTTTTATGTTAAGTAATAAGGTTTTGGTGTAGTTTGGTTGCAAGTGTGTGCGTGCCACTGTGTTAGCACTGTGTTAGCACCGTTGGTTCAAGTATGGCCGGAACGTTGACTGTAACGAGCGCCCGACGGATGATGTCATTGATACTGGCATGGCGGGAGAAGCGGCCAGCACTGCGCTGGCAAGAAAGGCCATGATGGCCATACTGATCGACCCTGACACCACATTTGCATTGGTGCGACTCGTTCGTTTTAAGGCCGAGTCTAAGACAAACGGCCAGACAAAGGGTTGTGTGATCTAAAACTGTCCCAGGTACCTACTTACCGGTAATAACGTAAGACTTCTTCCCCGCTGCGGAGTCGGCGGGCTTCGTACTGAACTTGTCTCGACGAACTCCATCGCGGTCGAAGAGCAATACCACTCTTTCACACGTCGCCACAGCTAATTTCACATTGTTTGGCGACCACGTTATATCCGCGATAGGGCTCTCAGTCTCCTACAGATATAGATACCTAGCTAATATTTATTTCGCAAAGTTAAAAACACAAGAAAAAACAATAAGTTAGCGAGCAAGACTTATGCTGTCCTGTCGGTATTATTAGTGAGCAGTTTACTTTACTGGTGAATCATCATCATCATCATCCCAGCCTATATACGTCCCACTGCTGGGCACAGGCCTCCTCTCAGAACAAGAATAAGTTTGTTAAATCCTTACCTGAGCTTCCATCAAAGTTTTTGAATATTTTAATCGCATTTTCTTATTTTATTGATTATTTATAATAAACAAAATACAAGAGACGTTAATAGTCATGTAACGAACACTGGTAACGAATGTTGATGTCTACATGTTGCTAAGCGACGTTGAAATTGCCGCCATGTTGTTCCTGCTGGGCTACTCCGAAACTCGAAACTCGAAGTTCGTGTCGTGCGGTCCCTCTGACACTTACACTGTTTGATACGAGAGCGAGAGGAACCGCACGACACGAACTTCGAGTTACGAGTTTCGTAGTAGCCTTGCTGCACCGGAAGTAGTCATGTCAAGTCCCGTTATTTAGAACTAGGGATACCATGAACTACATGAGAAACTTTATCCGTAAGATAACAATTTTAATAAAAAGGTAACATGAATCTGTAATTATTAAATATATACTTTATATTATACATAGTACTTTAGTGCTTAAATGTTGTAAATGTGTAACGGCCCTTATCCAATTTCGATAAAAACCGGTTTTGTTACTCTATCTTTTATCATGGCAACAATGTTGAAATGTCAAAGTAACTTCTTTTCGTTAGTACTTTTCATTCGTGAAGGCGTTATTTTAGGTTAGACAATATTTCATCTCTTTGAATCGACCATCTTAATCTCTTTTCGAATAGTTTTATTGAATTGAGTAAACCGTAGTAACCTTTACTTACGTGTTTCATTCTTATTTTTGAGAAATATCAAGTGGCCATTATTAATATTCGTTACCGGACTTGTGTTTGCTCTTTACAATGTCTCGACGAGCTAATATCATAGCTAATGTGGATGAACGTGTTCAAAGAATTTCGTCTATGTGTTATTGCAGGACGTCATGCCGTTCGAGAGGTACGTTGAGCCTGGGCGAGTCGCCCTGGTGGCTGATGGTCCATTGAAGGGGAAGTTGGTCAGCGTAGTCGACGTCATTGACCAGACACGCGCCCTCGTTGACGGGCCCGGCAGCGGCGTCGCTCGCCAACAGATCCGCCTTAACCAGCTGCATCTGACCAAGTTCCGTCTAAGCTACCCCTTCACAGCGCCCACCCGGGTTGTGAGGAAAGCATGGACCGACGCCAAGCTGAATGAAAAGTGGGCCGCGAGTTTATGGGCACAGAAGCTCGCTAACAAAGAGAAGCGCGCTCAAATGACAGATTACGACAGATTTCAATTGTCGTCGGCACGTGTGAAGAGGAATCGCGCGAGAACAGTTGTCTTCAAGAGCTTGAAGGTGAAAGCGGCACGTGCGGGCACCTTCGGCAAGAAGCAGACCCTCAAAACAAAGGTCAAGAAGCCGCGCACCAAGAAGCCCGCCGCCAAAAAACCCGCTAAGAAGTAATTCTTGTCTAAAGGGTTAAGTGACAAGGACAGAATAAAGAATTACTTTTAAGCAACACTGTTTTGTTATTGTTAGTCCTTTTGATATCATTTTTAGTGAAATGAGGTGAGTTTAGTGGTTATTATAGAACATGTGGTGTTTTTTCTTTACTCAATCTTTTTTGCATTTCAGGGTGCACACGGCAGCACTTAAGCAATCACTTTCAGGTTAGTTGTGAACTTGTCTTCACAGTATTCTTCTCCATTGGGTTTTACATGATGAATTTTAATTTATAGTCTCGTTCGTATGAACATCAATGATTTCAAACTTACCACCTAACTGATTACTTTTCTTACATTGTATAAGAGTTATAGTTTATAGTTGATTCTAATTGATTGTTATTTTTTAGCCATGATGATTACCAGTAGCTATGATGGTTAAGAACAATAAGAAAACAAAAATCTTCAGAATAAGGTGAGCATTTGTTTTTGTAATACAAATAATGCAAATGTTACTATTTTGGTATAAATCATGATGAATTTAAATTTATAGTCTCGTTCGTATGAATCTCTATGATTTTAGATTTACCACCTTACTGAATTATATTACCTATCTAATTCTACTTAATCATGTCTATTTTAATCATACACTTATACATAAATTTTGCTTCAGGTTAATCTGGATCAAATTGCAAGCAAATTGATTTGAACCTGCGAAGTTGCATGCTAAGAGGAAAAGAAAAGGAATTAAAAAGAAACAAAAATTTGGCCAATATGACAGGTTAGTTACTTAAAAATACTCAAACAGGTGCTTAATATAACAATAAGTAAAATACTTAAATTCTAGTATTTCTAGTGTAGTGCAGACCTAAAGATCATGTGCAGACTATGGCTAATTTTAATTGAAATGAAATGAAATTATTTATTTCGCAGGAATTAGTCCATAATTATTACATTTTGGACCTTCAAACAATTATTTTATGTTAAAAATGCATTTCCACACATTCATCCAAGACACAATGTGTTAGCCAATTCATTATTTCTCATTTTCAAGTTTGTAATTCCAAAACAATGTTCATTGGCAGGTATATTTATAAAACTATCTTTGTCGCGTAACAATATGCGCCTTTTTGGCAGAAAGTATGGAACTAGAAATATTAGACATAATTTCTTACGGGGTAGACCTTGATTGCCTAGTAAACGAGGTCCCGATATTTTATAGTTATATTTTCTTTACCCTACCAAAGCCGATGTGTGAACAGACTGACTGTCATGCGTGACTCTGGTTAGGAACATTATCACACTCCGTGTAAGTTGTGTGATCCCCATGGCCATACAACCAAGGGTTGAGTGTGACAACTGCCAAAGCTAGACCTTGAGTTAATTATTGCTAAATTAAAACATTTTTAATTCATATTTTAGGTGTATAGCTCTGTCAATATTATGTTTTTGATAATTTTCCCCTGTAGTTGTTAGTGTCAACTGACAAGACTCTGGTAACTTATTAGTCAGCGAGGATTTTCACATTGTTAAATACTTTTGTTACAGATGTGTAGCTGCTACTGAATTTAGTTACGACCACACATATCTTTGACTTTGATTCATGGTAAGTTTATAAAATAATGACTAGGTTTCCAATAGATAATCTTAGTCTTCCTTGTAAATATAATGAAGTTTTGTTTTTGTTTTTATAATCCCCTGTGTTAATTTTACTGGACCCTCACTAAATGTAAATGTGTGAGCTTACCCTACCAAAGCCGATGTGTGAACAGACAAGACTGTCATGCGTGACTCTGGTTAGGAACATTATCACACTCCGTGTAAGTTGTGTGATCCCTATGGCCATACAACCAAGGGTTGAGTGTGACAACTTTTTATAATTACATCTTTTATTCATCTTTTGTGCTGATGTGGTTTTTGATGCTCATATTTATTTTGTTCATAGGATCAAGAGGCATTTGTGTGAGCTAAACAACCAGCACTATATGCTATCAAGGGTAAGAGAAATATTAAAAGTGGAAAGCTATTATTGATCTGACTGTTGCCCTTTACACCTAATATCTATGGAGTAAGTCTGTTTTGTTTTGAGTGCAAAAATACATTCAATTGCTAGAAACATGTTAATTACCAATGCTTTTTTGTTATTACCAGTAAATAAAAGAACTTTTTAAACAATCAAAATTAAAATGATGTATGAAAGTATCGCCCCTGTCTGAATTTTGATGATTGATCTTTTCTGATTGAACTAAACTGAATTAACATATAATGTTTAAATGGAATTTCTGGTGTTAAAAACTCCATATTTTTGTTTACAGGAAATGAAATACATAGGTATAAAGACTAAGAAGGATCTTGGACCAATAAAGTTGCTGAAGGTAAGGGTACTTAATTTAGTGTCAATAACACATTTTTCAGGTAGGCTTATTATCAACCACTTGTTTGCAACAAAGTATCAGCTATAACTTGGTGTATTGGAAATAAGTATTTAAAAAAGTTATAAAGTGATGATAGTTGTTATCGCCCCAGTCTGACTCTTGATGATTGATGTTTTCTGATTTAATGGTTACAACTGGAATTTAGTTTACTTGTTTACTAATTCAATTTAACATTTTTTTTTTTTTTTCAGATTGATTGATTGGCTCAATTGATGGTTTTTAAACCAGTTTCAAAAATGATAAGGTAATAATATCATACTCTTAATGTTTTTGCCTCACAAGCAAGCAAGTCAATGAGGGCTATCGCGAATGAATTCGCCGCTAGAGGCGCTAGTGTAGCGTGAGGTCTCCGAAATGTCAAATCTCATAGTTTTTGGGTGAGCTACGCGGGTTTATTTATAATTAGATTTTTTTTGTGAATATTTTGCATTACCTGAAATTAATTATGACAATTATGCGTTACGGGGCAATGAATGTCTGTGTTTTGAGACAGTATTGTCTTTCGGAAACTTTTGTCCTCCCTTTTTTTCCGAACAAAACGGGACTTAGCAACACTGTGGTGGCTGGATATTTTTATGGTACGGTTTTAAGGTGTTTTAAATATGATTTTAATCTAAACTTTGTTTTAACACCCGTAATAACAGACTCTGAAAGCCACACTTAAAAACCTCACGCAACAGTGCGCCATCTAGTGAGACAAAAAACGATAGCCCTCATTAATATACTAGATGTCTGGGTAATATATTTTCACAGCCTCAAGTCCTTTGTCAATTTTTTAAATGATGTATGAAAGTATCGCCCCTGTCTGATCCTTGATGATTGATCAATTCTGATGACATTCAGTCACTCAATCATTAAATACAAAAACATGTCCAAAATATTCAATCTTGTTTTATTTAACAGGAACAAGGTTACCTGCTGGCAGATGAGATGATACAAGTAGGATGGCAATGTAATTAATTATTGGCACAAGTTTGAACATTGAGGTTAGTGTTTTATTTGTTCTAATTAAAAAAATGCAATAGTAGCTGATTTACTTCAGATACTTGACATAATATAATACATATAACACCATGTCCATGAAAGTGACACTTTTTCCCATAACATTGTCATTGTCTCAAATGGTTACTTAATCTGAAATCAAAGTATGTATGTCCCATATAATGATGACTGATTGTATCGCCCCTAACTGAATTCTGATGATCGATCGATTCTGATGTATCAAAGCAGGTTTTATTAAACTTCTTCCTTGAAAAAAGTGTTGACTAATTTTATTTTATTTTCAGAAGTAACAATTGTGGTAGCAAGGAAATCATCAGAAGATCTAGAGACAAAGTAAATGGTATGTGTGATTTGATTTTATCCATAGGAATAGTGACTACAGATTCTGAGATTGTCCCATTTGGCAGTCACCATGTCTATTAAATTTCTAATATTAGACATTTCAAATTTTCAAGTGTGACAGGCTGTCAAGTGGGACAGCCTCTGTAACTCGAACATAGGTTCATAGGTACATGTTGATGCAGAAGAGCTGACACGGATTAATGAAAGTAATGTCATTTATTTTCATATATAAGTGCCCATCATATACAGGAGTCTTCTAATATTTTGTAATTACTTAGGTCTTTTATCCTTTTGTGATTCACACGTAGATCATTCACTTCATTCTTGCTAGCTCTTGTGAACCAACCTGCAGTAATTTCGGAAAAAAGATTTTCTTATGATGACTGATTGTATCGCCCCTAGCTGTATTTTGATGATTGATTATATCTGACCATTTCATAAGTTAGACGTTATTTTCTTTTTTATACAGTTTACTTATTTTCTTCATTATTTGACAGGAGTGCAGGAGCAGATGGTGTTGGTGTGGAATGCATCCAAAACATGAAAAAAATGTATGAGGTTAGTTCCCAACTTTTCACTATTTTAATAAATGATGATCAAGAAATCTAAATGATGTCTTTACAAGCATATATCATAATTTTGTTGACGAATTTTTTTTACTGATTTATTTAGTTCGACGAAATGTTGAAATAAATGAAAAACAGTTTTGTAGCATTTATACATTTATTTCAGTTTCAAAAGACGCATTGGTGCCTTGGCAGTTTCAGGAGAATATACATACAGCAAAAGTTTGTGAGTAGCCAATTTATAGTTCTTTCAAAATTGGAAAATGTGTACCATATTATTGTTAATCGTAACTATTTCTCAAGTATGAGACCAATGTACAACTTTTGAGATCCAACGTAAATTATAATCAACATATGGCTCATAAAATTTTGTTTAAGTTGTTATAGCCCTGTATAAATATGTCTGAATCGTGAATAATGATGAACTACTTAGTTATCCCTGGCTCACAAAATCGTGGGGAAAGTATGGTATGGTAATATCTGAAACCTTTTCATATTACCTTCATCATATTTTTCTTGAACATAAACTAAACAATGACAATCAATTACAGGATATGCAGTCGAAGTCGACAAGTGAAAGCACTAGTGTGGGCAACGACAACTATGGATTATAAGGTGATATTTAGTTTCTATTATTTTCCTGTGAGCCATAGAATAGAACTTTCTGTATGGCACACGACTCGTAAGTGTAGCGGAGACCGTTAATACATAGAGAAACGAAATAAGATACCGTGGAAAGACTGAGCTATACGCGAAGCGGGCAGGGCGCCAGACACTACGCCATAGCGTAAGCGTAATTGGCGTGCGCGGCTGTCACATGCGCAGAAATTAACGGTCAGCGCTACACTTGCGTGCCGGACCTACATGGTTAAATAGAAGGCTTTTATTATGATGAACTGCTTAGTTATCCCTGGCTCACAAAACCGTGGGGAAAATATGGTATGGTAATATCTGAGAAAATAGTTGCCAGTGTTAATGGCCTGACTGAAATATTTATACGTACATTATATAAATGCTATTATTTTTTATTTACAGTCCTGCATTCCAGTGTCTGCAGTACAAGTCTATGGTAATTATCTATAATATTAACACAATTTATTTAAAAATCAAGGGGCAGGAATTACATTAAATGAGCCACCTAATCTACTCGTAATCCAGCTTGATTGAGCTGAATGAAGTCGAATATAATCTAATTCCCTTACATTGCACTAGAGCAGGGACGACGAACGAATGACACGCGACACAAGGATCGGGCAAGTTGTATCGTAAATAAATAAAATAAAAATAAAAAGACATTTATTGCCACATTAAAAAAAATACACAACATAACAAAATACAAAAATAAAAAACAACAGACACGTTACAAATATGTGGCAATAGGCTCAAGCTCAGCATTCACATGCTGCCGGTCGATAATCGTATCCTTGTACTTCATTGATTACGTTTATTTTTCCATGCAATCACTAAATCATGAATCTTTGATGACACATTTATTGTTTTTTTTTAAATGGGACACTCGCCAATAAAGGTTCGCCATTCCTGCCCTAGCGCAACTAACTCGTTGACAGGTTCACAATCCGATGAGGTACATGTGCCTCATGGGTTGTTTCACTGATACGTCCATGCGGCACATGTGCCTCAAGGCCATGGCAATGGCTTATCTTAATAGTGTTAACTTAAAACGAAACTTTATGATCGTTTAATGTCATTATTACTATGGAGACGTGTCGAAAAAAATCTGGCACATTGCTTTGGAATCGTGAACCTGTTAAACTTAAACATTACCTACTCATCGAGTGGTGAATTCAATGATGAACTGCTTAGTTATCCCTGGCTCACGAAACCGTGGGGATAGTATGGTATGGTATGTCTGAGAACACACCCACTCCTATAAATAACTTAAATGTAAAATGCAGTTTTTAATAACGAATTCTCTTTTCCAGCGACTGCACGACTTGGTTGACAAGCTGATTCCAGCCAGGCTCTAATACCATTATTAGGTAAATATTGCTTTAGTTGTAAAAAATATGCAATTCTCAATAATTGATCCATTGATACCACCTATGGTGCACTGGTGTTCAAAAGTTGTTGCAATTTCATTAGTAAAGTTGTGTGTGCATTCGAACAACTAAATTACAATGATGAACGACAAATAGACAAGCATATATCTAGATATCTTTGAAGACAATAACATTCTGATTGCTCTTAAATACAAGATTACTTTCTTCATGGTGTTTGTTTTTGCTTTAACGACAGTCCTTTGTTTCAGGTACAAATAAGAATACAATTTCTCAGTGATGTATAATGTAGACCCTATTGCAATAAATGAGCATAATAATATAAAATTGTTATCATTTTTACTCCACCCACCGCAAACATCCGTAACTGATTTGATAAGACTGCAATAAATTGAGCTGAAATTTCGAATAGTTATTATTTATTGCACAAGCAACATGCACTTCATACAAATAACTGAAAGCGTAACAACTGAAGAAGTTACTAGCAAAGCACAGGTTAGTTTTACAGAATACAGAATTATACACAATTATTTTTAAACAGAATTTTGAGGTCCGAAATCTGTACATATCCGTAAAAAATAAAACCGGCCAAGAGCGTGTCGGACACGCCCGAAATAAGGTTCCGTAGCTTTTACGAAAAATTGAAGTACTTTATGTCAGTGGCATAAAGTTTTAATGTCCTTTATAAAGGACACTACACTGGTCGTCAGGAGGAACCGTTTTGTCGGCATAGTTAACATATTATATTCATGCAAAATTACAACTTTCTAGCATTGATAGTCCCTGAGCAAAGCCGCCGACGGACAGACAGACAGACATGGCGAAAAAGTTTGCCCTTTATTGCTTAGCGCTTAGATGGCTGGCCGGATTTTGATCAAATATAATAATAAATTCATTTATTTCGGGCAACTTGGCCCGTACAATAAATACCTTACAGACTAACATACATATTTATAATCAATATTTAAAACTAATTTGGTGACAAAACGGCGTGACTCCGTTGAGTCACCGTCCCCGACGTCGCTATCATCTGCGGCATGGTGCCCCGGAACCGCCGGCCGGAACACGACGTCTTTCGGCCAGAAGGCAGCACTCGCGATGGTCCCCATCAGCAGCCGCGGCACGCGCACCACAAACGAGCTGAAGTGCACGTATAACACAGGCGTTACGTCTGGAATAACAGTAGAGTAACTAGGCACTTTCTAAGATCATAATCAATCTGGGGTAAAGTACGATGTAAAACAGTACGAAAAGGAATTAAAAAATTGCAGCATTTTACTTCCCTCATTTGGTTCCTAATGTTTTATGCCGTACGTGGGCGAACTTCTGATCTCCTGTATATTGCTGTTCGCAGGGATTAACGCCATATATAGCGCAAAGCATGGAGATCTCCCTCACTAACTCCAAAATAAACTATATCCGACGAGAAGACGACTGTGTTGAAGCTGAAACGAGTGGACTCAAGATCATGAATATTTTAGTGAAGTAAGTAGGCCAATTTAATTTTAATTGTGGTCCACTGCTTTTATGTTTAAGCTTTCCTCATGGACCAACTAAATACGTATCCACAACTAGTTGTCATAATAGTTTTTTTTTTAAATCTTTCCCATATGCACAACTAAATTATCGTTAGTGCCCCGTCGACGTTCTTACGGTCATCTTGAAGAAATCACTTATTAGAGAGTTCTGACTGTGGTTTTTATATTTTAAATGAATAAAAACAAACTCGATGTGCTACTGCGTGTATTGTCAGAAGTCAAAAGAGAGTTGCCACATACTTACAGAAAAATTATAAAATAAACATTATTGTTGCAATCCTTAACATAGATTTCGACACATCTTGCAATTCGACGGAGCGCCGCGGGGCTCCTGTTTCTGGGCGGTTTGCCCTTCGGGCAGAAGAAACTACCTAACTAACGTTACCTACCTAGGTATTTTCTGGACTGAATTATGGTTGGGGGAATGGGGGGTGCAGTTCCTATTTCGACTGTAGTTGTGTTACTAGGAATGATTGTGCTAGTTGTGTCATTAGGGACCCGTATTAGTCATACTTGTTAAGGCCATTTTTTGGCCGGATGCTGCACTTCGTGAAGAAAGCAAGCCGCTTTGCACAGTGATAGTACAGACTAAACCGAGTGATTTGACTCGCAGCAGCGGAAGTTTCACCCCTTAGGAACAGAGATGGCGCCACTTCTTTAAAAAATATTTCAAAAAATTCTACAAGCTAAAGTAATAGACCGATTTCAATGTTTAATATCTCAAATGAGAGCCTATTATATACGTTACTTATAAAAAAATACAAAAAAAATATTTACAAAAAGCTTTTGTCAAAAAACGCCATCTTAAGTTTTTTTTTCTTACCTGATTTGTAGTTTTTACTTGATTGCTTAAAAAAACTGTATGCAACATGAATGGTTTAATGCATATACATATTACTGAGTACATAACGAGTATTTAAAAAAAAATCCGACACCGATACCTATAATATTTAACGAAATATGAAAGTTTAAATGTGAGCACAAATTTCTTTAAAAAATATTTCAAAAAAATCTACAAGCTAAACTAATAAACCGATTTCAATGTTTAATATCCCAAAATTAAGCTAATAACATTCATTATTAAGAAAAAAATATAAAAAAAATATTTACTAAAAACTTTTGGTAAAAAACACCATCTTAAGTTTTTTTTTCTTACCTGATTGGTAGTTTTTACTTGATTGCTTAAAAAACTGTATCCAACATAAATGGTTTAATGCATATACATATTACTGAGTACATAACAAGTATTTAAAAAAAAATTGACACCGATACCTATCATATTTCACGAAATATGAAAGTTTAAATGTGAGCACAAATTTCGTTAAAAAAAATCAATAAATTCTACAAGCTAAACTAATTAACCGATTTAAATGTTTAATATCCCAAAGTAAAGCTCATAAAATTCATTATGTAGAAAAAAATATTTACTGAAAACTTTTGGCAAAAACGCCATCTTAAGTTTTTATTTCTTACCTGATTGGTAGTTTTTACTTGATTGCTTAAAACATTGTATGTTGTATGCAACATGAATGGTTTAATGCATACTTATATATATTTCTGAGTAAATAACAAGTATTATAAAAAAAAACCGACACCGATACCCTTCATACTTCACGAATTATTTAAGTTTAATTGTGCACGCTTTTCTTACAAATAAATTTTAACGAAATCTTCAAGTGAAACTAGTACTCTGATTTTAATGTTTAATGTTAAATGAAAAGAAGAACGAAATTACCTAATTTATTAAAAAAAAAGTTTTTTCCTGGTGTTACGAAAAAATACAATTACTTTAAAATTAGTAATTATTAAGACAAAAAATAAAAACTATACCGTTTCCGGCATAGTTGGTTCTGAGATGTAATATATATTTGCTTAGTAGTTGGCGAATTTATTTAAAAATTAGCTTTTTATCTGATAGGTAGGACTTACAGCTACATCGGACAACAGCTTATAGATATGTCACATTTGAATTAAAAGACTATGAACATCAATGTTTATCAAATATTTAAATTAAAACCTATAAGTCCTCTTCGGGTTCATCGGCAGATGTAGAACTGAAAAGGAAAAGTCGTTTTGAAGTACTTGTGCTATTCCAGACTACAAAATCATAGATCTTTTAGACACAGACTGTGTTGCTGTAATTACTGTTGAATTATTTTTGTGACTAGTTGATTACCATTAGATCTAAAATTTTGTGCCTACCTGTGGAAATCAGTGGTCAGCATACAAAATAACCCTGCATTGAATATTATATTAACTTACTTTTGATTTGTACAGCCACCTTTGCAGGATTTACACTGGGCAGTGCATGGTAAGCTGACCCGACGACACCCACGACGCATGGTATCGCAGCCAGATTTGCAGCCACAATACTTAATGGTCCAAGAGGCTTACTTTCTTTTGCCAACTCTCTTTTGCCTTAGTCCATCCCCAAGAAGATGGACATGGTACGGAAACTTCTGGTTTCAGAGCGTTTCTCCATATTTAGCCCGCTTGGTAAGCTGCACGCAGTGTATGTTTATAGAGAGCATGTCCATACCATGTCCATCTTCTTGGGGATGGACTAAGGCAAAAGAGAAGGACTCCAGAATTGTCGGCAGTTACATCGATTTGGTCGCAATTAAGCCTCTTTGACCATTGTGGCTGCAAATCTGGCTGCGATACCATGCGTTGTGGGTGTCGTCGGTTCAGCTTACCATGCACTGCCCAGAGTAAATCCTGCAAAGGTGGCTGTACAAATCAAAAGTAAGTTAATACTTATAATATTCAATGCAGGGTTATTTTGTATGCTGACCACTGATTTCCACAGGTAGGCACAAAATTTTAGATCTAATGGTAATCAACTAGGCACAAAAATAATTCAACAGTAATTACAGCAACACAGTCTGTGTCTAAAAGATCTGTGATTTTGTAGTATTGGAATAGCACAAGTACTTCAAAACGACTTTTCCTTTTCAGTTCTACATCTGCCGATGAACCCGAAGAGGACTTATAGGTTTTAATTTAAATATTTGATAAACATTGATGTTCATAGTCTTTTATTTCAAATGTGACATATTTATAAGCTGTAGTCCTACCTATCAGATAAAAAGCTAATTTTTAAATAAATTCGCCAACTACTAAGCAATATATATCCCCCCCCGCCCTCGCCTCGCCTCGCCTTTGTTCTCCTCTCTGTGTATTTGTATTTTTATTTTTTATGTGCAATAAAGAGTTTACATACATACATATATATTACATCTCAGAACCAACTATGCCGGAAACGGTATAGTTTTTATTTTTTGTCTTAATAATTACTAATTTTAAAGTAATTATATTTTTTCGTAACACCAGGAAAAACCTTTTTTTTTAATAAATTAGGTAATTTCGTTCTTCTTTTCATATAACATTTAACATTACAATCAGAGTACTAGTTTCACTTGAAGATTTCGTTAAAATTTATTTGTAAGAAAAGCGTGCACAATTAAATTTAAATATTTTGTGAAGTATGAAGGGTATCGGTGTCGGGTTTTGTTTTATAATACTTGTTATTTACTCAGAAATATATATAAGTATGCATTAAACCATTCATGTTGCATACAACATACAATGTTTTTAAGCAATCAAGTAAAAACTACCAATCAGGTAAGAAATAAAAACTAGAGATGGCGTTTTTTGCCAAAAGTTTTCAGTAAATATTTTTTTATTTTTTTTTCTACATAATGAATTTTATGAGCTTTACTTTAGGATATTAAAAATTTAAATCGGTTTATTAGTTTAGCTTGTAGAATTTATTGATTTTTTTTTAACGAAATTTGTGCTCACATTTAAACTTTCATATTTCATGAAATATGATAGGTATCGGTGTCGATTTTTTTTTTAAATACTTGTTATGTACTCAGTAATATGTATATGCATTAAACCATTTATGTTGGATAAAGTTTTTTTAAGCAATCAAGTAAAAAATACCAATCAGGTAAGAAAAAAAACTTAAGATGGTGTTTTTTGCCAAAAGTTTTCAGTAAATATTTTTTTTTTCTTCATAATGAATGTTATGAGCTTAATTTTGGGATATTAAACATTGAAATCGGTTTATTAGTTTAGCTTGTAGAATTTTTTGAAATATTTTTTAAAGAAATTTGTGCTCACATTTAAACTTTCATATTTCGTTAAATATTATAGGTATCGGTGTCGGATTTTTTTTAAAATACTCGTTATGTACTCAGTAATATGTATATGCATTAAACCATTCATGTTGCATACAGTTTTTTTAAGCAATCAAGTAAAAACTACAAATCAGGTAAGAAAAAAAACTTAAGATGGCGTTTTTTGACAAAAGCTTTTTGTAAATATTTTTTTTGTATTTTTTATAAGTAACGTATATAATAGGCTCTCATTTGAGATATTAAACATTGAAATCGGTCTATTACTTTAGCTTGTAGAATTTTTTGAAATATTTTTTAAAGAAGTGGCGCCATCTCTGTTCCTAAGGGGTGAAACTTCCGCTGCTGCGAGTCAAATCACTCAGTTTAGTCTGTACTATCACTGTGCAAAGCGGCTTGCTTTCTTCACGAAGTGCAGCATTTTGTCTCTAACAAGTATGACTATATGTGAGTATATAGGCTGGGATGATATTGAAAGGTCTTAGAGTAGTCTGATATGAGTCATGTTTTAGGCAGTGTTACATTTTCTTACGCTGTGGCAGTGTAGCCAAATCCTAGAAACTCGAGTCTCTAAAATTAATTCTACCAGGAGCGAGCGGACTTAGGACTTTGTCTGGGAGAGACACAAGAGGCCACTGGTGGTCTGAAAGGTTGGGAGACTTCCGAAAAAAAAAACAAATTAGTAACCATTATTGGTCCTAGAAGTGTTTAAATTTGTATTCCAAAAGTCGCCAGATAAGTCGCTAAACCATTTTTGTCGTCAAAACTTTTTTTTTGCTCGCTAAGTCTTAAGCAAAAGTCGTTAGTTTTAGCGACAGCCACTAAATTGGCAACACTGGTTTTAGGTCTATGACCAAAACTTCAAAATTACTACTTTTGTAGACAAAATATGTTCCTCTGCTCTGATTTCAAATATGTAATTCTACACCTGGGATGAGACCTTCCTTGCAATACAATATCTTCTTTTCATTTTTCAACAGTTACAGGGTCTACGGTCAATCTATGGCAATCGAAGAATCTGTTATTGGAGGAAGGACGATTAAAGTACAAAAAACCATTTGGACTTTAGCCAAATAATTAAGCAACACTAACCTTCGGGCATGAATCATACCCAGCGTGCCAGGTATTTACATTAAAAGTATAATATGTTAGAATCTACGAAACCATGTAATTATGAAGGAAAACTCAGTTTTGCCGTTGACCTAAAATAAAATTTACCTACCTATGTAGGTACTCTAGTACAAAGAAGTTGTATTATCTACTACAAAATTAAAAATTATAAAATGAAGAGCATCAAACTTAAATGTAAATTGTATTTAATAAAATATTAAACAAAATATAAAACACTATTTAATTTACGTTATCCACCGTTAATTCACTCTGACAATCGCTAGGCACTCGATCTGTAAATAACTCTGGTATCTGAAAAAAAATGTGCAGGTAAAATAAAGTAGATAAAATAAAAGTTGTGTTTCTTTTAAGTACATAATTCAGTTCCCGTTCGTATTTGCCGTCCCTCATCTGAATCGAGTCCACCAAGTAAGTTATGTTTCCAACATTTCTTAATGCTTCTAGTAAGATACCTAGGTACCTAAGACCATCTTTTTGACAGGATAACTAATGGGAGATTATCATTAGATTCAAAATAATTATAGCAGTAATGTGAAAAGTATGTCAATAATTTACCTGAGGAGTAAATGCTTCAACCCTGTCAAGTAACGAATCTGAGAACCCTGGTGTGTAGTATCTAAAAGAAGAAGAAAGTAATGTAAGTAAAGTAAGAAAGTTAATGATTTGTTTTCGCAAAAAAATGTTTTTTTTTTTTTTTCGGAGGACATCTATATCTAGGATAAATCGACGAATACTGGCCACCTTATACTAAAAATTAATTCTATTTATGTGTGACCAGATTAGTTTTTAGTGTAAGGAGGCCAGTAAGTAAATGTCGATTTACCATACTTTATTACTTAGTCACAAAGCAGCAGTGCTCGCATGAGAGGTAGGCAGCTGTTGAAATTACTAAGTAAGTAAGTATTCTGCACGTGTAATAATAAACGAGGCCTAGCAGAATAGTATCCGGCTAAAAGCACATGCTTTTCGATATTAATTTAATGAATTAGTCTAACAAAGTACCTTACTATTTCCTCAGGGAAGCAACTGTTTATAATGTTAATGTACTCTTTAAGAGAAGTTCCAGGAACCGTATCTATCTCTTGTATTCTTTTCAATGCCCCTGTGGTAACAAAAAGCCTTCTAGCTCGTGCGTCGTTCGGCAAAATCTGAAATCAGTAGGTAATATGACTTCAGTCTGGCAAACGAGTCCACAAGGAATGTAAATTTAAATTTAATTAGGTATGACCAATAGGAGTTTTAGTTAACAAAAAAAAACATTCTTAATACAATCTTTTTTGCTGACTGTACTTCCATTTGTTCACCCGTGACCATTATGATAGCTACATATAAGTGACGCGGAGGTGGCGGAGCTGCATGAACACACATTTCCGAGACGTTACTAAACTATCCTAAGGTCGGGGTGAGCAAATTACTAAATTGCTTATAGTTTTATGAAAGTACACTACAGTCAGCAAAAAAGTTGTCTATGTACTTGCATTATCATCCAACCTATACAAGGCGTCCCAAGACTACAACATGAAGGTAAAGTAGGTACCTACTTTATGCAAGCATTTTTAACTGTTCAATACATGCTGGAGGAACTAGCATCTTAAAATTTTGCTCGAACAAACTCACAAAACTGACAACTTTCTGTCAATGTCAAAATGACAAGCATGTATGAAACCAAACCAAATAATTTATTATTATTTTGTATAAAGCGACGCGTGCGTAAAATATTTGGGGGTTATTTGTTAAATAATCAGCTGATATGGCAGGTCGCGGTCGAGGCCGAGGTAGCACGCTTTCACTGACACATGAGCAGCTGCAAGCACTGGGTATCGCGCGCGGCGAGAACAATGCAGCCACTCTAGCACCACCACCGCTGTTTCCGAAACTGGAAGCCAAACCTCTTCCACTTGTCACCGACGCTGCCACCGACTACATGCTGATAGTAAAAGACCAATTCATAGGCTTCTTGCACGATTCACCTGCATATGTCAAACCGAAAACGAGGACCGACGACGTAGAGAGGTACTCAGATAAGTATAAGCTCCTAGCACTTGATGCGAAGCAGGGAAAGGTTCTGGATTGTGTTTGGGCGAACATGCCGACGGAGCTAAGGCCGCAGGCGCGAAGAGAACGAGCGACGCGGAAACGAAAACTAGATGATCCAACAGAGATTGACAAAAGATTTCAAACGCTGGAGAAGAAAGAAAATGAAGCAGAAATAGAGGAAGGGATGGACACAAATGAAGAAGAAGCAAATGTAAAGAAAGTTGAAACTAATGATGATGAAGAGCTGGAGGATGAACAGGAGCCTGAAGATGAGATTGATGATGGTACAGACTATGCAAACAATTACTTTGACAATGGTGAAGACTATGATGAAGAAGATGATAACCTCGACGATGGGCCTGTCTACTAGATATAGTGCTAAAGGATTAACCTGAAATGTGATTTTTATAAATTGTTTATAAGATTATTTAAATATTAAAATGTCAGAGTGCTGGTCACTGTCCCTAAAGTTTCTGTAACATTTTTATTTTTATTAGCAATAGAGGTGACAGCCTATGGCATGCAGTGAAGGAAGGCAGTGCATATGTGGGGCACGGTGCTGGCACTGCCAAAACACACTGCACGCGCCTGGTGACAGCTGAGTGTTCTCTTATTTTTGATAAAAAAACAAAATCAATGAAGCAATAAAATCACATTTCTCAATGTTTGAGTAGTTTGGTACAGAAGCGGATAAAATAATCTCAACACAAACCTTGGCATATTGTGCTAGCACATATTTGAGAATGCAAGCTGGTGCTGCATGGAGCAGGGGCTCAAGGGCAGGGCGGTGCAGGCAGCACTGCAGGGACTGCTTCAAAGCACAGGAGGCCCTGGCATGCACTTCTCCAGAAGTCTTTGGGTTAGTGTATAACTACAAAATTAAAATAATGTATAACATTTAGGCCTGTGCCCAGCAGCAGGATGTATATAGGCTGGGATGGTGGTAATATTTTTAGGGTTCTGTCCTACAAGCTGGATTAATTTTAGAGCAACTTTTTTCTAGGCCACAATAAAGCTCCTATGTTGAATCACAACCATTTTCACTACTTCTTTCTGTCCCACAATATGAGATAAAACTAGAAAGAGATGGTGAATGTGATATTTAATGTCAGGGTATTAGACAAAACTGCCTCTGGTCTGGTCCTACCTGAAGCAGCCTTGGGAAGGCGTTGGCCACGGCGACGGCGAGGCTGTGCTGTGGCGAGTGTTTCGCGATGTGGCCGAGCGTCCACGCCGCAGCGCATAACTCTGCGTCGTCTGCTGTATCGTTCTGCAGTATGTCCACTAGCGTCGGGATTGCCTGTTCATTCATAAATCAGTAAGGAACTGCCAATTAGTGAGGACCCCCGCCCGCGCGGCGTGCTTGTTTCATGTCATCTTATAGAGCAGAACTGTGTGAGGCGGGTTTTTGCTCTATTGAAACAGCACGCCGCGCGGGTGCCCATGCCGTGCACCTACCTACGCGAGTTAGCGGAGGCCCTTAGGACTTTTGCAAAATAATGGCCAAAGTTTACTATCTGCGTTATTTGGTTTAAAGCTCGCGCAGCGGTAACGTGCACTGCTGCGACGTCAGTTGGCGTTTTTTTTTTGTTTAAGTTAAGACTAACATCCCAATGACGACGCTACCTACTGCCGTCGAAGATCCACTGCGCGAACGGTATAGAAATAACTAAAACTTGGTTTTTCTGTTCTGTGGCGCAAACGTTGAGTTGACGCTGCGTGTGCTAACAAGACCGATGCTCGAATGCGGCGCCGGCCCTGGGTTTCCAGTGCAAAATAAAATGATGGCTGCGCTTTTTGAGAGGCGTGGAAGCGGTATTATGACAATCTCGATCTACCTTGATCAAGGGCTATAGCCAGCGGTGCTCGAATATCACCGCTGAAGTTACGTCAACAATTCGCGGGCGCTGACAAGATGACAGACAACGCGCGAAAGAAGCTAGACTGATGAGGGCTAAACTGAGGCCGTATTGTCTAACGCGCTGACGTGTGCGATCGCATTCACCATCTCTTTGTACTACTGATGTGCCAAAGGAAACTTCTCACAATTTTTTATGGGGATTGAAACTTTCCGTTTCTTAAATTTAAATTTCCAATATTTCTTGTGAAAATTTCCAGAAATATCCGAGAACTTTTCCAACTTTTCGGAAACTTTCCGCAACTTGCACATCTGTACTTTCTACCCTCGTCCTATGACGTGTGACAGAAAGAAGTGGTGAAAACGATTGTCATTCCAAGTGTATTAGACAATTAAGCCTCTGGACTCAGCGAACCTTAGCCTCGACGACAGCCATTGCGAGCTGGTCGGACTGGCCGGCGATGTACCCGAGCGCCATGCACGCCGGCACGCGCGCGCCGCCCGCCTCTATCATCAGCTCCACCAGCGGCCCGCAGCCGCCCGTGTTCACCACCAGTTGTGCTAGCTGCCCGACAAATTAACTAATCAGAAATCCGTTCCGGGTGTATTTAAAGATATGAGGCCCGTAAAGTGACGATAAAGTATTTCATTTAACTAAAAAAAAACGCAATAGTGGCTTCGGTCGGCCCTCGCAGCCTACCTCCCCAGGCCGTGGCCCCCTTGGCCCTAGCATAAATAGGTACGCCCCTTGGCGCATTTCCGGCGTTTTGCTTCGGACTTCGGTCCCCAGTCATAACACCTGCCTGGAGAGGTCTTTCTATTGTAGCCTCGTTTCCTCTTCACTAGGAAGCTATAGCCTTACGTCAACGGAGTGCTTGACGATGTCTCTCAGCAGACAGGCGGCGGCGCGGCGCACGGGCGCGGCGTCGTGTCCCGCGTGCAGCAGCGCCGGCGGCAGCGCGCCGCCCGCCACCACCGCCTCCGCGAGTTCCGCGCGCGCGCTCGCCACCGCGCCCAGCGCGCACAGTGTGCTGCGCTGCACCAGACAAGGGATTCATAAATTACGTCACACATTTAGGCCGGGGTTAGGAGTCATTCATTACATCAATAAATACCTATGAGAGAGGGAGACTTTATTCAGCTATATAGGTATATTCGATACACATTGAGAAGGAAAAGATTTTGAGAGAACATTGTCTCGAATCAATCTCGAACGTAAAAATATATACGAGTAGGCACACACGAATTAATCTGTAAAGAATGCTCTGCTGTATGTATCTGCCTTCACCGAAAAGCTAAGCTAAATTTCAATTTCAAACAAACCGTACAAAATCTCCCAGCGTGTCCCCTTTTTTTTGTCACCTTTACCTTATATTTACCTGCCAGGCATCTCATCTGAGCCACGTAAAGATGTAGCAAACCTTCAATTTGGGGTCCTGATTCTCTAATCCGCGCACTAGATGGCAAATGGCGCCTGCGTCCACCACAGCTTCCGGTTTATGCTGTGCCAGATCGACAAGGGCGCCGGCAGAAATCTACGAACATTTTATAATTAAGTACTTATTGTGTTTGCATTTGACCTAAGTATAGGTCCATTGCTTATTACTATGGCCTAAGTACACTAACTGTAGACGTAGATAGGTACTTATTGACTAAAACGCGGGTGCTCGCGCGCATTCACCAACCCGCTCTACCCTCATCTTACCACTCTGTGTACGAATAACAAACGCCTGAGAAATATAAACTTAGATAAGTACCTACTCAAATGATATCGCGGTTTGCAATTCTAACAGGCGTTTCACGTTTTTGTAGTGGGAGCAAGTGGGTCACATACCTGTTTTAGGCTCATTTCCGGTTCCTGGAAGGCTAACACCAACAGCGGGAGCGTCCCTGCGTCCACCACCAGTCCTGATAAAGTTTCGCTGTGCTTGCCGATGTAACCCAATGCCCAAGCAGCATTTTCTTTCACCTATGACACATTAAGGTACAATGGAGCAAATGTTAATTAGGTACCTATCTCCGCTTGTCGCTGGAGTATTTTTCGTCATACTGGGTTACCTACTTACATACATTGAAAGAGATTTAATATCAGTGTCTAGTTGTGGATAGGTAGGTACTCTGACTCCACACACACTGTCGCCCTATTCGGCGGAGTCACGCACATAAACAGCCTTTCTAAGCTAAGACAATTGAAGAATCCACGTTTGCCTGTGTCTTATTAAGCACTTCTTTTTAGCGGAAACCGGTGTTTGATTTCACGTGGTAGGATTCGTTCCATACTTTACTATTTACTTACATGAAATTATCATAAGTTATTACCTGGGTGTCAAAATCCTCAAGACACGAAACTATGTGCTCCAAAGCCCCCAGTCGCACGATTGCTGAAGCTAATTCCTCGTTATGTCTACAAAAACACATGATTTTAACAGGTCTCGTCGGTATACCTACCAAGCTTGACATTTTGGCTATCCCAGCTGTCCGCACCCCTTTGTACAGTCAGCAGCAGAAGTGGATGAGCGAGTACTACGGTGCTCAAAATTACCTACAGACGACTCTGCTGCCAAGGTAATAAGAGAGGGTTTAGATCATTTTGAGCATCACAACGGCTCCTCTATTTCTGCTGCTGACTATACCTAAGCAGTATAAACTAGATACAGACAAGTGCAAAGATACCGACACGGCCAAAGCTACAAAAATATGTAAGTACTTACACGACCTTAATTTTAAGTGCATAAAGTAAATACATTTTTGTAACTTTGGCCGTGTCGATATCTTTGCACAACTTGACTGTACGAGTAGGTAGGTATACTTACTTGGATTTTCCATTCTCAGTTGTTCACACTGAGGACAAGTAGGGAGGAACAAAGGGATGCGTAAAACGGGCAATAGCCTGTATAAAGTTTTGTTATCTAAGGTCAACTCACTTTGCAACTGCTCGGAAAAGGTATAACGCCGATCTCTTGTAATAAACCTGAAGATTAAAGATTTTTTCATGACAAGGCAGTTTTTTGGTACCCCATCCACATAGGTCTATTAGCCTAAGACTAACTTAATCTAAAGTTTGATTGCTGTAGTAACAGATAATGGGGCAAAAACAGCGTAGGTACCTAATAAGGCGCATAAGCAAGACTGATGTCAAATGAATAAGGTTAAATAAAAACGCGGACGACTGACAAATTTGTGATTACAATGTATTTGCTCTCCTATGGGCGCTCTCCTATTCTAGCCCTACTAGACTTGAACCTAACACTAAGGCCAATTTACACCGCGAGCGAAGCGGACTTCGAACCAACTCAGTTTAACTTAGGCTACGTACACACTATGCGGCTAACCGTGCGGTTTTGGCGCGCCGTCCCTCTTCAAAGTATCGGTCGAGAAAGAGACGACGCGCTAAAATCGCGCGGTTGGTCGCATAGTGCATACGTAGCCTTACATCGAGCAACTTCATAGAGGTTCGGTGTAAGTACTTCCATGCAGCCGATATCGTTGCATGTTAAACTGAGTCCGTACGGATTCCGCTCCGTTCGCGGTGTAAATCGAGCTAAGGGCGGAAAACTAGTCCGGGTATCTCACGTTATATTTGTTAAGGTTCTCAAGCGTGACGGTGACCATCCCGCC
>NC_133479.1:10303424-10337397 GCF_025370935.1 Choristoneura fumiferana | reverse complement strand
CTTACCACTCTGTGTACGAATAACAAACGCCTGACGAAATATAAACCTTAGATATAAGTAAGTACTCAAATGATATCGCGGTTTGCAATTCTAACAGGCGTTTCACGTTTTTGTAGTGGGAGCAAGTGGGTCACATACCTGTTTTAGGCTCATTTCCGGTTCCTGGAAGGCTAACACCAACAGCGGGAGCGTCCCTGCGTCCACCACCAGTCCTGATATTTTCGCTGTGCTTGCCGATGTAACCCAATGCCCAAGCAGCATTTTCTTTCACCTATGACACATTAAGGTACAATGGAGCAAATGTTAATTAGGTACCTATCTCCGCTTGTCGCTGGAGTATTTTTCGTCATACTGGTTCTACTTACATACATTGAAAGAGATTTAATATCAGTGTCTAGTTGTGGATAGGTAGGTACTCTGACTCCACACACACTGTCGCCCTATTCGGCGGAGTCACGCACATAAACAGCCTTTCTAAGCTAAGACAATTGAAGAATCCACGTTTGCCTGTGTCTTATTAAGCACTTCTTTTAGCGGAAACCGGTGTTTGATTTCACGTGGTAGGATTCGTTCCATACTTTACTATTTACTTACATGAAATTATCATAAGTTATTACCTGGGTGTCAAAATCCTCAAGACACGAAACTATGTGCTCCAAGCCCCCAGTCGCACGATTGCTGAAGCTAATTCCTCGTTATGTCTACAAAAACACATGATTTAACAGGTCTCGTCGGTATACCTACCAAGCTTGACATTTTGGCTATCCCAGCTGTCCGCACCCCTTTGTACAGTCAGCAGCAGAAGTGGATGAGCGAGTACTAACGGTGCTCAAAATTACCTACAGACGACTCTGCTGCCAAGGTAATAAGAGAGGGTTTAGATCATTTTGAGCATCACAACGGCTCCTCTATTTCTGCTGCTGACTATACCTAAGCAGTATAAAACTAGATACAGACAAGTGCAAAGATACCGACACGGCCAAAGCTACAAAAATATGTAGTACTTACACGACCTTAATTTTAAGTGCATAAAGTAAATACATTTTTTGTAACTTTGGGCCGTGTCGATATTTTGCACAACTTGACTGTACGAGTAGGTAGGTATACTTACTTGGATTTTCCATTCTCAGTTGTTCACACTGAGGACAAGTAGGAAGGAACAAAGGGATGCGTAAAACGGGCAATAGCCTGTATAAAGTTTTGTTATCTAAGGTCAACTCACTTTGCAACTGCTCGGAAAAGGTATAACGCCGATCTCTTGTAATAAACCTGAAGATTAAAGATTTTTCATGACAAGGCAGTTTTTTGGTACCCATCCACATAGGTCTATTAGCCTAAGACTAACTTAATCTAAAGTTTGATTGCTGTAGTAACAGATAATGGGGCAAAAACAGCGTAGGTACCTAATAAGGCGCATAAGCAAGACTGATGTCAAATGAATAAGGTCAAATAAAAACGCGGACGACTGACAAATTTGTGATTACAATGTATTTGCTCTCCTATGGGCGCTCTCCTATTCTAGCCCTACTAGACTTGAACCTAACACTAAGGCCAATTTACACCGCGAGCGAAGCGGACTTCGAACCAACTCAGTTTAACTTAGGCTACGTACACACTATGCGGCTAACCGTGCGGTTTTGGCGCGCCGTCCCTCTTCAAAGTATCGGTCGAGAAAGAGACGACGCGCTAAAATCGCGCGGTTGGTCGCATAGTGCATACGTAGCCTTACATCGAGCCAATTCATAGAGGTTCGGTGTAAGTACTTCCATGCAGCCGATATCGTTGCATGTTAACCTGAGTCCGTACGGATTCCGCTCCGTTCGCGGTGTAAATCGAGCTAAGGGCGGAAAACTAGTCCGGGTATCTCACGTTATATTTGTTAAGGTTCTCAAGCGTGACGGTGACCATCCCGCCGTTGAGCAGCTGCCTGGCGACTCCCTCGTCGTGCTCCGCGAGCCGCGCCGCCGCCACCACGGCGCACTGCCGGACCGTGCTGCAAGTGTCCGACAGTAGGGGGCGGAGCAGCTCTGCAAAACACTCAAATGTGTAGGTCGATCGAGAGTTGATTCGTAAGAGCTGGTTCGGTTTCGGATTTAAATCGGATGTTCCAGTGGCAGAACATTTATATGAAGCTATTCATACGTGTCCGACACTGATTTTCTATAGAAATAAGTGACAATACGACACGAAACTGATCGGATACCTACCCGACAAGTGGGACCGGCTCTAACAGGGGGCGGGTGTAGCGACTCCTAGCGCCATCTAGTGAGCAAGTATAGAAACTCCAACCCAATCCTGCAGGGCTACTACGAAACTCGGAGTTCGTATCGTATTGTCCCTCTCGCTCTCGTATTAAATAGTATAAGTTGTAAGAGGGACCGCACGACACGAACTTCGAGTTTCGTAGTAGCCCTGCTGCTACGCTTTCGAAGTCTCTCAACTCGGACGATTAATATACAACTTCCGACGCTCTTCCTTCGGACTTCGGTCTTCAGGCATAATACCTGCACAGTAGGTAGGTTAGGTATAGAGCTGGCTTCAGCCATCTAGGTGCCCTTGGCGAGTCACGCCTTTGGCGGCCTTTGAACGACAAGCGACAAAATGACAGGTTGTGTTATTATACTTATGCGCCGCAACAAGGGTTTAACACGTTCACAGTCCCCATACAAAATGAATTGACAGTCACACGTCCAAGTGTGCTCCCACTTTGGGAACAGTTTGATGTAGTGGAACGACGGACTTCTAAAAAACAAAAAAAAAACGGACAGGTACGAGTCGGACTCGCACACCGAGGCTTCCGTGCCTACAAATTTGTAGGTGTTTATGAATATCCAGAGGTATAAGCAAAATGTACCTACCTACGCAGTGTGGGGTTACTTTAGATGGTTTATTGACATAGACAGGCAGTCAGACATAAAAAATTATGATTTTCAGACTTTTCTTATTGATTGTGCTATGAAAAAAAAATGAAAATGACATTATTTATTTCAGATACAAACTTTTGAGCAATTAAATATCCATATACATATATGTTAGTAACAATGAGACTTAAAAATTATGTTAGTGAAAAACGAAGTGCTCATTGGATTTTACGTGCAAAGACATCCAATGAGCTATAATGGGGCTGTCGGCCCTTGCTGCCACCACCCTCAGGAGGGAGTTGGTGCTGCGGCGAACGCGCTCCCACAGAGACGCCACGCGCTTGCGCAGCACGGCCTGGAAGCCGCTCGTGTTCCACGCAGCGAACATCCCCGACGCGCTGCAGCGCCAGGGCAGCCCCAACAACCCCCTGAAGGCGTTGTTGTACTGGACGCGCAGAGCATTACCTATAGGTTTTCTTGGTGTAATCGCTCCACAGGCTGCACGTGTACAATGTTTGGCAATAAGTTTTAAAGAGGGTGATTTTCACCTCTCTCGCTATACTCTAGCTACCTTCATAAAATAATTCAAATTTCTAGGACATCCGCAAGTTGGTGCCTTTGATTTTAATCTCTTGAGTACTGACATTTTTTAACAAACTTAGTGCTTAAGATCTAGACGTGGTTGACCTGCTTTGCTATTTTGGATATTATTTAAAAAATCTTAGAATTATTTATTCAATGAAGAATTTGTACATTATAAAGTACATTCGGCCGTTATTCTTAGTGTTAATTGATCCTTTATAAAGTAGGTACGCGAGGACTTAGGAGGTTAAAGTTTTTTTTTCTCGATACGCGCGTCTCGTCCACGCGTTTCCGAGATGGTCTTGACAGACAGACGGACGGATGAACGGACGGAGAAAAAAGTGATCCTATAAGGGTCCAGTCATTTCCTTTTGAGGTACGAGGGGTAGCTTAGCAGTAACATAGCAGTACAAACCTAGAACACCAACACTTTCCAAGCACTTCACGTTGGTCGCCCGAGTTGCTAGCTCCGCCATAGTTTGTACGAACACCAGCCTCGCTTTTTGGTAAGTTTCAAAAACTAAAACATGTAACATAACATCTTATTAATCAGGTAACACACAAATAGAAATATATGCTACGGTAATCTAGACCCGAAGCTTATAAGAGGTAATTATTTAACCGACAACTTTTTGACCAAGTCTAACGGTTATTTTATGGTCACCATTTTATAATAGTATAAAAATCCGATATGCGGTAGACAACCGACAACCACAACAATTAACAAGGACCCACCACGGATTAGTTCGAAACATGTCCGGCATATCTCTGCTATAAATACGTGAGTGATCCGTGTACGTGACGAACGAAGCAATAATACAAATGTAAAAAGTAAATTTTTTGGGTTCTTTTATTCAACGTTTTTATCTCTGAGTTTTTATCAATAAAACGTTTGAACGGCAATAGCCGACGTTGGCGTCAATGGCACGAATTTACTACAATAGCGTAATTTACCTACCACCTTTGGCGCTCGGTAGGTAAATAATTATATTTGCGACTCATAGTAATTTTAATTCAAAGATTGAACATTAGATACCATTGTATACTTAGTTAATTTTCGAATCACGAAACTTTTTTCCAGACAGACGACCGGTTAAAATCGTCCAACTTACCTTCACTACACCATTCAATTCTGCTTTTAGGTATAAAGAAGAAAGTAACCTATACTTACAACAAAAAGTTGGAAGACCCCCGACTTTGTCACTTCAAAGTTCAATATCTCAAAAACGGCTGAACCGATTTTGATAAGACATGTCTAAGAACCATCGCTAGAAAACCTGCTTTCAAATTCCAATCGGTCCACTCGTTTAAGAGCTACGGAGCTACTACACACACAGACACACATAGCGGTCAAACTTATAACACCCCTCTTTTTTCGTCGGGGGTTATAAATAAAATATTCCAATGGTGGAGATAGTAGGTAAGGTACTACGAGGTGCCACTTATACTTAGTTCAGGAAAATAAATATGAATTGGTAGGTAACTTTGTTCTGTGCTTAGTGAAGCTTACAGATTGTCAATTTATGTTTCCTGGACTATATTACACAGACGATCTTAAGTTGATAATTCGTAGGTAGGTACTCAGAACACCTAAGTAGGCGTAGTTATGAATGAATTTTCCAAATGAATATTTAAATGTTGGCGTTTGCAAACTATCTACCCACTCGCACAGCGTTACTAATTAGAGATGTAATGTCTTAAACTTTCGTGATTTTCACTCATAGTCAAAATACCACGCACACGACTTATCACGCTAACACACACGAGTAATATTTACCTCAACGTTTCAGCAACATTACAGTGGCCGTGGTCACGAGTAGACGTGGGTCTACTAGCGTGATAAGTCCTGTGCGTGGTATTTTGACTAATTAGAGATGTTTCTCGGTATGAAACGAATTATTTACAATATTTTTGCTTTGTTTTACTAGCATAGCAAAAGAAGGGAAGCGAAGTACAACACCTGTGTACATTATGCAAAACAATAGGTACCTACCCAATTGTATGTTTCTCGGACTACTCATAGAATGACTCATGATGGTTAAGTAAGTATTGTTGCAGAAATCCAAACAATCAAACTATTTATTTTTATTATAGCTAGTCTCTGAAATAAACTTGTATGCATTAAAAAATACTTTGAAGTTTTTGTTATGTCAAAACCTAGTCAAACGTTCATTCTCCGTGATCAGTCACATTGATTTATTTTGACGATAACTTTATAAACGACCAGTTATATAATATTTAAAAAACAGGAAAGTTTTACACCTTCAAATTGATTTTTTAACCCCCGACGCAAAAACAGTAGTGTTATAGTATGACCGCTATGTTGTCTGTGTCTGTGTATCTGTATGTCTGTCTGTCTGTCTGTCTGTGGCACCGTAGCTATTAAAACGGGTGGACCGATTTGAATGAGTTTTTTTATTATTATTTCAAATGAAAGCAGGTTTTCTAGCGATGGTTCTTAGACATGTTTTATCAAAATCGGTTTAGCCGTTTTTAAGATATTGAAATTTGAAGTGACAAAGTCGCGGGTTCTCCAACTTTTCGTTGGTAAGGTTATATGATTATTCTAGTGCCTTCCTTCCTTTAGGTAATAAACGATACAGTTGCCTCAAATTACGAGCAAATTAAAACTATATAAACAGTAGTTAAGCCTTCGTAACCATACAAAATTGTCTGTAAGCGTCTTGTTTTCCCACATTGGCTCAATAGACCGGCGTCGGCGGCGGACCAGCAGGGCTACTACGAAACTCGAAGTTCGTGTCGTGCGGTCCCTCTCGCTCTCGTATTAAATAGTATAAGTGTCAGAGGGACCGCACGACACCAACTTCGAGTTTCGTAGTAGCTGCTGCCCGTGCCATGCCCGCAGTCAAACGCCCGTGAAGGCCACGCGACGTCACACCATCGCTACACGTACACGTTAGCCCACATGCGCAGGCGCACACGGCCACACGTCAACGACCAATGACCATTGTGTGCAGCCAGCGCCAGTGCCTACCTGGCAGAGTTCACTAACACACGGCCGCGCAACCTCGCGCTGGCTCCGACATTATATTTAAATTGTACCTAAGTTCTCGGAATCAAAAATGACCTTGGTTGTTCTTCGGTGATTATCGTGTTAAGTCAAGTGTGAAGCCAAAATGCCTTATATCATGGTTATGGGCAGCCTGAGCGCGCCCCATCTCTCAAAGGATGAGGGTGCGACGGTATACGGGCTGAAGAGCGAGGAACGAGCGGCGTTAGTCAGGGTATGTTTGTTTTACGAGTTATTGACAGGTAAACGAAACAAATTTAAATAGCAAAGTTGCATTATTATGTTGTTGTGTTGCCTGGAAGAGATCGATCGTAAGCGATAAGGCCGCCTATTTCTTACCTTGTAATTTTCACTCTGTGTACCTGTTTTCAGTATCGCTTACTATTTCTGGTGTAGATACAATAAAGAGTCATTGTATTTTATTGTATTATCAATGAAGGTTTAAATAAAAATGCGGTTGTTAAATTAATGGGCAGATCATGACAACAATAGATTACTAAACGTACCAGCAGTTGGGTTCTCCAACTCTGCAAACTATATTGTTTAAATATCTATCTTTAACTGCTATGACAAAGTAATGCTGTCGTCAAACACCTAAACAATTAAAATTGTTCCAGGAGCTGAACTCATCCTTCAACATGACAGTGGCGACTTCTTCTGACCAGGAGCGCACGGTTCGCGTCTCACAGAAGGGTCTCACGCTGGTGGTGGTCAACCGCCTTCACGCCATACTTGGCTACGACGTGGTCTCTCACGCTATGGCGATGACTAACGCCAACAGAGAACTCGTGTCTTTTACCATGTACAAGAAGTCGAACAGCGGCCACGGCCACGGCCACAGCCATAGTCACAGCCACGGTCACAGCAGCCATAAAGGTCACTCACATGGCAATGTGGTTACACTTTGATAAGCGATTGCCAATGCACGCTACAGTCAGACCGAGAGGTTTTATACGACTCTGTCACGGCGGCACTACACTTGGCTACGTTATTCTTCGGGATTTGAGTTCCTTACCACGCGGCTAGCTGACTGTAGCCGCTTTCTTTTATTCTCACTGCGAACTACTTAGAGTATTTATTTGCATCTTATTCCAAAAATGTCTTATTCTGGGATTTAGGTATTTTGACACAAGTTCTTTTGAGATCTAGGAGTGTTGGTATAAGAGTAAAATGAAATTGAGACATAATGGGTCCAACTCGACTTAATTAATTCCCAGTCAGCCCTAACTGCAGACTTGTGAGAATATACTTTAGCATATATCATATGGTTTTGTTCGCAGTGCAACAAGTAAGAAAAAATCCCACGAACTCGCAGTACGAACAAGAAGGAACACCCCGCAGAGTGTAGTGCCAGCGTCAAATTGCAACGTTACTTAATTATTAACTGCGTTTTCAAAAAAATCTACTGAAATAAAATAATTTAATTTCATAAATAGTGTAATATTACTTCCAGCCCTCACAAAACAAATAAAATAGAACAGTATATAAATAGCTAACTATGTCAGTCTTAACCATATTAAAAACTCAATAAAATTGTGTTGTTATGGCCTGTAATAATGTAATGCAATAGAAAAAATATAAATGTATTAAAAATAGGAAAATAGTACTTCCCGTTGGCTTTTGAAGTTTATTACTTGTCCCTTTTATTTTCCTTTTGTTCCAGTGAATAACTGGGAATGGGAAGTAGATAATCTAGTCTTCTATATGACAAGCTTGTCTATTGGATTAAATAATTGAAGTGCTCTATTTGTGGCCTTGGAAATCCTTAATCGCATCATTTCATATTTAACATCAAAGAGTATTATCTAAATCCACTGTACTTCTGTACGATCAATCACACTTATAAAATTTTAAAATCATTGCACTTGTTTTACGAACACCCCTCTCGATCCACGAGTCAGCTGTGCCTCCTTTTGCCTAGTTTCTGTCTTTCTTCAGCGAGTTTCTTAAGAGTAGCCGCATATTGCCTTTGGACGTCCATAAGACGAGAATATTCGGCGTGAAGGGCGACTTTCTGATCCTTTTCACTTTTAAACTTCGATTCAACCTTTTTAACTGTTTGATTCACCCACTCGACAATAGATTCAAATTGAGACATGAACTCCTCTCGCTTCCTGGCTGAAGACATGGCTCTGTAACAATTTAATGAAGTTTCATTGATCTTTATGATAATGCATGAATGAGCATTGAGTATTATGATTTGCGATGCCATATAATGTAAACAGGAAATTCTGCATGGGAAAAAACCTAATCACTAGTCATAGTCGAGACGAGATGTAAGAATTATCGTTGTCTTCATAAATTTTGTAGGTGATTAATACAAGTTTTATTATCAAAGACCAAATCAGGAGTTTAAAGTCTCTTTCAAAAGCAGGTCGAAAATCAAGCAAAGGTGAAGCACGTAAAGCTTGAGAATGCTAAAGAAATTCTCATTGTTTTTTTTCCTAAAATCTAATATATAAAATTCTCGGGTCAAAAATGTTTGTGTCCAAACTCCTTCGAAACGGCTTGACCGATTTTTATGTTTTTTTTTTATATATTTTTGTTTTTTTTATATGGATAGGATATAAACTATTTTCCATACTTCTACGCGGACGGAGTCGCGGGCAACAGCTAGTCTTATGTTTAAAAACAAGAGGTGATATTTGTCCAGTTTTCATTATAATCATGTGCTTTCAGGGACACTGTTGTAGGTGCTCAAAATACGATACCTTGTAAATAATACTTACTCTTCATAATTATCCAAGATCGAATTTAATAAACTTAATTCCTTTGAGGTATAAAGTTTCACTTCGAAAAGCGTATTGTAGAAAATATAATACTGTTTGGTTTCCTTGTGTTTCGATGCAACTAGAAATAAAACAAAAATGTCAGTAACAATCACAATAACACAAAAAGGCAAAGTTTAAACTTTAACGATAACCTAACAAAAAGTTGGAAAACCCCCGACTTTGTCACTTCAAAGTTCAATATCTCAAAAATGGCTGAACCGATTTTGATGAAACAAGTCTAAGAATCATCGCTAGAAAACCTGCTTTCAAACAAAAAACTGCATCACACAAACCCACCTACCATCACACTAGTTTCGAACTCAACCAGAGCACATCTTCAGAGCAACACAACCGTACACCATGCTACCAGATGTTAGACTAATAAACCACATACATACATAAAATCACGCCTCTTTCCCAACGGGGTAGGCAGAGACTACATCCTTCCACTTGCTACGATTCTGGCATACAACTCTCGCTTCCTCTACATTCATCAATCTTTTCATGCATGCACGTCGGTTTAGAGTACTCCTGACCCGACCTTTCTTCAGAACGTCCCCGATTTGAGCGTGGTACGTTCGTCTAGGCCTTCCTCTCCCAACATTCCCATTCATGCTCGTCTTATAGATCTGCTTAGTCAATCTGTTTTCATTTTTTCACTCAACATGCCCAAACCATCCAAGCATCCTTTTCTCAATCCGTGTGACTATACCTTCATTTACACCACAGCGTTCCCTTATTGCACTATTTCTAATTCTGTCACTCAATTTCACACCTAACATACTTCTTAACGCTCTCATTTCTACCGCATTTATTCTACTCTGATGCCTTTCCTGCCACACCCAACTTTCACTTCCATACATGAGTGTTGGTACCAGCACCCCTCTATGCACAGCCATAAACCACATAAACCACATCAACCGCTTTAAACCAAAGCAAAAGCTCCGCAAAGTAACGCCTGATTCAAGAAATCACAAATGTTAAGTTATTGAAGAGAAATCTTAAATAACTTAACATGATACAAATTTGGAAACAAAAAGAAATCGAAAAAATTAGTAAGATACGAGCAAATAAAGTGAGCATTCCATTCCTCTCTAGAAAACTCATAACTTATTATAACATATTGGCTCTGTCTAATTGGCAATTTAACCCTTTTCCAGGCATAGGGCATATAGTGACCACATTAATGTACACAAATATTAGATTGTTGTCTAATATTCTATTAGATTGTTGAATGTAAATATGGTACAAAATCAATTGAAGTTGTTAAAAATATTTTTGTTATAAAACTAATCCCTGTTAGATAATCAATATAAAACTATGATTAATTTTGTTGCAGCATCTTATCTAAATTAGCGGGGCCTAGAAAAGGGTAAAAATGTCCATATTTTCGTTTTTTTTTTAAGAAAAAATAAATACCTTGGTTATACAGTTCAATAAACCGTTTCTCATACTGAAGCAGCTCTGCAGTGCCGGGCACTTCGTCAATGGCCACAGTGTATCTCAACACATCCCGGTTTAACTTTGCAAGCTCCAGCCGCATATTGATAATAAAAGCTTTTATCTTTTCTTCTCTCAGCTTGAATTCTTTAAGCTCTTCTGAAGTAAGAGGTTGTTCCTCTACCTTGACAGCAGGATCTTGTGCAGCACTGCAGGGGAAAAAATATAGTGGCATGGTGGCTTAAGACAGCGTAGTTTGCTTTTAATACGAATTAATATTAGTAGCAATTTTTTTTCTGACAATTCTAAGAACTTTTGTCAATCCAAATGTGTTATTTTGTTTTCTTTTCAGAATTTTCAATTTAGTAAGTACTTATGTTATGTGCATGGTCTCTACCATCCAGAGGATGCATAGTCTAACGCAGTATTTTTCAATCTGTGGGTCGCGACCCCCAGGCGGTCGCAGATGCCCTTCAAGGAGAATCTTTAAAATACTCTCATCATTATTGTATATGATTATTCAAATAATAAAAATAAATTGTGATTCCAAGTATGTTAGACAATACAGCCTCATCAATCTCATCATCATTGCAATGAAAGTTGTGAGCATCTTGAACACTGCTGATATATCCTCTGGACACCACACCTCACACAGAATTAACGCTTAACTTTTCTGGTTAACTAAATGTTATTTAAGTAGTCAGAATATGTACCTTAGTTCTTCTTGTAATTTTTTATATTCTTTCTCTCTGTGCTGGATTATTTGCAAGAGTTCATTCCTTTCCCGTGCCAGTTCCTTTAAAGTTTTGTAGAATTTCTTTACATTTTTGTCACTAAAACAGAATAACAAATTATACTCAGATTCACATTAAAAAGAGAAAAAAACCTCCAATAACAGGTCTTTATTTGTTGTATTAACCTTGCTTATGACATGTTCTATGCTTAATGCTTACCTGCTGTCATCCGAATTCATCATCTTGTAAGTAATTTTTTGCAACTTATGTAAAATACTAGAATATTGCTGTTTAGCATTTTCCATTCTATTTTCATGAGTCTTCTTTGTTTCCTCCACATCTTTCTGCATGATGTCTACTGTCCTTGTGAGCTTGTCTACTTCCTCAGAATATTTCATTTTCTCACTTTCTTCAAGTTCTTTAGAAAGTTCTCCTGTAAGCTCAGAATGTAAAACTGCATAGTGAATTTTCGTATCCGCTGCATCCACATTGTTCTCTTGATTTTTGTATCTATCTGTCTAAAATTTAACAATTTGTAATTAATATCATGCCACTGAATAAATTGAAAGTAGTTTTTGAAAAGCACAAGTTTTGATAAGTGAGTTATTAACCTCTGTTGTGATTTCAGATGGATCAGCTAAGGTTTTTTCATAATCATACTGAAACAAAAAATAAAATCCAATTATGTTTTAAATTATGCAGTATCCCTGTAGAAAACAAAGGATGTTTAAAGCTTTCTTTGACACTTATATGTATACTTTTACATCTCTACTAACTCTACCCATAGAGATATGCTTATATAGTCAGTCAGATCCCTTACACAAACCAAGTTTGTGAATCTGTTACTTTTTTTTACATAAAACTGTCCGTGATTAACCCCCATATCACCTGATGAAAAGGTGTATCTCACTGGTTCAGTAACAGCCTATTCACTCTAGCCTTCAAGAGCCCTAGGTTGTAAAGTATCCAAGCTGGGCTCAGTTTCTAACCATTAAATTGATGTATGATTGATGTCTTTATTTCACTTTATTATTATTATGTTTTTGTTCTGTATCTATTATTTATATGTGTGTGTGTGTGTGTCCCGAATAAATCTTTTAATTTTCATGTAAATAGCTTAATTGTATTAATATTTATTTCAGTTTAGTCCCAGCACACACAGTAAGGTATTACTTAAGATGTAATTTTTCTCTGTATTGTTCATTACATGTTCTTTAGAGTCATTGTATTGTATATAATAACGATTTAAGCACATAAAGATTTGTCAACTCACCAGGAAGTCGAGCCCCTCATCTTTCTTCTTTTCATCATGTTGTGTGGTGATGTGAAGGAGCATTCGCTGATCATATTCTGACAGTGTTGCATTCACTTGTTCCAACTCATTCCCAGGTAAACCACCTATCCTTTTACGCACCCGGCATGGTTTGTATAAATCCTGAAATAAAAATAAAACATTTCTAATTTAATTATTACAAGACTCAATAATAATTACACATAAAGAAGATAAACTATGCATTACAATTAAATAGAATAATACAATTTTTTTTGTTCAGCTGGCATTTTCTAGTGAAAACTGATGCCAAAAATGTGCAACAAATTAATTGATTGTTGTCAAATTATTATTTTTTTGTTTTGGGGATATTATTATTGCTGTACCTGTAAAACACATAAATTCTTCAAAAGCCTTTCTTTTTGCTCAAAATATGCTCTATCTGATTCAAAGATATGGTCTTTGTCATATTGCATCACAGCAAACTTGCGGAGTTCATCCTCTTTAGCCTCACGGAACTCGCTGGAGTATTTAATGAGCCACTGTATCAGTGGGAATATGTTGATAAAGTCAAGCCCTTGGATTTGATGGGGTTCTATGATATGTGGACATTTCATTGAAGGCAGGACTTTGACTATTTTCTCAGTAAGTGCACTGTCAAGAAAAACAAAGGTTCATTTAAACTATTGAGCCAAGTAAGCTACTAATTTTCTTAAATAAGTCTTCGTGAATTCTAATTAGAATAGTGATTACTTTTGAGTTTTCTGTTGCCACAAAGTAGTCACTTTCTTACATTTTTTTCCCAATAGTAAGGTTTTCTTCAAAGAGTAGGCTGACATCTACATCGATGTCACACAACTCTATGCACCAGGACAGTCCCCCGACAATTTTGTCGAAAGCCGAGAGCCCCTGGAGTTGAGCGCGGTAGTACCCCGCCGCCACTAGAGCATCAGATATCTCGTGCCACTTTACCAACTGCTCTGCATCTTCACGAACTTCCACCTAAATCATTGATAAGCAATTAAAAATTGTACTTTTTCAGTTTATTAAATTTGAGCCTCCCACTTCGTCTCACCTCTTTTCCTTCGTGATCCACCCCACTGTAAATATTCATCAACGGTTTACTTCGAGTAAAAATATTTTTCTGTTTGGCTGCCATATTTTCTAATGAATTAGAAATGTACAAAAAATTAAAATCTCATTGATATAAAAAACTGCAAACGCAAGTTGCCAAAGTAATCAACTATCATAATCAATCTACGTAAGGTGCGGCCACTGCAGTCGCTCATTGCTCGTTCGCAGCGATAAATCTGGTCACGTGACCCCATTTAGAATGTGATTTTGAATTTCCCGCGTCTCGAAAAAGTAGCGTCAAGTCGCCGCGTCAAGCAGCAGCGACCAGCAGAGCTACTACAAAACTCGAAGTTCGTGTCGTGCGGTCCCTCTGACAGACACTTATACTCTACGAAAGCGAGAGAGACGGTACGACACGAACTTCAAGCTTCGTGTTTCGTAGTAGCCCTGCAGGTGGCTGCTCTTGCAGGAATGATCTTGGTCGGAAGCTGATTTCTTAATCTCATTTAGTAGCAGTCGTGGCAGTGGTACAAATAAAATAAATTGGAGTGAATGATAAAAATAACAGTGTTGTTCACGAAATTAAACGTTTTTTTCTCTTCCAGCGATAAATTTCAAAATTTTCAGCTTTATAGCTATGTCACGTGACCAGATTTAACGTTAAGAGGAAACGAGCGACGAGCGATTTGCATGTGGCCGCGCCTTTAAGTCCACAGAGTAGGCAGCATCTATCTGTCAAGTGTCAAACAAAAGTGACAGTGTCATGTCATGACTACTGGCAAAATTGTCCTCCAATGGAATAGCGCCATATTTTTCTAAAAAAACAACAAATGTGATGACTGTCAAGTATGCTCATTTAAGCGTGTCATATAAATTACGTTTCTGAGAGGTTTTAACGATTTCTCGAACAGCAAAATGAATTATGTTCTGTTTTACGCACTTGCCGTTTAAGGAAGTTTAAGAAGACCGATGTTACCCTAATCTTTCTTTGAAACAAATGGCAGGCAGATATTTGTATCAAAACGGAACGTTTTAGAAAAATTTCATTCGTTTTCTCATACGCAATGAGGGTGTAAGCTTTTCCTGATGTAAATTGACTGCAGTCGCTTCGCTGGACATTTTAGTGGGATAGAGAAATAATCCACAAATTTCTCATAAACCGGACTGGGAGTAACTCATTGCATCATCAAAATCATTAGTATTACAATACGCCAGTATGAGCAAGTTACCATGCATTTTTCGTTGTAAGTATCAACAGTTATTTACCATACGACCCGCGATTTCTGTCAGACCACGTAAACACAGGATTATTTCCTTTAGAATACAATTTGCCTTATTTCAGAATTCGTTGCACGCTCTTGGTTGAATAGTACTACTTGTAGAACTACCATCGACCGCATCATGGGTGATAAAGTAGATGTTGTGGACTTAGTGTCCAATTTGTTAGATTCAGGAAAGTATAAAGAAGTTCTCAGTGTTCATAATGATGAAAAATATGCAAACAGCTTCAAGGATAACTGCTGGGATATGATATCATTAACCATAGGCAAGATTCATGACGAGACCATTGTGATTAAGCCTTCTTTATACAGTACCTGTGAAGAGCTGCTATCCATCATTGTGCAGAAAGCAACACCTGAGGAAGCCCTCTTGGAGTTCATTGAGCAAGTTGAAGTAGCAAAGAATGATGCTCAGTTTGCTATAGTTTTGAAACCATTGCAACAGCTATTAAAGAAATTGACATTGAAGAGAGGACGGTCACTGGAATGGTGTTTAAACTCCATTAGCACTTATATTGAAAACATTCCTATTCATGAATTTGAATTGGAGGGTAAAGAGCGCTTGCTGACAGAGTGTGATCCCAATATCAGAAGAATCATAAAAGTATATTCCTTGGTTACTCCTTTCTATCAACCATTTATTGAGGAGTTGAAAACACCTGACTCCAGTGTTAGGACCAAACAGATAATTGTTGCATTTATGATTAGCCTTCTTGGCAAACCTTTAATCTGCATTGATTTGGATATTGAACATAATGCTCAGAGTGAAGCTAGACTATGCTGTAATACTATTATCCAAGATATATGCTCTTTAGAGAAAAATGTATTAAAATTTCTTGAGTATGTGGAAAAATGTAACAAGGACAATCAAAAATCCAAAGCCAAAGAGCCTAATTATGATGAAGAAAAGCCTCCTTATGAGCATAAAGAGAAACTTAATATGCTCACGCTTTCAGGCTTGTATTATGTTGTCTTCTCCTCACAATTTGAACTCCCCAATATAGCAATACCACAAGTGTACTCTATAGAGTATACAGTACACACTGGAATGCTTTGTGTAATACATTTACTAAGCTGCCCAGAATATGGCCCTTTGTCCAAAGGACTGAATCTATGTGAAGCACTCTTGAAGCGTTTAGCTAAAGGCACTTCCCAAACATTATTATCAGCATCAGTTCACTTTACCTTGTGTAAAGCATTAATGAATTTAGCCATATTTTCAACATATGACACTTTACGTAAAAATGCAGTGAATGCTATTTGCCACCACATCTTCAGTTTTGAATACAGTGGAAGATACATGCTTTTAAAATATCTGATTGGCACTGCCAATCATTCAGGGATGATTGGTTATGCTATAACATTATTAAAAAATTCAGTGGACGAAGCATTTAAAGATCCTGAATTACCAGCCTGTTTCACTGGCCCTCAGCTTTTCGATTTGATTAAGAAAATCTGCCATCTACCACATGGTGCAGAATCTGATTTAATGGAATTGACTGATCAAATTATCTCTGCATTAAACTTCCTCAGATATTTATCTATTAGAGACACAGAAAATAAAAGTGGGATCAGAAACTGTTTCTCATATGTTGAATCTGAGTACTTAACAACATTGAGAACTGCTTTGAATATGTCTAAAGCACATTATGAAATGAAATTGAAGGATATAGAAGATGGTAAAGATATAGTTGAAGATGTGAATGTATCCGTCTATGTAGGTGGTAATATGCTAGACAAAATTCCACCTAACAATAAAAAAGAGATAATCAAGTCTGCATTAAATGCTTTTCACTTGATGGAAGGGCTTGTTGCCCGCTTATCGGAATGCATGGATTTAACTAACCATTAGGAGACAACATGAAATGTTAATTTAAATTGTACCTCTTGTAATAAATTGTAATAAAATAAAAAAATAACAATGGCTTTCCTTCATCAAGTTATTAAACACAGTGCAAATGCCTTAGCACTGCCTCACTCTGAAAAAAATAAATGAAGTATAAAACTTACTAGCCTTTACCCATGACTTACTTCACATGCATGAACCATTAGGCCTGGCAGTTGTATTATAATTTGGGGCTTTTACCATAATTTTACTTCATTCCCAACAATTACATTATTATGTTTTTAATCTTAAGTTAATGTAGAACTCCCATACAAAATTTCATGTCTTTATTGTGGGATAACGGAATATAAATGAACCTGTGTCATTCCTGAGATCCAGTTATTAGGTGGATACCAAATCCATCCAGCTGTTTCAGCATGAGAGAGTATCAAACGCACACAAACCTGGATATATAATATTAGTAGGATACCAATTGTGTTAGATGTTTAAATTATTTTTCATCACACTTGCTCGTAAACGGAGGCTGGCGCTGCCAAGAGCGTAGTCAGCGGTATCGGCAATTTTTGAAAGAATATTAGTTTTTCTTTTACAAATATACAATTTTATTCGCAAATGTGATGAAAAACATTGTATGTCGCACGGGCGGTACTAGAATTACGAACATCGACTCATTAAAGCCCTCAGTCTTCGACTTCGGGCTTCTAATAGACTCTCGTTCGTAATTCCTTGTTACCGCCCTTAAGACACAATGTACTATTTGATAATAAACTATTCAATTTTGTTAACAGCCATAAGGAATGGTCGTAGGTTTATAATTCCTCTTGCATCTGTACCTTCACGAAATATCCAAAGACAAATTAGAAGCTATAGCCAGTTGAATACTGATAAAGATATTAAGACTCCTACCACAATAACAGCCACTGAACATGAAGAGCACCAGTATGAAGAAAATGTTAAGAATCGCATATTGGAGAGAGCGTTAGAATTTGTTACCAAGAGTGGTTGGTCTGTAGAATCGCTAAGTGCAGGAGCTGAGGCTGCTGGGTATCCTGGTATTACCCATGGACTCTTTCCTAACGGGGGAGGAGACCTTGTTCACTACTTCAATGTTAAATGTAATGAAGAACTGGTTGAGCAAATGAAAAGTGTAAGCTTAGTTTTATTTGAATTATGTCACAATTATATAAGTAGTAGACATTTTGTTAATAACATTTTCTCATAATTTCAGTGGCCCAAAGAGCAGTTGATCGAAACCAAAGTTCCAGCCAAATTTATTGAAAATGCAATTATGACGAGGCTATTAATGATTGAACCCTATAAGTGAGTTCTTTTTATGATAATAAAAGTATGTATCTTGCTTACTACAGTGCAGTTAGATAGGTAGGGTTTGAATATGAACGAATTGTAATTTCATCATCTAACTAGCCTGTTGCCTGTGACTGTCTGCGTAGAATTAGTTTATCGCTATCCCGCGGGAACTATGCAGTTTTCTGGGATAATAACTATCCTGTTTGTCCTTCCCGGGACTCTAACCGTTCGTGTATACCGAATTTCATCTAAATCGGTTCAGCGCTTTAGGCGTGATTAGGTAACAAACAAACTAACAGACTTACAAACTTGCATTTATAATATTAGTGGGATTCTAATATTTCGCGTCAGTACTTTGTACTAATTTCTGTTTTTCTGTTTAATTTCAGGAGTACATGGCCAAAGGCAATGGCTATTCAGGCTCTTCCAAACAACGTTCCTAACTGCCTAGCAACACTGCTTTCCTTAGTTGATGATATATGTTACCACTCAGGAGATCGAAGTGTGGACGTAAGTAAATACTTGTCTATGCATATCTACCTATCTATGCAATGAAACGGGATAAAAACTATCCTGTCCTTCCTAGGTAGGGTCTCACTCAACCCAATATGTCCTTACATCATTTCTAAATCGGTTTAAACATGACGAGGTAAAAGACAGACAGACAGAGAATCTTTCGTTGCAATCAGTAAAGCTTAACATAATAACCTTTTACATTTTAATACATATAGCAATATCAAAAACATATAATGTGCGCACATGTTCTAAGGAACCAACAAGGATTCATAAAATAAATTTTAAAAATCTGGATAATACACAATAAATGGAAAGCGGTGCACGCACATACGCAATATTCCCGCAATAAATATTATGTGTCTAATTACTAAGGATTCTTGCATATTCAAGTTTAGAGCTCAATAATAAATAAATACCCTAAGAGTAGCATTAAAACTGTTTCAGTTTAATTGGTACATTCGCCGCGTGGGTTTGGCGGGGATCTACAAAGCTTCAGAGTTGTTCTATTTAACTGACAGCAGTCCAAGCAACAGCGGGACGAGGAGTTTCATCACAGCACGTATTAGAGATACAGAGTTACTTCGAGCAGCACTTAGCTTGAATCCTGTCTCAGCAACACCACAAACTTTAAGTGCTGCTTTTGTGACGGTGAGATCTTTTCTCTTTAATCCATACTGTATTGTATTGTATTGTAAAACTCTTCATACTAATATTATAAATGATGCGAAAGTGTATGAGTTTGTGTGTTTGTTTGTTTGTCCGTCTGTCACGTCGAAACGGATCGACGTTTTTTTTGGCATAGAGATAGTTTATGGGCTAGATTGATATAGGCTACTTTTTATCCCGAAAAATGCACAGTTACTGAGGGAACCACGCGATAACTGAATTTCACGCGGACGAAGCCGCGGGCACAAGCTAGTATTGGAATAATAAAAATTAAGTACTTGCCTACCTAAGTAGAGTAGTTCCTTCATAAAATCTGTCATCTTAATTATTAATTTAAGACGCTGTCAACACCAAAATGCCCTTGAGGATTCGGGATTTTGGCTCCGCCTACTTGCTCCCAGCGCTATTCATAAGTGAGCGGCGAGAAGCTTAATAGTCATACTTGTTAAGGCCATTTTTTGGCCGGATGCTGCACTTCGTGAAGAAAGCAAGCCGCTTTGCACAGTGATAGTACAGACTAAACTGAGTGATTTGACTCGCAGCAGCGGAAGTTTCACCCCTTAGGAACAGAGATGGCGCCACTTCTTTAAACAATATTTCAAAAAATTCTACAAGCTAAAGTAATAGACCGATTTCAATGTTTAATATCTTAAATGAGAGCCTATTATATACGTTACTTATAAAAAAATACAAAAAAAATATTTACAAAAAAATTTTGTCAAAAAATGCCATCTTAAGTTTTTTTTTCTTACCTGATTTGTAGTTTTTACTTGACTGCTTAAAAAAACTGTATGCAACATGAATGGTTTAATGCATATACATATTACTGAGTACATAACGAGTATTTTAAAAAAAAGCCGACACCGATACCTATCATATTTAACGAAATATGAAAGTTTAAATGCGAGCACAAATTTCTTTAAAAAATATTTCAAGAAATTCTACAAGCTAAACTAATAAACCGATTTCAATGTTTAATATCCCAAATTAAAGCTCATAACATTCTTTATTGATAAAAAAATATAAAAAAAATATTTACTGAAAACTTTTGGCAAAAAACACCATCTCAAGTTTTTTTTCTTACCTGATTGGTAGTTTTTATTTGATTGCTTATAAAAACTGTATGCAACATGAATGGTTTAATGCATATACATATTACTGAGTACATACCAAGTATTTAAAAAAAATTCGACACCGATACCTATCATATTTCACGAAATATGAAAGTTTAAATGTGAGCACAAATTTCGTTAAAAAAATTCAATAAATTCTACAAGCTAAACTAATAAACCGATTTAAATGTTTAATATCCCAAATTAAAGCTCATGAAATTCATTATGTAGAAAAAAATATTAAAATAATATTTACTGAAAACTTTTACCAAAAAACGCCATCTTAAGTTTTTATTTCTTACCTAATTGGTAGTTTTTACTTGATTGCTTAAAAACATTGTATGTTGTATGCAACATGAATGGTTTAATGCATACTTACATATATTTCTGAGTATATAACAAGTATTATAAAAAAAAACCGACACCGATACCTTTCATACTTCACGAAATATTTAAGTTTAATTGTGCACGCTTTTCTTACAAATAAATTTCAACGAAATCTTCAAGTGAAACTAGTTCTCTGATTTTAATGTTTAATATTAAATGAAAAGAAGAACGAAATTACCTAATTTATTGAAAAAAGAAGTTTTTTCCTGGTGTTACGAAAAAATATAATTACTTTAAAATTAGTAATTATTAAGACAAAAAATAAAAACTATACCGTTTCCGGCATAGTTGGTTCTGAGAAGTAATATATATTGCTTAGTAGTTGGCGAATTTATTTAAAAAATAGCTTTTTATCTGATAGGTAGGACTACAGCTTATAGATATGTCACATTTGAAATAAATGACTATGAACATCAATGTTTATCAAATATTTAAATTAAAACCTAGAAGTCCTCTTCGGGTTCATCGGCATAGATGTAGAACTGAAAAGGAAAAGTCGTTTTGAAGTACTTGTGCTATTCCAATACTACAAAATCACAGATCTTTTAGACACGGACTGTGTTGCTGTAATTACTGTTGAATTATTTTTGTGCCTAGTTGATTACCATTAGATCTAAAACTTTGTGCCTACCTGTGGAAATCAGTGGTCAGCATACAAAATAACCCTGCATTGAATATTATATTAACTTACTTTTGATTTGTACAGCCACCTTTGCAGGATTTACACTGGGCAGTGCATGGTAAGCTGACCCGACGACACCCACAACGCATGGTATCGGAGCCAGATTTGCAGCCACAATGGTCCAAGAGGCTTAATTGCAACCAAATCGCTGTAACTGCCGACAATTCTGGAGTCCTTCTCTTTTGCCTTAGTCCATCCATCCCCAAGAAGATGGACATGGTATGGACATGCTCTCTATAAACATACACTGCGTGCAGCTTACCAAGCGGGCCAAATAGGGAGAAACGCTCTGAAACCAGAAGTTTCCGTACCATGTCCATCTTCTTGGGGATGGACTAAGGCAAAAGAGAGTTGTCAAAAGAAAGTAAGCCTCTTGGACCATTAAGTATTGTGGCTGCAAATCTGGCTGCGATACCATGCGTTGGGGGTGTCGTCGGGTCAGCTTACCATGCACTGCCCAGTGTAAATCCTGCAAAGGTGGCTGTACAAATCAAAAGTAAGTTAATATAATATTCAATGCAGGGTTATTTTGTATGCTGACCACTGATTTCCACAGGTAGGCACAAAGTTTTAGATCTAATGGTAATCAACTAGGCACAAAAATAATTCAACAGTAATTACAGCAACACAGTCCGTGTCTAAAAGATCTGTGATTTTGTAGTATTGGAATAGCACAAGTACTTCAAAACGACTTTTCCTTTTCAGTTCTACATCTATGCCGATGAACCCGAAGAGGACTTCTAGGTTTTAATTTAAATATTTGATAAACATTGATGTTCATAGTCATTTATTTCAAATGTGACATATCTATAAGCTGTAGTCCTACCTATCAGATAAAAAGCTATTTTTTAAATAAATTCGCCAACTACTAAGCAATATATATTACTTCTCAGAACCAACTATGCCGGAAACGGTAGTTTTTATTTTTTGTCTTAATAATTACTAATTTTAAAGTAATTATATTTTTTCGTAACACCAGGAAAAAACTTCTTTCTTCAATAAATTAGGTACTTTCGTTCTTCTTTTCATTTAATATTAAACATTAAAATCAGAGAACTAGTTTCACTTGAAGATTTCGTTGAAATTTATTTGTAAGAAAAGCGTGCACAATTAAACTTAAATATTTCGTGAAGTATGAAAGGTATCGGTGTCGGTTTTTTTTATAATACTTGTTATTTACTCAGAAATATATGTAAGTATGCATTAAACCATTCATGTTGCATACAACATACAATGTTTTTAAGCAATCAAGTAAAAACTACCAATTAGGTAAGAAATAAAAACTTAAGATGGCGTTTTTTGGTAAAAGTTTTCAGTAAATATTATTTTAATATTTTTTTCTACATAATGAATTTCATGAGCTTTAATTTGGGATATTAAACATTTAAATCGGTTTATTAGTTTAGCTTGTAGAATTTATTGAATTTTTTTAACGAAATTTGTGCTCACATTTAAACTTTCATATTTCGTGAAATATGATAGGTATCGGTGTCGAATTTTTTTTAAATACTTGTTATGTACTCAGTAATATGTATATGCATTAAACAATTCATGTTGCATACAGTTTTTATAAGCAATCAAATAAAAACTACCAATCAGGTAAGAAAAAAAAACTTGTGATGGTGTTTTTTTGCCAAAAGTTTTAAGTAAATATTTTTTTTATATTTTTTTGTCAATAAAGAATGTTATGAGCTTTAATTTGGGATATTAAACATTGAAATCGGTTTATTAGTTTAGCTTGTAGAATTTCTTGAAATATTTTTTAAAGAAATTTGTGCTCACATTTAAACTTTCATATTTCGTTAAATATGATAGGTATCGGTGTCGGTTTTTTTTTAAAATACTTGTTATGTACTCAGTAATATGTATATGCATTAAACCATTCATGTTGCATACAGTTTTTTTAAGCAATCAAGTAAAAACTACAAATCAGGTAAGAAAAAAAAACTTAAGATGGCATTTTTTGACAAAAGTTTTTTGTAAATATTTTTTTTGTATTTTTTTATAAGTAACGTATATAATAGGCTCTCATTTGAGATATTAAACATTGAAATCGGTCTATTACTTTAGCTTGTAGAATTTTTTGAAATATTTTTTAAAGAAGTGGCGCCATCTCTGTTCCTAAGGGGTGAAACTTCCGCTGCTGCGAGTCAAATCACTCAGTTTAGCCTGTACTATCACTGTGCAAAGCGGCTTGCTTTCTTCACGAAGTGCAGCATTTTGTCTCTAACAAGTATGACTATAACTATTTGCATTCGGCTAGCGACCGCGATCAGACATCAACACGCCTGCCGGTAGATGGCGTTAAACTCCTGTAAGGTTCCTATAGAGTGCAGAAGAAAACAGACAGGACATCGTTAAAAAAATATAGTTGGTTTTTAATTCATTTTCGTAATTAAAGTGTGAGCAGATTGAATGAAATTTGGATATGTAATATAAGTAGTTAAGATTTATTAGAAAAAATGACAGTATTTTTGTAGGTATTAGCTAATGTATGATTATAATTTATTAAGATATCATCATGATGTCATTAAGATATCATCATGATTTTACCCATTTTGAGATATTAAATTAGCAAAAACTTGCAGATTAAAAGATTTAAGTTGATTTTTACACGAGCAGTCGGGATGATGCGACACACGAAAAACGAATGGCGGTGGTAGTCTGAGATCCGGCGAGTGTCAGTTGAGCAACTTGTTGTTGTTGTTTTGAAATAGTAGATTGTAGAACAATAGCATAAAACGAGCTATTTTAGGGGTTCCTAACGTAAATAAAAAAAACTACTTTAATCCCTGGAGATTAATGAGGAGCTTTAGTCCCAATATGCAGAGACTAAAGTTACATTTCAACAGCATGAGAAGTGAACAATTTATTAATCATCAATCATACGAATTTGGAAGGAATTGTGTGACAGGTAATAAAGGCAGCCGGTGAAATTACTGGCACTTGAGGTATTCCATCTTAAGCCTCTAGAGTGGCAACGCATCTGCAATATCCCTGGTGTTGCTGATGTTTATGGGCGGTGGTGATCTCTTAGTTACCATCAGGAGACCCACTTGCTCGTTTGTCATCCAGTCGAATAAAAAAAAAAGGACAAGGAACGGTCATCAATGAAATTACCTAGAGGATTTATGAATTAAAATGATAGATTTCAAAATCACTATAATTTAAATATCGCGTACAAGTAGGTTTTGACTGACTACTAACGACTGACATCAAAGTTAGTAGGTACATAAATAAATTGATATAACTGTGCGTTACTGCGTCCAAATAAAGCTAACAATCGATTCTAACACTTCATAGCTCTATGCAAACAAAACTTTCCTAGTGGGCATAGCCGTAACTGCATCTGAAGAGGCGTTTTAATGAGGACCTTATATCACTGTACGAAGGTGTAAAACTGAATGAGTTTCACATTAACCAGTAAGTGCGCCCGCGGATTACGCATAATTGTTACATGTCATGAGTTCACGTTATACTAGCTAGCTACCCGAGTAAATTTGTATTGTAAATATTTTTGTATATTTATTTATTGTTAGTGTTTTATAGTTGTACCAACAATGTGTTTATAATGTATCTATAATTATGATAAGGACTAAGTAAATTAATTACGTAGGTATGCAAGTCCATTCCCGATTGTTGATTTTGCTCTTAATTTTTCTCTGCGTTTTGCTTCATACCTTTATTTTTACTAAAATATGTACAAGAAATATTGTTTTATAAGTTGCGATTCAAGATCAAACAAATATCGAAGTAGGTAGTGCATTGACCAATCAGCTGTTGTAAGTACAGATATTTTATTATCACACGACATTAGTCCTTACGAATAGTGCAGCAGAATACCAGCGCTCGGCTTGAGATCAGACTATAAGGTCGTAAATCGAGCGTCGACCTTGACCTCAAAGTTTATCAATATAGTAAATTAAAAGTACTTACTTTACAAATTCAATCATCCTATCGTATTTTTGACGATACGAGCGCTTTTTTGCTACCCTTTTATTTTTGTCTTTATTCCCCATTATAATATAATATTTACAGTTAGCACGCTTAATTAAATATTTACGCTTCTTATAAACTAAACTCTGATAAGTATGCACACAGTTCATAGATTTTTAATACAAGTTTTCGATGCGCAAACGAGAAGCATAGGTCCGTCTAGCACTGCGCGTCGACGCACACTGTCTGTTTGTATCGGAGTAAACGAGAGCCCACTGTCGCTGTAACTGAGCAGCCGGGTTTCGGATGATAATAATAAATAAATATTGAAATAAAAAAAGTATGGATTGTTTGTGAAATATGACTCGTTAGTTATTTAGATATGAATATGTTCACTTCATTTTTTTAATTGCAGACTGTTGAAATATTAACTTTAAAGGTTTTATGTAGCATACTCTATGAACGCAGGTTCAAGTTTTAATATTTGGCCGCAGATGGCGCCACTCTTCCTTCTAAGAAAATATTCCGTTTTTGTAACACAGCTTCCTTAGCGATTTATTTTAATAAACTAATAAGAAGTCTTACTCGATATTTTAATTGCCTGGCTTAATAGGTTATGGCCCAGGATACGTGAAATATTAGTATTCACTGCGTAAAAAGAGTAAAGAGCAGAGTTTTTTTCAAAGTTATTCACGAGACCGGCAGCCGTCCGGCGAAATTAAAAATGGAGGTTGCAAACTCGATGAAAATTGAAAAATTTGATGGTCGTAACTTCAAGCAGTGGAAGTTTCAGGTTAAGTGTGCTTTACGAGCGAAAGGCATAGATATAAATGAATTAAAACCTGAAAATGCCGACCAGTTACTATCATGGAATAAGAAAGATGGGTTGGCTATGTTTATTTTAACCTCATCGATGGATCTCAATCAGATTTCTCTGATAGAAAATTGTGAAACAGCGAAAGAAGTAATGACCAAATTAGAAGCAATTTATGAACACAAGTCGGAATTTAACAAGATGATGGTGCACGAAAAATTCTATCAATATTGTTATAGTTCAAGTGACACGATGGCACAACATGTCTCGAAAGTGGAAAGCTTAGCAAAACAATTACGAGAATCTGGTGAAGAACTTAGTGACACTGCAATAATAACGAAAATATTGAGTACATTGCCATCATCATATCGTTCGCTTCGACAGGCTTGGTTGTCACTTAACCCAGCCAGTCAGACTATTCAGAACTTGACGTCAAGGTTGATTGATGAGGAGGCGAGTCTTGTTAAAGATACAAGCAGTGAGATGGCTCTTGTGACTAGTAAAAGCAATGTGAAACATGTGAAAGCTAAAGGAAATACAAATCAAGTCAACTCAAGTCATCGCTTTATATGTTACAATTGTAATAAAAGGGGTCACTTTGCAAGAGACTGCAAAGCACCAAAGAAATCTGTTCGCAAGAACCAAGAGCAGCCAGACATGTTAGCATTTAGTGCTGAGAATAGTTCTTCTCCATCGCATGGAGAGAATGTATGGATATTGGATAGCGGAGCCTCAATGCATATGACATACAAGCGAGAATTTTTCTGCGAGCTCATTGAGTATCAAAGTGGAGATGCAAATAGAACTGTCAAATTGGGAAATAAACAAGATGTTCAAGTATGTGGCAAAGGTTCTATTTTAATAAGCAAACTGGTTAAGGGACAGTGGGAGCAAAGTATATTAAAAGATGTACTTTATGTGCCTGATCTGAGGAGAAATCTATTTTCTGAAGGAGCAGCTACCAGAAGAGGGTACATAATAGTGAAGAATAATCAAAGTGCAGTTTTAATGAAAGACAATTTAGTTGTGATGTGCGCCCAGTTAAAAGAGAACAATCTGTATGAGTTGGACATTAAAATTGTGAAGCAAGAAAGTTGTAATGTAGTGCATTCAAACATTAAAGTGTGGCATGAGAGACTAGGTCATGTGAATATAAAAGAAATTCAAAACATGAGTAAGAATGGTGCTATTCCTGTGGTAGTGACTGGAAGTGATACTTTTGTTTGTGAAGCCTGTCAATATGGCAAGCAAGCAAGGCTACCGTTCAAGACATCCCATAGGGGCCCATCTCAGCCTGGAGATATTGTTTATAGTGATGTCTGTGGCCCTATAGAGGAACTGTCTGTGTCAGGAATGAGATATTTTGTTCTTTTCAAAGATGGAGCAACAAGTTATCGCCATATTTACTTCATGAAACAGAAAAGTGAAGTGCTTGATTGTTTCATAAAATATAATGCAATTGTAAACAACAAGTTCTTGCATGACGTGCGCACTCTTCACACAGATAATGGTCGTGAGTATGTGAATAATGAATTTAAGAAATATCTGGATGATCGAGGAATAAAGCATGAGTGTACAGCCCCTTACACACCCCAACAGAATGGCCGGGCCGAGAGAGAATTAAGGACCATAATGGAAAGTGCCAGGTCTATGCTCTATGCTAAAGATGTTGCCTTGAGTTTGTGGGCAGAAGCTGTACACTGCGCAGTATACCTATTAAACAGAACATCATCCAGCCAGACACCTGATGTTTCTCCATATGAGCTCTGGTATGGAGAAAAACCAAGTCTACAGCATGTGAGAATTTTGGCTCTGTGGGCTATGTACACATCGCAAAAGAAAAAAGAAAGAAGTTAGATAAGAAAAGTGTGAAGATGTTGTTGGTCGGATATGACCAAGAAAACTATAGAATGTATGATCAAACTACAAGAAAAATAACTATATCCAGAGATGTAAAGTTTGATGAAAATTGTATCCTAGAACGAAGAGAAAATTTTGCACAGATAAAAGTAAATGATGATGAAATAAAGGTAAACGAAAATGAACAAGAACAAGGAATATTATCTGTATCGCAAAATGACACTTCACAAACAGACAATGCGCAAGAAACATCATCTGATGACAGTATGCAGAGTGTTGTCAATGATATTGATGAAACATATCACCCTACTAGATATTTTTCACTTGAAGATGAGCTCAGAAGCAATATGACGCTTCGACCAGGCATAATAGAAATTTGGAAGCAAATTTTATTGAAATCGAGATACCAAAAACATATGAAGACGCAATTACTGGTACAATTGTCGGGAATGGAAGAAAGCCATTGAAGATGAGCTTCAGTCTCATGAGAATAATACCTGGACAATAACTGATAGAACAGAAAAAGAAGCCTATTACATGTAAATGGGTGTTTTGTGTGAAAGAGAGTAAAGAAGTACAAAGGTACAAAGCAAGATTATGTGCTCGAGGATTCACACAAGTAAAGGACATTGATTACACAGAAACATTCTCTCCTACTTGTCGGTATGATTCTATCAGATTATTATTAATATAGCAGCTAAAAATGACCTCCAGATGCAGCAGTTTGATGTGAAGACCGCTTTCCTGTATGGCGAGCTGTCAGAGGAGATCTACATGGAGGTACCAGAAGGTGTTCAGGTTGAGTCATCTAAAGTATGTAAGTTGAACAAATCATTATATGGGCTTAAACAGAGTTCTAGATGCTGGAATAAAAAGTTTTGTTCTTTTTTAACTACATATGGGTTCAAACCATGCCAATCTGACAATTGTGTATTTGTAGGATATTTTGATAATATCAAAGTATTGCTAATTATCTATGTTGATGATGGATTATTAATCTCAAAGAGTAGAAATATTTTAGCCATCATTTTAAATGACTTAAGACAGAAATTTGAAATAAAAGTGTTAGATTGTAATTGTTTTATTGGCATGGAGATAAGTCAAAAGCAAGGATGTGTGACTATCAGTCAAAAGCGGTACATAGAGAGCATAATTAAGAAATTTAATATGACAGATGCTAAGGGTTGTACTACACCTGCAGATGTTAGTGTACAGTTGAAAAAAAATGAAATTGTTGAGTGTAATAAGTTCCCATATAGGGAGCAGTGGGAGCCTTATTGTTTTTGTCATCTGTATCTAGACCTGATATATCTTATGCAGTTAACCTTGTGAGTAGGTATGTCAACAACCCTGGTGTTGCACATGTCAATGCTCTAAAGCGAATTATAAGGTATTTAATTAATACAAAAGAAAAGTCAATTCGGTACTATGGTGATAGTGAGCTGGTAGGGTATTCAGATTCTGATTTTGCCGGAGATGTGGACACCAGAAGGTCGAATACTGGATACATATTTCTTATGAATGGTGGGCCTGTTACATGGTGTAGTAGAAAGCAGAACACCGTGGCACTGTCCACTACAGAGTCAGAATATATGGCTGCTGGCGATGCAGCTAAGGAAATATTGTGGCTTAGGCAATTTTTGCTAGACATTAATGAGCCTCAAATATCTGTAACTTTAAATATTGATAATCAGAGTGCAATTAAATTGATTCATAATCCAGTTTTTCACAAGAGAAGTAAGCACATTGATGTCAGATACAATTTCATAAGAGAAAAGTTGAAAGTAATATAATAAGTATTAAATATGTTGAAAGTTCATCTCAATTGGCAGATTTTTCTTACTAAGGCTCTGCCTTTTTGTAAATTTAGGCAGATTATAGACAGAGTGCTGTTTTAAGTTTTGTTAGTATGTCATAAGTAAGTTGGATTGAACTATATACATAGGATAAGTTAGCCTTTGTATTGGTGTCTCAATGGTTTTAAGTTGATCTTTTTAGTTTTTGTACAGTGAGGGTACGTAATTACATATAACCTTGTAAAATTAAGTGGGAGTGTTTGAAATATTAACTTTAAAGGTTATGTAGCATACTCTATGAACGCAGGTTCAAGTTTTAATATTTGGCCGCAGATGGCGCCACTCTTCCTTCTAAGAAAATATTCCGTTTTTGTAACACAGCTTCCTTAGCGATTTATTTTAATAAACTAATAAGAAGTCTTACTCGATATTTTAATTGCCTGGCTTAATACAGACTCATACGTCTAAAAAATAAAGACATAAAACCGTTTAAAGAATTTTAGACCAATCTTTGCAATTTTTTTTAATCGAGCCGATTTCGTCCAATTATGTATCGAGTCCGTCCATTATCTTTGAAATATGATGAATATTAACATATATTTTTTTGATGAGCTAGAACAAATAGTTTTTCTTAAAAAACTGCTTAAATAACATCAATTTCAAAAAATTAGGTCTTGTCAGCCTCTTAAGTGTTGAATTAGTTAACCTCCTAAGACTGTCTAAAAAAAATTTAACTTTCGGCCATTAAGTTTAAAATTCTTATATTAAAAAAATACTTGGGTGGAGTCTCATGAAGTAAAGTTCGTTTTGTTAATTAATATTTTTTACAGGCTAAAAATGTGTTGGGAATGAATCCACTGAAGTAATTTGAAGAGTATAATATTTAAAGAACACAATATAAAACATTATTTTCAACAGATAATAGGTACTTACTTAATGTGTTTTTGTGACTGGCAGTATTTGTTAATTAGTTTAGCTGAGTAAAGATGTTTTGCGAATTTACTTGTTCATTACAAGTTCATTACTCATTAATTTACATATAAAACACATCATAACAATACACAGATTATTTATAATAAAATATAATATGTTTGTATAAAAATGTATAAATACTTTTTTCATTTTGATATATATAAGAGTAGGCTGACACATTCATACATACACTCTGAACTGACCAATCAGGAACCATATATAACATGTTACAAGCTACTCAAGTGGTCAGTTGTAAATATTGCCAATCATACATTTGATGTATCAAGGCACAACATTAGAATTGAAGGAGCTATGTGGGTACTATGTAATCACTGCCTGTCGACAGATAAGATATCAAATTGGGGGCAGGGGTAATTTACTCCATATTTCAGCAGAAACTGTTTGCCTTATAACAAATCTGCAGATCATTTGTAGGGAATCCAGTCTTGCAAATCTGAACAATGAAAATATAACAATGATTTATAATTTTCCCTACTAATTTAAAAACTAAAATTCATTTACAGACAGACAAGAGTACAGACTTTATAGGCTTTGCTGAATTCAATAAGTAAAGAAAAGCTAAAGAACTTCTATAATTGTTCAAGTTTCAGACAAGGTCAAAAATGCAAAAAAAAGAATTCACAACAAGCCATAATGTATCATTTTGCAAGTCATATACATACTTCACACTCCAGCGGACATTTTGCGGGCCTGTCATTTGGTAAGGTTCACAAATCAATTTTCGAGTTTTCATATGTAGTATTTGTACTTAGTATTTGCTACCTGGTATTTGTAAAGTGCAATTCCAAATATCTTAGCAACTAAGGATGTATGTTATTTATCTTTTTTTATTACCATTCAATTTTAAATAAAAATAAGATTGAAATAAAGTAAAAGTATGTAGTATATTTAATTTAACAACTGAGCATATTATGCAAATATTTTTTCCAAATTTGCCAATAAAAATAGATACCAAACTAACATACAGCCTAAGTTGCTAAGGTGTTTGAAATTACACATTACAAATACTAGGTACGAAATACCAAGTACAAATACTTTATTATGACAACTCGAAAATTGATTTGTGAACCTTACCAAATGGCAGCCCGCAAAATGCCCGCTGAAGTGCGACATATGGTCATAATATATGTTTCCCCCTAATAATGAGGATGTACGTGCTACTTTCAAAATTAATATATTTTAAGAATTGCATCTACATGTATAAAAATAAGTATAATTTAAATCACCTGTTTAAAGGTCTAGCTAATTTGACTGGCATTTCGAAAAGATTAGCTTTTACATTTACAGCAGAACAATGTTCAGATATCCTATTTGCAGGCACAAACGTTTCATTATTCAATGAAAATAGTCCATTTGCAATGTCGGAGTCTGGCATGTAGTGTTCTTCCTACACAGCGAAAGAGACACAAAGATATGCCGGGAGTCGTAAGAATCCCGTACAAGGAAACATTATCATGTTGACCTGCCAACAGCTCATCCGCCTCGCTGGCTGATATCCCACCCAATACCAGCCATGTCTGGAATTAATAAAAATAAAAAATAAATATATCATGATGGGCTTGACACCAGTTGACCTAGTCTCAAACTAAGCAAAGCTTGTACTATGGACACTAGGCAAAGGATAAACATACATATATTGATAAATACACACTTAAATACATATTAAACATCCAGACCCGAGAAAAAACATTTGTATTATTCATACAAATATCTGCCCTGGTCGGGATTCGAACCCAAGACCTTAAGCTTCGTAGTCAGGTTCTCTAACCACTTGACCATCCGGTCGTCAAATATTGAATTGAATTCAAATGGTGATGTATATTAGTCATTCATTCCACCATCACAATGCAACTACAGAATAAATAATAATGAAATGGCATGCATTATAATCATTATGTATACTCACTTGGAAAGCTGACAATATATGGCACAAGTTTCCAAAGACTCGTGTGTGGTGTCCTCTTAGAACCGAATGACCATCTGAATGTTGACATTTCATTACTTGTTTACTATATTCAGTGACCTTCTTATCTTCGCTCTCTGAGATGATTGCAGTTCGTTTTTCCAATGTAGAGGGTCATTACATCTGTTTTTGTTGCTTATATTGCAAATATGATCTTCTCCATTTGTTTTGTTGCCAAAATATCTTTGCAAAGACCGGACACTGCCAGAAATAAACAATTTGTTTTTCCAAAATTTTACAAATTTGCTTGGATTCATTGGAGGTTTCCTTTCAGGTAGAAACACACAGTGAACTATTTCAGCATTGCTATAATCTCTTTTGCTATCGATGGTTCGTTGCAAATGTTTGCATTCCATTGGTTTTAACCATTACGAAGGCAACCCGTCGTAAGCCATTTACGACGGTTGCAATGAGTGCAGCGCTCGTAGTTTTTATTGTTCATTTGTATTGTATCACCCTAGTATCACCAAGTACTTATGTCATAAATCGATACTAGCCGTAAAATTCTTAAACAAACATAAATAAACATTTGAATGAACGATACTTTTCTGATAAAATTACGTTATTCACTATACATACCATTTGCCAATGAAATGAAAACTTATTACAAAGACTACAGTATATATAGGGAGATAGACGGGTATCTCAGAACTTTATTGGTTTGTATGGAAAGAGGTGCCATCTAGTTCTCATTGTTAAAGCTCGCGCCTATGCATCTGTGCGTGCGTACGCTTACGTAACATAGCTATCTATACAATTAATGTTTCATGCTCAGTTATTGCTGGGTAATATAATGCATTACTTCTTTTGTTGAAATAAGTCTGATGAATTTCCGGTTTCCATACATTGTTCATGATTTCGTATTTCAACAATGTATAGAAACCACAATTTTTTTTAGATTTATTTCAACAAAAGAGTAAATGCACTATACTAACCAGCGTTAACTGAGCATGAAACACAATTTTATATTAAGTCCTAAATTTCATCCTGTAGATTATCATATTACGCCTATAATAAAATTAAGTAAAAATGTATGAGATTAGTGCAAAAT
>NC_133479.1:10302511-10303324 GCF_025370935.1 Choristoneura fumiferana | reverse complement strand
AATGATTTTGGAAGAAACTTAGTAGGAAAACAGGCTGTCTGGATTAACACTTAGGCTACTTTTTTCCTAATATTCCCAAGGAATCGCGATTTAAGTAATTGTTAAATAAATCCCACAGAAAAGTTTTTGCCCAATTCGATATTATTTTTTTAAAATTTTTCCTTCTTATGTATTATTTTTTCTTCGAATACGTATTCCTTCTCTCGTCTCTTCATCCAACCGACACGGCAGGGCCTCCACTAGCCACAGTCTGCATTAAGCTTAATACCTCATTTCCAGATTTAGCCCTAGGGTTTTTTGATTCCACTAATATAGATACATTTTAAGGCAAATTACTAAACTCTCTAATTGCCGGATAATCGGCTAATTTCTATGTGATTTTAGGAAATTTTCAGGGGCTTAAATTCAACTGCGAACCTAATGCTTCATTTAAGCAAAGCCGTAAAGAAGGGCTAGTGTATCTATGTATAGAACCACAACAAATACATCATCATCATTATCATCATCATCGTGGCACGTGGCGCTAACGTTTTATGTTAATTAATTTCTTGAGAACTAGTTTAGGTATTATTTTCGTTTGTATCTTTTTGTTAATGACTTTCGAGTCGATGATGATGCACCGAAGTGAACATTGACCTTGCGCACGGAGTCAGCGTTACGTCATTCTATAATGGCTCTAGCCTACTCATTATCATCATCAACGGATAACTCAGGTCTTAAACCGAGTTTAGCTCGACATGTTTCGGGCTATTTCGTAGCCGTTCTTCTCAGGAGCACGCAACTCGGCGGCTGCCGCAACACGCACTCTACACG
>NC_133479.1:10277204-10301297 GCF_025370935.1 Choristoneura fumiferana | reverse complement strand
GGTTCCATTCTTGTAAATATTTTTTGTAGTCGTTACATTTTTGTATTTTTTATAAGTTTTTACTTTTTGTTAAAAAATTCTCTTATTTCTCACTCTTTTTAGTAATTTGTAGCCTATGTAACATCTCACAAAGATTCATTTAGCCCAAAGGCGGTTAAGTTATATTGTTTTATAAAGAGTCGTTACCTACCTTCCGGCTTCAGCAACAGATCAGTTCAAAAAGAATCATTAACTTAAAGCGTTTTCTTAGTCGTTTATCTTATTTTATCATGATCATTTATGGACGTGCGAGTATTTTAGCTTTGTCGAGTTAGTTCAGCCATCTACGGTTTCTTCATAGGTCCAGTTACCAAAAATGATACTTTCTGAATGTAATGCTTAAAAATGGTGTTAAAAATGCCAAAATTACTGTAGTGTGCTTAAAAAGGGTAGGCTGCTCGATATCTCTAGGATTCCATCATCAGATCCTGACGTGATGACAATGGGACACCTCAAAAGTATGTTCTTTAGTAAAGCTTTTGAACAGTTTTATATTCTAAGCTATACATTAATAGGTTTTGACTGAGACTTTTATAATCTTAATTAAAACAAAGTAAAAACGTCGTCAAAATTGCTGCGACAGACATTGATCCCGCCCCCTGTACACAAAATTACAAGTGCTACAACGCGACCAAATGTAACATTTTTACTTATTAGAAACTTTTAACGAATCGTAGCTTGTAATTTTCGTAGTACAGGGCCATTTACCGATCTGAACGTCATGCTTGAAAAGCCATACAAATTGAGTAACGACTGAATGCGACAAGGTACAAAGTGATCACTTATTTATGACGTTGACTGTACCAGCCCTGGGGTCGCCTGAGCCAGAACGCAGTGGCTGATAAATATAATGCATACACATACTTACGTAAGTATATAAAAGCTGCAAGTAGTGTAATTAAAACGAAATCCACAAGGTGATTGATTAGACAGAAAATACTTACGGAAATGTTCCGTCGAATGCCCAAATACAACTGCGAGTACAGAGAGATCAAGTGAATACCGAGAAGTAGTAATTTTATATATCAACGCTAGAAAGCAAACACGTAGTAACCGACACAAGATGGGTTATTTACATCTTTAAAATAGAAAAATTAACGCGTCGAATGGTGTATGTCAAGTAACTGGATAATAGATAAATAGTATTTCAAAATGGCATATTAGTTTGTTACGCGATAACTCCGCCAATTGTGAATCGATTTTCAAATTTCCTTTTCACCGCACCTCAAACAGGCAGGTTTTGCTATGAGAAATCAGTGAGCAAATCGCATTTTGCTCACTCCGTGAGACAAGTAACTTTTTAATTATTTTTTTAAATGCTGAGTACAGTGTTGGGTCTACTCACTGAATAACAAATATTTGAACTTTACTTTGATCTGTCATTTCACTTCAACTCGAAAAAAGCAAGAGATAGGATCAAATTTGTCGATTACAAACTTAATTAAATTTTTTGGTATTAAAAATATATCGAAATATTTCCAAAATGTAAATTTCCCGATCTTAATAAAGTATGCAACCTCGTTGCACGAAAGCCGCTTTCTTGTTTTTTTTTATATAAAAGAATCCGTATACTGCCTCTACAGTATAATTATTATTTGTTAAATTGAATGATTTTTAATAAATCTATTTATGTTTATGTAATATAAATCTTAATAAAAATCATATTTAGAGGTTTAATTGTTCAACCTTTTCAATTACCCCGAGATGAGGCTTTTGCAGTATTAAAAAATAAGTGTGACATTAGTACAAGAAGTTAAGACTGCATGTTATGAGTATGCGATTGTATTGTAGCTACTGGACTTTTTATGGTTTTAAAAGTAATTATTATATTTGATAATAATCGGATCTATTTAAAAAAAATGTGTTTGTTTTGTAAACAGGTAGGTTATATATGTGGTTTTATTCTTATGTTTACATTTAAATTATGTTCTCGCTGCTGAGGTGAAAAATTGTATGTGTCCACGAGACCAAGTTTTTTTGCATCTCGTGTATTTCAATCCCTTGCTGATCTCAGGATTCTAACCTAGAATCACTCGCTAACGCTCGTGATTCAATTATAGAATCCTTCGCTTACTCGGGATTCAAAATCAACACTCGCAACAAAAAACAACTTTGCTCTCTTGTTGCACAATAACTATTTTTGTTCTAAATTAAATATGCGTTTTTTCACACCAGGAGCCCATAATTTGTTAGTTACAATGCTTTAGTCTATAATAATTATGTTAGTAGGTATGTACGCCACCGCCGCCACGCGTATGTATGTATGTATGTTAGTGTGTGTATGTAGTAGGGACGCCATGAAACAAAATAATAATCAATCCAGTCCAAAGCATTAGGTATTTGCCACCGTTTATTATGAATGGGGCAGTCGAACCTAACGCAAGCACTCTCAGGATCTCGTTGCCGTTGCCTTGAACGCGCGTGAGTAGGTATGACACTTTCTTGTGCATGATGGCGTGTAACTCATTCGTGTGCTGTTCCTCAAACATAGCTGAAGCGCAGAAACGGGGCAGCCGCATCAGCACCCTGAAGATTTATTTATTTTTATTGGACACGTAGAACGCTGGCAGCCCCACGTGTATATGTCACCCACAAACTGCTCGTATAAAAAGATTGGTAAAAGGCCTTGAAAAGTGCCAACTTCACCGGCTTAGAGCATCGAGCAAATCTTCGAGCAATCATCTTTCCCCTGACTGCCAGCGCTCTACGTTCCCTTTCAATATCACTGGCATCATTCAGGTCTTCGGTGACTACATGACCTAGGTATTTAAATTTTATTAAGTACAACCTGAAGGGACCTAGGCAGTTCAGCTTAATGGGCGGAACATGCATCGGCTTCAGTTTACCACTCTTAAAAACAAGCACTTGTCCGAGTTACATTTGAGGCCATGTTCCGACGCATAGACTTTACAAATCGCGACAAGTTTTTTAATTGAGCCAACCAACGGCCCCAACATCATATCATAAATGCTTATGATATGCAGCTGACATTGTATAAACAAATATTATCTATGTAGCAGCCTGTATGTGTGTTGCTGAGCTCGCTTATGAGGTCTTTGACATAAAGGTAAAAAATCGGTTAAGTGCGAGTGCGAGCGACTCGCGCATGAAGGGTTTCGCACCTCCGTACAATGTTTATAAACAAATAGTTCAGTAATCATTTTTTGTAAAAAAATCTAATACAAGGTTTTTTGTTGGCGGTACTCTTTGCCCCTAGTTACCAAAGTAGGTAGTCGTCAAGACGAATCAAATGAGACCAAAATCGATGCGGTCGTGTCGTTTTATTACAGAGTTCCTATGGCCAACATCTAACTACATCATCAGCATTGTCATCGAATTTATACAAGGATGCAAAATTTCAGCTCAATCGGTTGAAGATATCCACTTCAAATTTAAGTTAAAATATTAATTCCACCCGAACAAACATAACTAGTTACATTACATTACAAGTTAATAAAAATATATAACCAAAATGTAAGCACTAGGTGCAAGTATTATGAATAAAGAACAATTTTAAATTGTCATCCTCTTTGGCTGTCGCCCTGTCCGAGGCTGAATAGCGCTTTAGACTCTTGCCATGCGCCGAAAAAGAAAGTGGCTGAACGCGGCAATTCGACCGAACGGCGCGTACTTATTATGAATTAGTGAATAAATCTTAACCTGATTTTAAATTTTGACCTCGTAAATAAATTCAAATTCAAATTCTTTATTTCGGACAAACAGAGTATCCATAGTGTTAGTAATTAAGCAAAAACAAAACAAGAAATAATACATTTTAAACTTATTCTAGTGTTAGTATTTAAGAAAGAAAGAAAGAAAGAAAGAAAATAATTTATTTATAACAGCAATGACACATAATCGGTAAAAATAACAATAAGAAATGTTGCCGCTATAAAAAGGTCCCGGCTCAGCATATCGCTGGTTAAGGACATATATTTATTATTATTATTATACTAGCTATGTTACAAACTGCGCCACACTCTTTATCTGCTCGGTCCAATATTTTAAGATCGAACAATCAAATCTGGCAGCAAATTCCTTCAGAATGCTGTTGGGACTTCGTCTCACACGGCTTAGTAATGAGACTATATTTTTCCGCATTAAAGTCTGAAAACTATCCGTGCGAGCTGCCATAAACATGCCCGACGCCGAGCATCTGCCAGGCAGTCCCGTCAGCATTCTAAAAGCATTGTTGTATTGGACGCGCAAAGCGCTGTAGGCTCGTTTCGTATCCCGCACCCACAGGCTGCTCGTGTAAAAGGATTGGCAGTATGATTTAAAGAGTGTAATTTTTACATCACCTGAACAACGAGCAACCTGCGGCAATCACGTTACTCCGACCGCCAGCGCCCTACGCTCCTTTCTATGTCCAAATCATCCCCCAAATCACTCGTGAGGACGTGTCCCTGGTATTTTACCCTATCCACAACTTTTAATGGGCTAGAGTTCAACAAAATAGGTGGTAATATGGTATGGCTTGGTCGTGCCCGCCTTAAAACAACACCTCACTCTTTTTAGTGTTGTACTCTAGTCCATGGGTCAAGGCGTAGGCTTCGCAGCGGGCAAGCAGTTGCTCCAACGCGCTGACAGACGGGCACAGGAGCACCATGTCATCGGCATAACTTAAGCTATTGACACAAATGCTGCCGACATAGCATCCTGCATGCATGCTACTAAGCCCGTCTATCAATCCGTTGATGTATAGGTTGAAAAGCTTCGGTGAAGTGATACCACCCTGTCTCACACCACACTCAAGCCTATATTCACTGGACAAACTGCTCGCCCATCTAACCCGGTTTAGCTGATTACTGTACCAGTGCCTAAACAGGGCCACGCACTCCTCCGGTATACCCGCTTCACTTAATTTCTGCCACAGTAGATCATAGTTGACCCGATCAAAGGCCTTGGACAAATCAAGGAAACAAGCAAAAACAGGGGTTTTCCTATCCGTATAATATCTGACCTGACCGTTTTCTTAAGACATAGAATTGCACTATCAGTGGACAGCCCGCTCTGAATCCAAATTGGCATCATGTATATCTAGGTAGTTGTCCAAAACCCGCAAGCACACGGTCAAGTATCTTGGCTGTAGTGGTAGCGAGCGAGATAGGCCAATAGTTCGCCCTGTCAGACAGATCACCATTTTTATTTTTAATAACCGGTACAGCAATCATCCTCATGAGCGCCGCAGGAAGGTATGAGTGGCCAATACATAAATTAAGTAACAAGGACAGCACTCTAGGCAGATGCTCCCCAGCATATTTAAAATTTTAATAACTTATTTTATTTAAGTATCTAACGCAATTATTATAAATACATAACCTAGTTCTATATTATTTTATGTTTATCTTTGTGATATTATATACACTGAAGGCGTATAAATTGTTACCCGACACTATTTAATTAAGGAGTAAAAGTGTCTTAAAATTAACAATGTTTTTCGTCTTCCCATTCAAAAAGCCCAATCAGCTGATTAACTTAGGTATTATGGGAAAAGAAATTTTTTTTTTTCTTATTTCTACCCATTTTCTTGAAATGTTAACTTTTTACCCGACTGCCCGAAGGAGGGTTACGTTTTTCAAGCGTATGTATGTAAGTATGTATGTATGCATGTATGTATGTATATTTTGTAAACATTTTTTTTATTTCAGTCTTAATTAACCTGTATATTATATTAGGTTTAACTGTAGGTGCAACGTGTTATCTTAACTACGCAAAACTTCTTAGTTGGTGACTCAGTCCATGAATTTTTAGTAATAATTTGTAAATATTGAATGTCCTTAAAATATATTTTTTTTAATTAAAAGTGAGGCCTGATCATTGATATACCTAAATCATACCTTCCACTTTTTTAAAGAAGAAACCTACGCCTAACCTATACACAAACATATTAATACATTCACTCTTAATTAATTCTTCATCTCTAAGTATTTCCCAAGATACATTTTGTAACCAGTAACTTAATAGACCACAGCATAATTTATTTTCCCAATAATTCGGTTAACAGTGGAGCAGCTGGTAACACAATTTGTCACGCACACTAGCATTCTTGCAAATTGTCTTACAACGTTCTTAAGCACACTACAATATTGAGTTGCCGCATTTACGAACCTTTTGTTTTTAGGTAGCGCGGTATCTAGTCGAGCGAGCGCGCGAGACCAATCATTCATCTAAGTTCTCTGTAATAATCGAAGGCAACGCACCTAAACACTCGGTAAACAACGGCCTATTATCATTCGAGTCCGTGGGCTTATATACACAACCCACCAAAAGAGATAGTTAACCAGTTGATACTTTCACAAATGTTATTCTGTCACTATCACACTCAACTATAGTTACCACGTTGAACGCTCTTTTTCGCCACAGGATAGCTACGCCCCCATGAGGGCGCCCTTTTAATAGACCAGCAGATACATCAACCGCCAATTTACCCGTCCAACCGAAGTCCTTATCAATCGTACTAAGGAAAGACAGATCAAAAGGAAGAAGCCATGTCTCTTGCAACGCCACGATATCCGCACTTTTACACAAAGCTCTTATACCATCTATAGATCTTTTTACTGACCTACAATTAAATGTTATAATTTTACAGTTTAGTTTTAGTTTTGTTAATAAATAGTGTTACTTAGTATGAATTTTATCGGACAATTTTAGTGTAAAAAACATTAAATACAGCAGCTGTGAGTGCTTTATTGAAGTTGGCTTTTGTGAAGTGTGTGTCGGAGGTTTTAGGATCATAAAATATTGTTATTTAGTCTTAATGCTGCACAAAAAATAAACCACTGTCTTAGAGACAATTATTATAATTATCGAAGGTTTTATAAAATAGCACTAATAAAATCGCAAATTAATAAGTAGTTGAACATTAAACAATATAGGGTCACGGACGTTGCCCCTAGCAACTGACGGCCGTCATCTTGGCAGCCTAGCAATCAAAAACCGCTGAATGAAACACGTTTCTTGTATGACGACTCCCTTTAATTTGTAACTTTATTTTATTTTTAGTATTTGTTGTTGTTGCGGCCATTGTAATACATAATCTGTGAAAATTTCAAGTGCCTAGCTATTACGGCTCAAGAGATAGAGCCCTGTGACAGACGGACAGACAGACAGACGACAGACAGGCAGCGGAGTCAAAAGTCAAAAGTCAAAAGTCAAAATATCTTTATTCAATTTAGGCTATAACAAGCACCTATGAATGTCAAAAAAAATCTACCACCGGTTCGGAAAAACCTCTGCTGAGAAGAATCCGGCAAGAAACTCAACGAGGTATATATATATTTTTTTTAAAACAGATTTACAATATTATTAAATGATATGTATACATCACAAGTATTTAACACAACTTTATTTTAACACAGTAGGTTCGCTATTTGAAGGGATCGCTAATGCGGATCGGAATTTTCCAAATATCCCTGTCCATGATATAATCATTAACTTTATATACGCCTTTGATATTAATGTCTTCTTGACAATAGGTCTGAATTTTGTATCCGTTTCATTTATAATATTTTTTGGAATTTTATTATAAAAACGTATGCAATTTCCCAGAAAAGACTTTTTGGTTTTAGCCAGTCTGTAAGATGGAACTTTCAGCTTCCCTGTGTTTCTAGTAGCCTTTGGCTTATCGACGTTAGTGGGAAAATCACAATGTTCTTCCTAACATACATGATTATTTCAAAAACATAAAGCGACGGCAGGGTTAGGATATCTGTTTTCTTAAAAAAAGATCTTAAAGATTCACGCGTCTTCAAATTATAAATTGCTCTTATTGCTCTCTTTTGTAAGATAAAATTGACTCAATGTCTGCAGCAGATCCCCATAAAATAAGGCCGTACGAAATAATGCTATTAAAGTAAGCAAAATACACCAACCGTGCCGTCGCCACATCGGTTAGCTGCCGTATTTTCCAAACTGCAAAAGCAGCAGAGCTCAATCTACCCGCGATTGCTGTGACGTGAGGTCCCCACTGTAGTTTAGAATCGAGCGTTATTCCTAAAATACTGTTGATTTTACAAATTCAATAGTTTGACCATTTAACTTTATATTAGAAACTGAATTCGAGCTAGATGAATTTATCAACGAGAATTTAATACATTTAGTTTTCTTAGGATTTAGTAACAAATTATGGCAGCAAACCATGCGGATATCACGGACAGGGTTTCATTGGGCTCAATGAAGTCGGTATCTTTTCTACTAACCTTGAACAGTAAAGACGTGTCGTCAGCAAACATAACTATACCGGACTTTTGGCTTACCATATAAGTAAGGTCATTTACATAAATAAGATACAGGAATGGGGCAAGAATGGATCCTTGAGGCACTCCCATTTCGACCACAGATCCCTCCGATACCGTTCCGTTAATCGCTACCTTTTGCTTTCTTAGTGTGAGGTCTTCTTAGAGTCTCAGTAATAGGGTTCCGTTGGCACCCTTTGGGTACGAAACCCTAAAAAAGCAGAGGAGATCTAATGCAACTTTTGTCGTAAATCGCAATTCCGGAAACTATCTAGCTTCCACTATTTTAACTCTTAAACTCACTCTTTGTCGGACCCTAACATATTGCTCCTCTCATCCACTCAAATGTTGACTGGTTGAGATCCCTTAAAGGGATAAGTCTGCCTTTGTACAAGTATCTCAAAGTATGTCAATTGTATTTTGTTAATTTTCTTTTGTACAAAGAGTTTACATAAAAAAAAATTTGGAATACACTGATAGCAAAAGAAACAACAAAAATCAAAACCCGATCAAAACTCAAATCTTTTTTACTCATTCACTCCACATTAGTCTTCAGTCATTCGTTTACATCAAATCATTCTAACATTAATCCACCCTCATTTCCACATACATACATACTATCTGAATGTAAACAATTCAAGAAGGCGTTACGTAAGGTTCGGCGGCGTGGCAGTACGTAAAACTACTATAATGTGCTGCTGACGATACCGCTATCGGTAATCCAATGAGGTATGAGGATGTTTCACAATGTTCTTTTTCGCACTGCAAATGGCGGGATTTAACACAAAAAAAAACTACAACCATTCTATTTTATTTATTTAATTATTGTTAAATCGACTTTAAAGATTAATTAAGCATGTAGGACACGCCCAAAATAGGGTTCCGTAGCCATTACGAAAAAATTAAGTAATATTTAAGATTGGTTTTTGGAATCTTTTTGTATTTTTTATTTCAATTCCAAATTTTTTGTTACTTTTACGGTCATCCCGTAAAACTTATATCGAAAATACAAACTGAAATATAGATGCACAGAAAAACCAGGAAAATAAGACCAGCGCTGGGAAAGTAACAAAAAATTTGGAATTGAAATAAAAAATACAAAAAGATTCCAAAAACCAATCTTAATTTGATTGCTTATTAGCGATATCTCTTGTGCGGGTGAGCGGTTAGTTCCGATTGGAGTACCGAAAAGTTTCTCGAGTGTCGCTGCTTAAGTGGCTAAATAAGAAACAACACAAGCTGAGATATGAGTGCATAGGAGAAATTCGTGTCTGTATCGTTGTCCAGCGGTGGTGTAGCGGTATAGCACACGGCACGGAATGCCGAGGACCTGGGTTCGATTCCCAGCGCAGGTCTTATTTTTCTGGTTTTTCTGTGCATCTATATTTCAGTTTGTATTTTCGATATAAGTCTCTCTGTCTCTCTCTCTCTCTCTCTCTCTATCTCTCTCATAAGTAATATTTTTCTAAGGATTTCGTAGATATAGTTAGTGTTTAGTATTGTAACTAAGGGACCCCATACATCCCTGTATTTTTATTATTATTATTTTTTGTATTTTTTTTTCTTTAATTGTATAATATAGTTTTTAAGTATTTTATTTGTAATTATATTATTATGAAAAAATGACTTTCTGCCAAGTTTTTTGCGGCGCATTCTTCTTGGCAATTGGTCTTTCCGAAAGCGCTGGTAGTTTAAAAAATGACGTGTAAAAGTGCCCATTGCGGCCTATTTACTGAATAAATCATTTGAATTTTGAATTTGAATTTGTACTTTATACGGAATCTACCAAGTTTAGATATATTTTATACCTTAGGCTACTATTTACTCTTAAACTACTAATAATTCTCAAGCAAACTTAGCCGTTATAGTTTTCCTTGAAAGTTTGATGTACTTACTACCATCCTGATTTTTTCAAATTTTTCCACCCACTGGTTTAGATTTTAGAGGGGGGGGGGCTCGATTTTAACGAAAATTTGCACTATAAAGTTTACTATTTCGCAAACAAATCACTGAATCGAAAAATCGTCTTAGCAAAACCCTAATAGTTTTAAAATACCTATCCAACGATATCCCACACTATAGGGTTGGATGAGAAAAAAGAATCACCCCCACTTTATGTCTATGGGATACACTAAAAAATTTTAAGTTTATTTTTAATTGTACCATTTTGTCGGCATAGTTTACTTATATAACCTCGTAAAATTACAGCTTTCTAGCATTGATAGTCCCTGAGCAAAGCCGCGGACGGACAGACAGACAGACAGACAGACATGGCGAAACTATAAGGGTTCCGTTTTTACCATTTTGGTTCCGGAACCCTTAAAACATTTCAAAATAGCGGAATTTGTTTTGCTTTTGCACGGAGTTCTTGAAAAGTAAGAGAAATAAAAGAGTTAATCACTATTTAAACGACTTTTTATCAGTGAGAATGTGTGTCTTTGGTGAAATGTGATGCAGAAATGATGACGCCGCCAGAAATAAAACAGCCGGCAATGGAAGTGAGCAGTAATTTTTAAATTTAATTGCTACCTTTAAAATCGAAAAAAACATTTATTGTCCGTTATGTAAGTATTCATTATTTATTAATTGTTTATGTTTGAGCTCGTAGAAAAAGCAATGTAGGTATGCAACTATTCATAATCAGCCAGAGACACTCATGAGTATCTATTATGACATTCGGCTTGGCCTCATATCATAAACTCGCATTCGTGTCTCAATGGTCCTTATTATGATACAGTTGCATAAATAACTATTTAAGGTCTGTGCCTTCGGCTTGAGCTTTCGGAGATTACCTGTCTTACCAATTCATGAAATTGTGCCGTGATACTTACGCCATATCGAGTCTGTGAACTACGCGCAGCCGCGCGGGGCGCGGGGCGCGCGGGAGGGGCGCCGGCCGGCTAGCGGGCGACGGGGCGCGCGCGCTTCCTCAGTACGCTGTTATTACCACTGAAGTGTGTTGTGTTGTGATGCTACTAACGTTGTGTAACGTTCGTGTTTTCAAGTGCGTGTATACCAAAAACCGTAAGTAATTTTTGTTTTTTTTTTCTATTTTCCATAATCGGGTCTGTTGAACTGCCTGGGGTTATTTTTGATTATGAAATTAAAATAAATGAGTATGTTTTGACTTTAAGTTGTACCCGTCCGGCGTACCAATAATATAATTTCTGTTTTATAATTGTTTTGCTAAGAGTTTGTACAGCAGCGCCACTATGTCGATCCGGTTGCAGGACGAGAGTACACAACCAATCCAACTGCAGCGAGGTGTGAGACAGGGAGACGTTATTTCTCCGAAACTGTTCACAAATGCGTTGGAGGACGTTTTCAAGCTCTTGGACTGGAACAGGTTCGGCATCAATATCAACGGCGAGTACATCACCCATCTTCGTTTTGCCGATGATATAGTCATAATGGCGGAGTCGCTGGAGGAGCTCAATACTATGCTCAGTGACCTCAGTATCGTCTCCCAACAGGTGGGTCTTAAGATGAACATGGACAAGACTAAAATCATGTCAAATGTCCATGTCACACCCGTGCCGGTTATCGTTGGGAACGATGTACTCGAAGTTGTTGACCACTATGTTTACCTTGGACAAGTTGTCCAGTTGGGTAGGTCCAACTTCGACAAAGAGGTCGCCCGAAGAATCCAACTCGGATGGGCAGCGTTCGGGAAACTTCGTGATGTCTTCTCGTCCAATATTCCGCAGTGCCTGAAGACTAGAGTCTTCGACCAGTGTGTGTTGCCAGTGATGACTTATGGCCCTGAGACGTGGTCCTTAACTGTTGGCCTCTTAGAGAGGCTCAAAGTCACGCAACGAGCTATGGAGAGAGCTATGCTTGGAGTTTCTTTGCGCGATAGAATCTGGAATACGGAAATTCGTCGAAGAACTAAAGTCACTGACATAGCTGGAAAAATATGCAAATTGAAGTGGCAATGGGCAGGCCACATCGCTCGAAGAACAGATAACCGTTGGGGGAGAAAAGTCCTCGAGTGGCGACCACGAACCGGAAGACGAAGCGTTGGCAGGCCTCCCACCAGGTGGACTGACGACATCGTGAGAGTAGCGGGAAACCGGTGGATGCAAGTGGCAAGTTGTCGTTCATTGTGGCGTTCTAAGGGGGAGGCCTTTGTCCAGCAGTGGACGTCTTCGGGCTGATGATGATGATGATGATGAATTGTTTTGCTGTTTAAAGTAATTCGGGGGTTGCTGTGGTATCTCGTGTGCTTCTGTGTGCTCTTGTGTTTTTATGCATATAATTGTAAGGTGGATGTTACGTGGATTGGTCATCGCAATCAATTATGGAGATACGTCGTCATAATCGGACGCCTTTTCTCCCGATGTGACTTGCTTGCGGGCCCAACAGCCGCAGCCACGGCCTATAACGGCTCGCCAGCCGCAGCCGCAACCACCCGTGGCTCACTGACCGCAGCCGCAGCCATAAGGCTCAGTTTGAGCCGCAGCCGCAGCCGCTAGGCTCGGTGTGACCCTCAGCCGCAGCCGCAGGGCTCGGGTTGAACAATAGCCGCTGCAGCTAAATCCATTAGGCGCAGCCATGTCTAAATGCTGCCATCTCTCGCGAGGCTAAGCTTACTCTCTGATATTTATGTAAACCACTATCTCAGAATTGAGCTTGAGAGTAACGTGTTCAGTCATTTTTTTTTTTTTGGGCTTTACAACATGGTGATGGAAACATTCGCTTTCAGATGGCGGAAGCCGGCGAATTCGAGGCGCTGGGGGATCTGTTAGCAGTAGCTGCCGTGTCGCCGGAAGACGACGCAATCCTGGAGAGGTTGAAGTTGGTCGTCCAAGAACATTACCCGGAAGGCTGGCAGGAATGGACTGTAGTCAAGCATAGGCCTATAAACGAAGATCCCTTGTTTACTGACCCTCAAATTTTAAATAAATTAAGGTTTGCGCTGCCGACGATTGAGGTAATGACGGCCTTTAAACCTGACGCTCGGCATATACCCGAGAAGACCTTTAGAGATATGAAGGTGAAAATGCTGCAATGGCCGTTCACGAGGGCGCTAATTATGGGACCTCCAGCCCTGGCTAACCGAATAAGGGGGTCAGCGGCGAAGACAGAATTATTTAATAATGCCATTCTTCAATTAAAGCCGATGTTTGTATCTCGAAAAGAGGCTCTAAAGAGTCTGGGCTCTCATGAGGATTCGGAGTCCGAAGACCTCAGTTCAACCTCGAGCCGCAAGAGGCGCAGCGTTTCGCTTTCAAGCGTTTCGGTCAAAAAGTCAAGGTTAGACCTCTTGGAGGAAAAGGTGGAAGGAATGTTTGCTCAGCTCCTGGATCGGCTGGAGGGTAAAGAGGCGTCACGGCATGAGCATCGAGATGACTTAGACACTTCGTCTGTGGCTGCGTCGTTGGGATCAGACCAAACAGATTCCTGGTGCGCACCAGACGACATAGAAGAAGACTTTTTGATGCCGGAAGTAAGGGAAGAAGAGCCCACTGTTCCAGAGCCCTTGCCAGAAGTAAAAGCTGAAGGTTTAGCGTGTCAAAAGTGGGGCTCCAGATCCTGGAACAAGATTAAATATAAGGAGGTGGAGAAGCGCTTAAAGGCGGCTCCGGTTTTCAGTGGACTAAAAATAAATCCAGCTCTTGAGCGTCTAGCCCATAAATCTTTCACTTCATCTATTTTATTCAGATTAGATGACGTGCTAGGAACCATCACACATGGTCTTTTGAAGCAGCGAAAAGCTTTGACAGAGGAATTGAAGAGAGTTTTATCTAAGGATAAAAAACTGTACGAGGAATTGAAGAAGGCTTTATCAAGTTCGTCGTCCTCTTTTCGAAGTATATCTGACGACCTGCTCCATTTGGCGTGCGCTCGTAGGTCTGAAACGGTGGATTTGAGAAGAAAGTTTTTTAAGGCGGCAACAGAGTTCCTGACTATTAAATTGCAGGATATCCCTCCTTCAGATGTGTACCTTTTTGATGAACAGAAGTTATCTGATTTCATAAAAGAAGAGGGTGGCTTTTACAAGGTTTTCCCATCAAGATCAGGGAAGACATACAGCACTTCAGTTCTTGCTAAACGCAAATTTTTAAAAGACGGCAACAGGAGCTTAGAGCCAGCAGCAGCGAGGCCTCCTAAAAGTTCAGAGCTGAAATTTCGTTCCCGACCATCAGCTTCTACGTCGTCGTCCTTTCGAAAACGCCAAGGTGAATCAGCAAGTCATTCTAGGAAGTCAAATGACCGTGGTCGCAGGCAAGGCAAAGTGCGACGATTCTGAAGGGGGTTCCAAGGGGGTCAGTTGCAAAAGTTCCTATCGAATTGGAAGGACCTGGGCGCACCTCCTTGGATTATAAGAACAATACAAGGCTATTCGATTCCATTTAAAATGAAACCACCTGCAATACCTTTCAACGAAAGAACAATAGAAGCGTTTTCAACGAAGGCTTCAAGCACTATGTCATTAGAGATAGAAAGTCTGATTGGTCAAAGAGTAGCCGAGAGATCCAGAGACAAAGTGGGTTTTCTATCACAAATATTCCTTATTCCAAAGCAGAATGGCAAAGTTCGCCAAATCTTCAATCTAAAACGACTAAATCTGTACTTGCATCCCAAAAAATTCAGGCTGGTAAACCAAAACAAAGTCCCGGAGTTCCTGCAAAGCGGGAACTTTATGGGCAAACTGGATTTGTCTCAGGCATATTTCCACGTGCCCATCAAGGAAAGCCATCGAAGATTCCTTTCCTTTACCTACAGAGGTCAGGTTTATCGAATGACGTCCCTCCCGTTCGGACTCGCAAGTGCTCCGCTGGCTTTTTCTCGTCTAAGCAACTGGGTAGCGAGCGTTTTGAGATCAAGAGATGTTCGGGTTCTCGTTTACCTGGACGACTTCCTCTTTGCTCACCAGGACCCAGAGGTTCTGAATTCTCACGTGCAGTTATCGATTCATCTGCTACAATGGCTAGGCTGGACAATAAACTACGAGAAATCAGTGCTCAAGGCCTAACAGCAGATACAATTCCTCGGTATTCAGTGGGATACTTCTCGAAATGTCAAATCTCTGCCACAACCCAAAAGGAGAGGCATTCGAAGAGATCTTCAAAACCTCCTGACAAGAAAATCCTGGAATTGGATAGAGGGCTCTTCGCTGATCGGCAAACTAGGATTCGCTGCGCTAGTGGTTCCACTGGGTCGACTGTTTACACGAAATCTGCAACGAGCCAGTCGAACCCTATCCGAAAACCGACCAAAAGAGAGGCTAGTAATACCGGGGGTGGCATTACTGGATTGTCAATGATGGCTAGAGAACCTGGAAACACCTGGAAGAATATTTCAAAAAGAGACATCATTTTTTCTAACAACCGACGCGTCAAATCAAGGTTGGGGCATCCAGTTGAATGGAGCAACGCTGGAAGGATTGTGGACCCCACTTCAAAAACTCTGGCACGTAAATCGCAAAGAGCTCCACACAGTTCTGATTGCACTGGAGAAGTTTCAACAATCGATTTCTGCGAAGACCGTCATGTTACAAGCAGACAACAGGACAGTGGTAGCTTATCTGAGAAATCAGGGAGGAACGAAATCCCTAACATTATTAGATCTGACGAAGAAGATATTACTGTTAGCTCAAAAGTTGAATGTTACGTTGATCCCATTTTACATTCCGGGTCGGTACAACGTGATAGCGGACCGTTTATCGAGAAACAAGGTTTTACCGGATTGGCACATCAGTCAGGCTGTAACAAGTCAGGTGTTTCTGAAATGGGGAACACCTCAGATAGACCTTTTTGCGACATCTCAGTCGAAGGTAGTGCCCGTTTATGTAACGATGGACGCAAGAGACGATCAAGCGTTATTTGCGAACGCATTCAGCAGAATTTGGACCTACAATTTGGCGTGGATTTTTCCGCCCCCTCCTCTAATTCCCAGAGTACTACAGCACTTAAATAAGGCATCGGGATTTACCTGCTCGTGGTCCCTCGTTGGGAGCACGTGTTTTGGAGAGCAGATTTGAGGAGCCGGGCTTTAGCACCCCCTTTTCGGATTTGGAATCTGGATCGCCATCTTACCGATCTGTCGACAAACAAGCCTCCCCCGAACGTAGCAGATCTTTATTTGGAGGTCTGGAAGATACGGGGTGGAGTAGATTGATTGGAGGTTTGCAATCTGAAGACATTGATCTCCTTCTATCAGCATGGCGTCAATCTACCTGGAAGAAATTGAAAATACAAACTGAAATATAGATGCACAGAAAAAACAGAAAAATAAGACCATCACTGGGAATCGAACCCTGGTCCTCGGTAATCCGTACCGCGTGCTATACCGCTACACCACTGATGGTCAACGGTACCGACACGAATTTCCCTAAAAAAAAAAAAAAAAAAAAAGTAAAAATTTGGAATTGAAATAAAAAATACAAAAAGATTCCAAAAAACCAATCTACCTGGAAGACTTATAAGTCAGCGTGGTCGCAGTGGGTACGATGGTGTAAACAGAATGGGGTAGAACCTGATAGGCCTCGTCCCCAGCAGCTAGCGACCTACTTAGGTTTTCTGAGTCGTTTCAAAAAGCTGGCTTACCCTTCCATTCTGGTACAAAAATCGGCAATCGTTTCACTCTCGGATCCGGAGCAGGAGGCGAAGCTGTCTGCTCATCCGTTGGTGAAATATATGTTGAAAGCTATTAGTTTAAAACAGACTGCTTTCCGGATTAACGGGCGTTCTGCGTCCATCTGGAATATTGAAGATATGCTAAGTTGGCTCAAAGATCACCCCCCGGATCCAGAAAGCATTTTTCAAGTCTCACGGCTCACAGCTATTCTCCTATTATTGGCTTCGGGCCGGAGGATTCACGATTTAACTTTGCTGTCAATAGATAAGGACCATTATTTAGAATCTGGTTCTATTATAACATTTTGGCCGGCTTTTGGATCAAAAACGGATAGCGCCAATAAAAAACAATCAGGATGGGAATTGAAGAGTAGAGACGACGACGTTTTAGACGTGGTAAGGTGGGTTCGTCGTTTAATAGTTGTTTCTATGGCCAGAAGGGATTGTTGCCAAGGTCTGGACCGCTTATTCATTTCCACCAGAGGGATAGTAAAAGCTGCATCGCGAACAGTTGTAGCGGGTTGGTTGAAGGCCCCTTTCTCGGACCTAGGTATAAAGTGTGGCCCTGGTTCTATCAGGTCAGCAGTAGCTTCGTATGATTATCAAAATGAGGTTCCGTTAGATCGCATATTAGAACGAGGTAATTGGTGCGGTTCAAAAATTTTTTTCAAGCACTATTGTAAGAAAGTGGATGGTGCAAAGATTAGAACTAGCAGGGCAGGCTCTGTTAATGAGTCATTTAAGGCTGTTTAATCTTATGGCTGTGTTTTAAGTTAAGGATCGGGTGGTTCGATTACCCGTCTAGGATATCATTTTATGCTCAACTGTAGTTTGATGGTCTTGATTCTTGATAGACATGTCGTGTTGAAAAACTTTATTTTTGTTTGTTCAATGGAAAGAACTTGTTATGTTTGATCAAAATAGTTTACAAGCTTATACTAATTAACAAATAAGTTTTTGTGTGTAACTGATCTGATAATGACAGTTGGAAATAGATCTCATTTTCCATTAAAAGTTAATTGTTTTGGTTCCTTAATGTTGATTTTTATTGTTTCATTTTTCATTAAAAGCTCATTTTTATGGATACTGTGGTTTATTTTGTCTCAATATTTTATCTTGGCCACCTCTTATGAGTCACAGTACGCTGGGGTCGCCGGCAGGAAATAAACACTTCTCCGAAAGGTCAAGCCGAAGGCACAGACCTTAAATATGACCGTTTTCCACCCCGGAGGGAAGAAAACGGGTATTTGAGGTCTTGCCGAGGCTTGACCTGAGCAAGGCCCTTGCCGGCAGAGAGAGTAGGTACCCACTGAGGAAGCGCGCACGCCCCGTCGCCCGCTAGCCGGCCGCGCCCCTCCCCGCGCGCCCCGCGCCCCGCGCGGGCTGCGCGTAGTTCACAGACTCGATATGGCGTAAGTATCACGGCACAATTTCATGAATTGGTAAGACAGGTAATCTCCGAAAGGTCAAGCCTCGGCAAGACCTCAAATACCCGTTTTCTTCCCTCCGGGGTGGAAAACGGTCATATTATCTACATCCATATCATAACTTCCATATAATATCGAGTTCAGAGACGATAAGCAAATGACCTACTAACCTACTATTTTATATATTTTAAACAAGAACACAGCAAAAAAAAACGGTAAAATAATGACAACAGTAATGGCTGCAAGACAAATCTGTGTCACGAGTGTTTTTTTTTAAGACACAGACAAATCGAGTAAAGTCCTTATTCTTATATGTAACTCGAGATTTAATTGTCGTGTGATTTATGTTTAACCTCCTAAGTCCTCGCGTACGTTAAAGGACTAATTAACACTAAGAATAACGACCGAATGCACTTTATAAAGTACAAATTGTTAATTGAAAAAAGAATTCTAAGAATTTTGAAATAATATCCAAAATAACAAAGCAGGTCAACCGCGTCTAGGTCTTAAACGCTAAGTTTGTTAAAAAATTACAGAACTCAGGTTAAAAACATACCAAACCGACATTTTGTATCCAGAAAATGTTGTATCTATGCATACCAGAATAGAGGCCAATTTGTTTTTGATAGCTGTTCTCACACAGTTTAAACTCATCACAGTACTATATTTGATACTGTAATGAATACCATATACGGGACTTATCACGCTACTTTTACACAAATTCTTCGAAGAACTCGCGCTGCTAGACAGACTTGACACCCCACACTTCAGTCTACTCGTGACCACGGCAACTGTAACGTTGCCGAAACGTAGAGGTAAAAATAGCGTGATAAGTCCCGTATATGATATTTTGACTATGAGTGAGAATCACGAAAGTTTAAAACGTTAATATTATACTGTAATGAATATTACGTTACTGTTGTTACCTACTGCCACAGACAAGAAAATTGCCATAGTTAAGTTGGTTGTTTAATGCTGGTCATTGTCAACGGTTTTTGGACGCATCATATTTTACCCTTATTATTCCAGCGCAAATACGCAACCGCTGATATAGCTTGCAGCGCATCATCACTAAATAAAGGTAATTGTAAATTTTATTATTATAAATTGAATCGCCATTTAAGGTGATTTTTCACCGGCGCGCGAGAATGCATACAAATTTCAATTCTCGTCTCGCCTCGCCGGTGGAAAATGACCATTATAGATGCCTGAGGTTTCGTAGCGCGCGTAGCTCCTCTGTTATTATGGAGTCGTAGCAGCGCGTCGCTACGCCGCCGACCGGTTGATGCTCCATCTGACGCACTCCTACAATTCTGTCCCTAATCGTCGCATAACATTTACCAAACGAATTTTACCCATGACTTTAAGCAAATAAACCCACCCCACACAATTTTTTATGTATGGCGTCCGGAAGAAAATCGTCCCAACCCATATTCAATCGCCATGTATCCTGCAACATAATTTGGCCGTGTATAGTAAAGGGTGACAGAAAACCAAACACGTTAATGGCCGCTGCACACCAGATGCGTGTGCGTGACGTGACACGCAGACGCAACGTCGCGTTGTAATGTATGAAACTGTAGAGAAAATTGCCAGACCAAATGCGTGGCGTGCGTACTGGCATCTTTTTTAACAGACTTCAAAAAAAGAGGAGGTTATCTATTCAGTTGTATTATTTTTTATGTTTGTTACCTCAGAACTCCGTCATTTATGAACCGATTTGAAAAATGTTTTTTTCGTTCGTCTAGGAATGCTTTCAATTAAGCCCCATAAGCACCAAATCAGGATCTGATGATTGGATCCTAAGGAAATCGAGGTTACTCTTCAAATAATGTAGGGACGTCTATGGTAATGCTATGCTATGCTTGCTATGTCTCTTCTTCTTAGTCAGACACTCTTGTTAGAGTGGTCGTGGTTGCGCAGACGAGGTACACGGAGAGATGTTCGGTGGGTCGCAGACCTTTTCGAGGACAGTTCTCTTAGCAATGTGCTTCCATTTCTGCCGGTTAGAGGCGTTGCGAGTACACTGTACTATGGTGGACTCAGTAGCTTTTTTAATCAGGTCAGTCGAGCGAGTTGGTGATCGGCCGCGTGCCCTCTTACCTTCCACCTGCCCCTGAACCACCAATCTCTCCATTGAGTTCTTATTTCTGGAGATGTGACCAAAGAACTTCAGTATTCGTAATTGCACAGTCGACGAAAGCCGGTCTTTAATATGAAACTCTTTGAGGATAGAAAAATTGGTGCGAAATGCCGTCCACGGGATCTTTAAGAGACGCCTCCAGCACCACATCTCTAATGCATAAATTTTTCGGCGATCCTGCAGTCTCAGAGACCAGGTTTCAGCTCCATAGAGAAAGATCGGAAAAACCAGGCATTTCATCAATCTGACCTTCGTCTTCTTGGTAACTCTTCTGTCCCTCCAAATCTTTCTCAGGCGTTCCACTGCTGACCTGGTAATGGCGCACCGCCTTCTGATCTCGTCGCTATATCCTCCAGTGCTGGAGATAGTAGAGCCGAGGTATATATAGCTCTGTACAACTTCGCAGTTAGCTATGATTTGTATGTACGTTAGTTCTAATTTGTTCAGCTCGGTCTACTATCATCATCTTCGTTTTTTCACGATTGATAGAAAGTCCAAATTTGAGGCTGGTAGTCTCGAGACGAGTCAGAAGGTTCTCCATGTCTTCTTTAGTCTGTGCGAGAAGGGTTGTATCATCAGCATATCTTAAGTTATTTATCACACGTCCCCCAACCGATATACCTCTATCCCATTCTTCCAAGACAATGCGCATGATATACTCCTATATCTATGCTTGCTATGTGTTGGTAAGCAATAAAGAGTTATTGTTTTGTATTGTATTGTTGTATTGTATTGTAATTTTGATATATTGAGTAGTAACTCGTCCATTTGCTCTTGAAAATCATCATTTGGTGAAGTGGAATTGATTATGAAGACCACAGTTGACCATCGGAGTTACTACTCAATAACAAGTATTTCATCGGTTGAATTTCAATTACTTTAACACAGCTGCTAGCAATTTATGCTCCTCGTAATGCAAATGGCGAAATGGAACGGGTGGTGAAGCACCAGGACTCCTCAATAAAAAAAGTCTCTGCATCGCAAAAAACACGAGCAGTTGACATGAAACTATTGTATGTTAGATTAATTACACTAAACACTTTTTAGTGATAGAAGCCCATCAGGTAGACAACTATAGGTCCACTCCTCCTGGCTCGCGCTGAGGCACCGACTTCAAACTGGTACCTAGATTAAGGTCAAACAAAAAAGGTATTATTTTTTGCTTTTCAGTTTTTTCGGCGGTTCAATTTTTTTGTTAAAAGTTTTTATTTTATAATTTTTCCCACCCTTGGGGTGTTTTTTCCCAAATGTACATAATGCCAAATTCAAGGTATAGGTACCCTATCTAATAAAAAAAGAATTATGAAAATCAGACTACTCTGTAAAAAGTTATGCCTGGTCATACAGTACAATCAGCGACTGAACAATCAATCATCACCTGTTTTCCTACCCTTAGGGTAGGAATGTTGTTTCCAAATTTAAATGGGACCATTCTCGGGGTATACGCTTTCCAATAAAAAAAGAACCATCAAAATCGGACTACTTTGTAAAAAGTTATGCGTGGTCATACATAAATATATGTATTTATATATTAATATATATATATATATATATATATTAATATATAATATATATATATATATATATATATAATATATATATATATAATATATATATTATTATTATATATATATATAAAACAATATATATATATAATATATATATGTATATACGCGTCGACTTGAGAAACTCCTCCATTTTTTCGTCGTTTAAAAAGGGTAAAAAAAATAATATAACAATTAATTGAACCGACTACAAAAAACCATGAAAATATTTTTCTATACAGTCTGAAGTCGGTGCCTCAGCACGAGCCTGCAGGAGTGATTGAAACCCAATATGTAGTGCGTTAGGTGAGGTAGATGACTATAGGTCTACTCCTGCTGGCTCGTGATGAGGCACCGACTTCAGACTGGTAGAAAATTATTTTCATGGTTTTTTGTAGTCGGTTCAATTAATTGTTATATTATTTTTTTCACGGTCTTAAATATAGACATAACGACACGGATCAACACGTTTTGTTGGTCTCCGACACCTTGAATAACGTCGTCCGGAATGTGAACGAAACGTCGAAACCTATTTCGTCGGTCCCCGGGAAATGAAAACGAGCGTGCGCTCGTCCTCAAGCTGTTGGTCGATTTTGAATCTTACAGTCGACTACGACTGATAAGCTATTGCTTGAAATTCAAATCCCCCAGCCTTGAATGTCGGTGACTGTTGACCATAGTATATGATAAATTCGTAACTCATATCAAATCATGAATTTATTGAATGACAGAATAACAAGTCACAGCGGTAACCCGAGTAACGAGGTATAGAGTTTAAAGAGGTATACGATGAAGGTATATATCAGGTCTCCCCGTTAATCAGCCGGAGGGACCCCGGCGGCGGGCAGCATCTGGTCGGCGTGGGGCGCAGCTCTCGCCCCCGTCCGTGGTTACGCGGTAGTGCAGGCGGCCCAGCCTCTCTGTCACGATCCCGAACTCCCATTTTTTGTTTTGGGTGCGAGTAGGCGCACCTGCACTCTGTCCCCTTCTGAGAAAACTTTTCTGACGGCTAAGTTGCCGTAATCTATTGATGTTCGAGGGAAGCTTTCTCCTAGCATGACATCAAGGTGGTTCGAATATCTCTTGCGAACATTAGCTGATACGCACTTTGACCAGATTGATTTGGCGTCCGTCTTAACTGTGTTTTTATAAGGTGTAGTTTATCATTTAGAGTACCAGAATTTGACGTCATGCTGCTTAGTGCTTTCTTTACCGTTTGTACGCAACGTTCAGCCTGGCCGTTGTAGCAGGGTGGTAAGGTGCGGATGTCCTGTGTAAAATGCCGTTATTTTTAAGGAACTGTTCGAACTCGTTTGAAGTTAGTTGACGTCCGTTGTCAGAAACTAAGATATGTGGGAATCCAAATACGCTGAAGATTTCTTTCGGTTTGCTGATGCACCAAGAACTCGTTGTGGTCTTGAGATTGGGTTTTTGGAATCTTTTGTATTTTTTTATTTCAATTCCCAAATTTTACTTTTACGGTCATCCGTCGTAAACCTAAATTGAAAATACAAACTGAAATAAAGATGCACAGAAAAAACAGAAAAATAAGACCATCACTGGGAATCGAACCCAGGTCCTCGGTAATCCTTAGGTCCTCGGTAGGTCTTATTTTTCTGTTTTTTCTGTGCATCTTTATTTCAGTTTGTATTTTCAATTTGTGGTCTTGGTTGGAATAATTTCCACCCACTTTGTAAAGGCATCTATGATTATAAAAAGTTGATTTCCGTCAATAGGGCCAGCAAATCAATGTGAATGCGTTGCCACGGTTCAGTAGGTTCTTCCAGTGGTGTATGGGTGCCTTTTTTTGGTTCATTTTGTTTAAGCCTGCATGCTTTACATGTTTTAACTTTGTTTTCAATATCTTTATCAATGTTCTTCCATAAATGAAACTGCGAGCCAAAAGCTTCATTTAACAATTCCAAGGTGCCCCACGTGAAGTTCGTCGAGCACGGCTTCGCGTAAGGTTCTGGGAATCGAAACTCGGATGCCTTAAGAATGCAGCCGTCTTGTTAATGTAAATCGTTGTCGTTTATAGCCGTATTGCTTTAAACTTTTTCCTGTTTGTAAAGCGTGTAAGATTGTCTGAAAGTTTCCAGGATCGTTCTGTGTTTCTCGAAC
>NC_133479.1:10233888-10274991 GCF_025370935.1 Choristoneura fumiferana | reverse complement strand
GAGGAGTTTCATCACAGCACGTATTAGAATACAGAGTTACTTCGAGCAGCACTTAGCTTGAATCCTGTCTCAGCAACACCACAAACTTTAAGTGCTGCTTTTGTAACGGTGAGATCTTTTCTCTTTAATCCATACTTGATTGTATTGTATTGTAAAAACTCTTCATACTAATAATAATGATGCGAAAGTGTATGAGTTGTTGTTTGTTTGTTTGTCCGTCTGTCACGTCGAAACGGATCGACGTTTTTTTTGGCATAGAGATAGTTTATGGCTAGATTGATATAGGCTACTTTTTTATCCCGAAAATGCACAGTTACTGAGGGAACCACGCGATAACTGAATTTCACGCGCGACGAAGCCGCGGGCACAAGCTAGTATTGGAATAATAAAAATTAAGTACTTGCCTACCTAAGTAGAGTAGTTCCTTCATAAATCTGTCATCTTAATTATTTATTTAAGACGCTGTCAACACCAAATGCCCTTGAGGATTCGGGATTTTTGGCTCCGCCTACTTGCTCCCAGCGCTATTTCATAGTGAGCGGCGAAGAGCTTAATAGTCTACTTGTTAAGGCCATTTTTGGCCGGATGCTGCACTTCGTGAAGAAAGCAAGCCGCTTTGCACAGTGATAGTACAGACTAAACTGAGTGATTTGACTCGCAGCAGCGGAAGTTTCACCCTTAGGAACAGAGATGGCGCCACTTCTTTAAACAATATTTCAAAAAATTCTACAAGCTAAAGTAATAGACCGATTTCAATGTTTAATATCTTAAATGAGAGCCTATTATATACGTTACTTATAAAAAATACAAAAAAATATTTACAAAAAAATTTGTCAAAAAATGCCATCTTAAGTTTTTTTCTTACCTGATTTGTAGTTTTTACTTGACTGCTTAAAAAAACTGTATGCAACATGAATGGTTTAATGCATATACATATTACTGAGTACATAACGAGTATTTTAAAAAAAAGCCGACACCGATACCTATCATATTTAACGAAATATGAAAGTTTAAATGCGAGCACAAATTTCTTTTAAAAATATTTCAAAAATTCTACAAGCTAAACTAATAAACCGATTTCAATGTTTAATATCCAAATTAAAGCTCATAACATTCTTTATTGATAAAAAAATATAAAAAAAATATTTACTGAAAACTTTTGGCAAAAAACACCATCTCAAGTTTTTTTTTCTTACCTGATTGGTAGTTTTTATTTGATTGCTTATAAAACTGTATGCAACATGAATGGTTTAATGCATATACATATTACTGAGTACATACCAAGTATTTAAAAAAAATTCGACACCGATACCTATCATATTTCACGAAATATGAAAGTTTAAATGTGAGCACAAATTTCGTTAAAAAAATTCAATAAATTCTACAAGCTAAACTAATAAACCGATTTAAATGTTTAATATCCCAAATTAAAGCTCATGAAATTCATTATGTAGAAAAAAATATTAAAATTATTTACTGAAAACTTTTACCAAAAAACGCCATCTAAGTTTTTATTTCTTACCTAATTGGTAGTTTTTACTTGATTGCTTAAAAACATTGTATGTTGTATGCAACATGAATGGTTTAATGCATACTTACATATATTTCTGAGTATATAACAAGTATTATAAAAAAAAACCGACACCGATACCTTTCATACTTCACGAAATATTTAAGTTTAATTGTGCACGCTTTTCTTACAAATAAATTTCAACGAAATCTTCAAGTGAAACTAGTTCTCTGATTTTAATGTTTAATTAAATGAAAAGAAGAACGAAATTACCTAATTTATTGAAAAAAGAAGTTTTTCCTGGTGTTACGAAAAAATATAATTACTTTAAAATTAGTAATTATTAAGACAAAAATAAAAACTATACCGTTTCCGGCATAGTTGGTTCTGAGAAGTAATATATATTGCTTAGTAGTTGGCGAATTTATTTAAAAAATAGCTTTTTATCTGATAGGTAGGACTACAGCTTATAGATATGTCACATTTGAAATAAATGACTATGAACATCAATGTTTATCAAATATTTAAATTAAAACCTATAAGTCCTCTTCGGGTTCATCGGCATAGATGTAGAACTGAAAAGGAAAAGTCGTTTTGAAGTACTTGTGTTATTCCAATATACAAAATCACAGATCTTTAGACACGGACTGTGTTGCTGTAATTACTGTTGAATTATTTTTGTGCCTAGTTGATTACCATTAGATCTAAAATTTTGTGCCTACCTGTGGAAATCAGTGGTCAGCATACAAAATAACCCTGCATTGAATATTATATTAACTTACTTTTGATTTGTACAGCCACCTTTGCAGGATTTACACTGGGCAGTGCATGGTAAGCTGACCCGACGACACCCCCAACGCATGGTATCGCAGCCAGATTTGCAGCCACAATACTTAATGGTCCAAGAGGCTTACTTTCTTTTGACAACTCTCTTTGCCTTAGTCCATCCCAAGAAGATGGACATGGTACGGAAACTTCTGGTTTCAGAGCGTTTCTCCCTATTTGGCCCGCTTGGTAAGCTGCACGCAGTGTATGTTTATAGAGAAGTCCATACCATGTCCATCTTCTTGGATGGATGGACTAAGGCAAAAGAGAAGGACTCCAGAATTGTCGGCAGTTACAGCGATTTGGTTGCAATTAAGCCTCTTGGACCATTGTGGCTGCAAATCTGGCTGCGATACCATGCGTTGTGGTGTCGTCGGGTCAGCTTACCATGCACTGCCCAGTGTAAATCCTGCAAAGGTGGCTGTACAAATCAAAAGTAAGTTAGTATAATATTCAATGCAGGGTTATTTTGTATGCTGACCACTGATTTCCACAGGTAGGCACAAAGTTTTAGATCTAATGGTAATCAACTAGGCACAAATAATTCAACAGTAATTACAGCAACACAGTCCGTGTCTAAAGATCTGTGATTTTGTAGTATTGGAATAGCACAAGTACTTCAAAACGACTTTCCTTTTCAGTTCTACATCTATGCCGATGAACCCGAAGAGGACTTCTAGGTTTTAATTTAAATATTTGATAAACATTGATGTTCATAGTCATTTATTTCAAATGTGACATATCTATAAGCTGTAGTCCTACCTATCAGATAAAAGCTATTTTTTAAATAAATTCGCAACTACTAAGCAATATATATTACTTCTCAGAACCAACTATGCCGGAAACGGTAGTTTTTATTTTTTGTCTTAATAATTACTAATTTTAAAGTAATTATATTTTTTCGTAACACCAGGAAACTTTCTTTCTTCAATAAATTAGGTACTTTCGTTCTTCTTTTCATTTAATATTAAACATTAAAATCAGAGAACTAGTTTCACTTGAAGATTTCGTTGAAATTTATTTGTAAGAAAAGCGTGCACAATTAAACTTAAATATTTCGTGAAGTATGAAAGGTATCGGTGTCGGTTTTTATAATACTTGTTATTTACTCAGAAATATATGTAAGTATGCATTAAACCATTCATGTTGCATACAACATACAATGTTTTTAAGCAATCAAGTAAAAACTACCAATTAGGTAAGAAATAAAACTTAAGATGGCGTTTTTTGGTAAAGTTTTCAGTAAATATATTTTAATATTTTTTCTACATAATGAATTTCATGAGCTTTAATTTGGGATATTAAACATTTAAATCGGTTTATTAGTTTAGCTTGTAGAATTTATTGAATTTTTTTAACGAAATTTGTGCTCACATTTAAACTTTCATATTTCGTGAAATATGATAGGTATCGGTGTCGAATTTTTTTTAAATACTTGTTATGTACTCAGTAATATGTATATGCATTAAACAATTCTTGCATACAGTTTTATAAGCAATCAAATAAAAACTACCAATCAGGTAAGAAAAAAAAACTTGTGATGGTGTTTTTTTGCCAAAAGTTTTAAGTAAATATTTTTTATATTTTTTTGTCAATAAAGAATGTTATGAGCTTTAATTTGGGATATTAAACATTGAAATCGGTTTATTAGTTTAGCTTGTAGAATTTCTTGAAATTTTTTTAAAGAAATTTGTGCTCACATTTAAACTTTCATATTTCGTTAAATATGATAGGTATCGGTGTCGGTTTTTTTTTAAATACTTGTTATGTACTCAGTAATATGTATATGCATTAAACCATCCATGTTGCATACAGTTTTTTTAAGCAATCAAGTAAAACTACAAATCAGGTAAGAAAAAAAAACTTAAGATGGCATTTTGACAAAAGTTTTTTGTAAATATTTTTTTGTATTTTTTTATAAGTAACGTATATAATAGGCTCTCATTTGAGATATTAAACATTGAAATCGGTCTATTACTTTAGCTTGTAGAATTTTTTGAAATATTTTTTAAGAAGTGGCGCCATCTCTGTTCCTAAGGGGTGAAACTTCCGCTGCTGCGAGTCAAATCACTCAGTTTAGCCTGTACTATCACTGTGCAAAGCGGCTTGCTTTCTTCACGAAGTGCAGCATTTGTCTCTAACAAGTATGACTATAACTATTTGCATTCGGCTAGCGACCGCGATCAGACATCAACACGCCTGCCGGTAGATGGCGTTAACTCCTGTAAGGTTCCTATAGAGTGCAGAAGAAAACAGACAGGACATCGTTAAAAAAATATAGTTGGTTTTTAATTCATTTTCGTAATTAAAGTGTGAGCAGATTGAATGAAATTTGGATATGTAATATAAGTAGTTAAGATTTATTAGAAAAAATGACAGTATTTTTGTAGGTATTAGCTAATGTATGATTATAATGAATTAAGATATCATCATGATGTCATTAAGATATCATCATGATTTTACCCATTTTGAGATATTAAATTAGCAAAAAGTTGCGGATTAAAAGATTTAAGTTGATTTTTACACGAGCAGTCGGGATGATGCGACACACGAAAAACGAATGGCGGTGGTAGTCTGAGATCCGGCGAGTGTCAGTTGAGCAACTTGTTGTTGTTGTTTTGAAATAGTAGATTGTAGAACAATAGCATAAAACGAGCTATTTTAGGGGTTCCCAACGTAAATAAAAAAAACTACTTTAATCCCTGGAGATTAATGAGGAGCTTTAGTCCCAATATGCAGAGACTAAAGTTACATTTCAACAGCATGAGAAGTGAACAATTTATTAATCATCAATCATACGAATTTGGAAGGATTTGTGTGACAGGTAATAAAGGCAGCCGGGTGAAATTACTGGCACTTGAGGTATTCCATCTTAAGCCTCTAGAGTGGCAACGCATCTGCAATATCCCTGGTGTTGCTGATGTTTATGGGCGGTGGTGATCTCTTAGTTACCATCAGGAGACCCACTTGCTCGTTTGTCATCCAGTCGAATAAAAAAAAAGGACAAGGAACGGTCATCAATGAAATTACCTAGAGGATTTATGAATTAAAATGATAGATTTCAAAAATCACTATAATTTAAATATCGCGTACAAGTAGGTTTTGACTGACTACTAACGACTGACATCAAAGTTAGTAGGTACATAAATAAATTGATATAACTGTGCGTTACTGCGTCCAAATAAAGCTAACAATCGATTCTAACACTTCATAGCTCTATGCAAACAAAACTTTCCTGGGCATAGCCGTAACTGCATCTGAAGAGGCGTTTTAATGAGGACCTTATATCACTGTACGAAGGTGTAAAACTGAATGAGTTTCACATTAACCAGTAAGTGCGCCCGCGGATTACGCATAATTGTTACATGTCATGAGTTCACGTTATACTAGCTAGCTACCCGAGTAAATTTGTATTGTAAATATTTTTGTATATTTATTTATTGTTAGTGTTTTATAGTTGTACCAACAATGTGTTTATAATGTATCTATAATTATGATAAGGACTAAGTAAATTAATTACGTAGGTATGCAAGTCCATTCCCGATTGTTGATTTTGCTCTTAATTTTTCTCTGCGTTTTGCTTCATACCTTTATTTTTACTAAAATATGTACAAGAAATATTGTTTTATAAGTTGCGATTCAAGATCAAACAAATATCGAAGTAGGTAGTGCATTGACCAATCAGCTGTTGTAAGTACAGATATTTTATTATCACACGACATTAGTCCTTACGAATAGTGCAGCAGAATACCAGCGCTCGGCTTGAGATCAGACTATAAGGTCGTAAATCGAGCGTCGACCTTGACCTCAAAGTTTATCAATATAGTAAATTAAAAGTACTTACTTTACAAATTCAATCATCCTATCGTATTTTTGACGATACGAGCGCTTTTTTGCTACCCTTTTATTTTTGTCTTTATTCCCCATTATAATATAATATTTACAGTTAGCACGCTTAATTAAATATTTACGCTTCTTATAAACTAAACTCTGATAAGTATGCACACAGTTCATAGATTTTAATACAAGTTTTCGATGCGCAAACGAGAAGCATAGGTCCGTCTAGCACTGCGCGTCGACGCACACTGTCTGTTTGTATCGGAGTAAACGAGAGCCCACTGTCGCTGTAACTGAGCAGCCGGGTTTCGGATGATAATAATAAATAAATATTGAAATAAAAAAAGTATGGATTGTTTGTGAAATATGACTCGTTAGTTATTTAGATATGAATATGTTCACTTCATTTTTTTATTGCAGACTGTTGAAATATTAACTTTAAAGGTTTTATGTAGCATACTCTATGAACGCAGGTTCAAGTTTTAATATTTGGCCGCAGATGGCGCCACTCTTCCTTCTAAGAAAATATTCCGTTTTTGTAACACAGCTTCCTTAGCGATTTATTTTAATAAACTAATAAGAAGTCTTACTCGATATTTTAATTGCCTGGCTTAATAGGTTATGGCCCAGGATACGTGAAATATTAGTATTCACTGCGTAAAAAGAGTAAAGAGCAGAGTTTTTTTCAAAGTTATTCACGAGACCGGCAGCCGTCCGGCGAAATTAAAAATGGAGGTTGCAAACTCGATGAAAATTGAAAAATTTGATGGTCGTAACTTCAAGCAGTGGAAGTTTCAGGTTAAGTGTGCTTTACGAGCGAAAGGCATAGATATAAATGAATTAAAACCTGAAAATGCCGACCAGTTACTATCATGGAATAAGAAAGATGGGTTGGCTATGTTTATTTTAACCTCATCGATGGATCTCAATCAGATTTCTCTGATAGAAAATTGTGAAACAGCGAAAGAAGTAATGACCAAATTAGAAGCAATTTATGAACACAAGTCGGAATTTAACAAGATGATGGTGCACGAAAAATTCTATCAATATTGTTATAGTTCAAGTGACACGATGGCACAACATGTCTCGAAAGTGGAAAGCTTAGCAAAACAATTACGAGAATCTGGTGAAGAACTTAGTGACACTGCAATAATAACGAAAATATTGAGTACATTGCCATCATCATATCGTTCGCTTCGACAGGCTTGGTTGTCACTTAACCCAGCCAGTCAGACTATTCAGAACTTGACGTCAAGGTTGATTGATGAGGAGGCGAGTCTTGTTAAAGATACAAGCAGTGAGATGGCTCTTGTGACTAGTAAAAGCAATGTGAAACATGTGAAAGCTAAAGGAAATACAAATCAAGTCAACTCAAGTCATCGCTTTATATGTTACAATTGTAATAAAAGGGGTCACTTTGCAAGAGACTGCAAAGCACCAAAGAAATCTGTTCGCAAGAACCAAGAGCAGCCAGACATGTTAGCATTTAGTGCTGAGAATAGTTCTTCTCCATCGCATGGAGAGAATGTATGGATATTGGATAGCGGAGCCTCAATGCATATGACATACAAGCGAGAATTTTCTGCGAGCTCATTGAGTATCAAAGTGGAGATGCAAATAGAACTGTCAAATTGGGAAATAAACAAGATGTTCAAGTATGTGGCAAAGGTTCTATTTTAATAAGCAAACTGGTTAAGGGACAGTGGGAGCAAAGTATATTAAAAGATGTACTTTATGTGCCTGATCTGAGGAGAAATCTATTTTCTGAAGGAGCAGCTACCAGAAGAGGGTACATAATAGTGAAGAATAATCAAAGTGCAGTTTTAATGAAAGACAATTTAGTTGTGATGTGCGCCCAGTTAAAAGAGAACAATCTGTATGAGTTGGACATTAAAATTGTGAAGCAAGAAAGTTGTAATGTAGTGCATTCAAACATTAAAGTGTGGCATGAGAGACTAGGTCATGTGAATATAAAAGAAATTCAAAACATGAGTAAGAATGGTGCTATTCCTGTGGTAGTGACTGGAAGTGATACTTTTGTTTGTGAAGCCTGTCAATATGGCAAGCAAGCAAGGCTACCGTTCAAGACATCCCATAGGGGCCCATCTCAGCCTGGAGATATTGTTTATAGTGATGTCTGTGGCCCTATAGAGGAACTGTCTGTGTCAGGAATGAGATATTTTGTTCTTTTCAAAGATGGAGCAACAAGTTATCGCCATATTTACTTCATGAAACAGAAAAGTGAAGTGCTTGATTGTTTCATAAAATATAATGCAATTGTAAACAACAAGTTCTTGCATGACGTGCGCACTCTTCACACAGATAATGGTCGTGAGTATGTGAATAATGAATTTAAGAAATATCTGGATGATCGAGGAATAAAGCATGAGTGTACAGCCCCTTACACACCCCAACAGAATGGCCGGGCCGAGAGAGAATTAAGGACCATAATGGAAAGTGCCAGGTCTATGCTCTATGCTAAAGATGTTGCCTTGAATTTGTGGGCAGAAGCTGTACACTGCGCAGTATACCTATTAAACAGAAAATTATCCAGCCAGACACCTGATGTTTCTCCATATGAGCTCTGGTATGGAGAAAAACCAAGTCTACAGCATGTGAGAATTTTTGGCTCTGTGGGCTATGTACACATCGCAAAAGAAAAAAGAAAGAAGTTAGATAAGAAAAGTGTGAAGATGTTGTTGGTCGGATATGACCAAGAAAACTATAGAATGTATGATCAAACTACAAGAAAAATAACTATATCCAGAGATGTAAAGTTTGATGAAAATTGTATCCTAGAACGAAGAGAAAATTTTGCACAGATAAAAGTAAATGATGATGAAATAAAGGTAAACGAAAATGAACAAGAACAAGGAATATTATCTGTATCGCAAAATGACACTTCACAAACAGACAATGCGCAAGAAACATCATCTGATGACAGTATGCAGAGTGTTGTCAATGATATTGATGAAACATATCACCCTACTAGATATTTTTCACTTGAAGATGAGCTCAGAAGCAATATGACGCTTCGACCCAGGCATAATAGAAATTTGGAAGCAAATTTTATTGAAATCGAGATACCAAAAACATATGAAGACGCAATTACTGGTACAAATTGTCGGGAATGGAAGAAAGCCATTGAAGATGAGCTTCAGTCTCATGAGAATAATAATACCTGGACAATAACTGATAGAACAGAAAAGAAGCCTATTACATGTAAATGGGTGTTTTGTGTGAAAGAGAGTAAAGAAGTACAAAGGTACAAAGCAAGATTATGTGCTCGAGGATTCACACAAGTAAAGGACATTGATTACACAGAAACATTCTCTCCTACTTGTCGGTATGATTCTATCAGATTATTATTAAGTATAGCAGCTAAAAATGACCTCCAGATGCAGCAGTTTGATGTGAAGACCGCTTTCCTGTATGGCGAGCTGTCAGAGGAGATCTACATGGAGGTACCAGAAGGTGTTCAGGTTGAGTCATCTAAAGTATGTAAGTTGAACAAATCATTATATGGGCTTAAACAGAGTTCTAGATGCTGGAATAAAAGTTTTGTTCTTTTTAACTACATATGGGTTCAAACCATGCCAATCTGACAATTGTGTATTTGTAGGATATTTTGATAATATCAAAGTATTGCTAATTATCTATGTTGATGATGGATTATTAATCTCAAAGAGTAGAAATATTTTAGCCATCATTTTAAATGACTTAAGACAGAAATTTGAAATAAAAGTGTTAGATTGTAATTGTTTTATTGGCATGGAGATAAGTCAAAAGCAAGGATGTGTGACTATCAGTCAAAAGCGGTACATAGAGAGCATAATTAAGAAATTTAATATGACAGATGCTAAGGGTTGTACTACACCTGCAGATGTTAGTGTACAGTTGAAAAAAAATGAAATTGTTGAGTGTAATAAGTTCCCATATAGGGAGGCAGTGGGAGCCTTATTGTTTTTGTCATCTGTATCTAGACCTGATATATCTTATGCAGTTAACCTTGTGAGTAGGTATGTCAACAACCCTGGTGTTGCACATGTCAATGCTCTAAAGCGAATTATAAGGTATTTAATTAATACAAAAGAAAAGTCAATTCGGTACTATGGTGATAGTGAGCTGGTAGGGTATTCAGATTCTGATTTTGCCGGAGATGTGGACACCAGAAGGTCGAATACTGGATACATATTTCTTATGAATGGTGGGCCTGTTACATGGTGTAGTAGAAAGCAGAACACCGTGGCACTGTCCACTACAGAGTCAGAATATATGGCTGCTGGCGATGCAGCTAAGGAAATATTGTGGCTTAGGCAATTTTTGCTAGACATTAATGAGCCTCAAATATCTGTAACTTTAAATATTGATAATCAGAGTGCAATTAAATTGATTCATAATCCAGTTTTTCACAAGAGAAGTAAGCACATTGATGTCAGATACAATTTCATAAGAGAAAAAGTTGAAAGTAATATAATAAGTATTAAATATGTTGAAAGTTCATCTCAATTGGCAGATTTTCTTACTAAGGCTCTGCCTTTTTGTAAATTTAGGCAGATTATAGACAGAGTGCTGTTTTAAGTTTTGTTAGTATGTCATAAGTAAGTTGGATTGAACTATATACATAGGGATAAGTTAGCCTTTGTATTGGTGTCTCAATGGTTTTAAGTTGATCTTTTTAGTTTTTGTACAGTGAGGGTGTACGTAGATTACATATAACCTTGTAAAATTAAGTGGGAGTGTTGAAATATTAACTTTAAAGGTTTTATGTAGCATACTCTATGAACGCAGGTTCAAGTTTTAATATTTGGCCGCAGATGGCGCCACTCTTCCTTCTAAGAAAATATTCCGTTTTTGTAACACAGCTTCCTTAGCGATTTATTTTAATAAACTAATAAGAAGTCTTACTCGATATTTTAATTGCCTGGCTTAATACAGACTCATACGTCTAAAAAATAAAGACATAGAACCGTTTAAAGATGATTTTAGACCAATCTTTGCAATTTTTTTTTTATCGAGCCGATTTCGTCCAATTATGTATCGAGTCCGTCCATTATCTTTGAAATATGATGAATATTAACATATATTTTTTTTGATGAGCTAGAACAAATAGTTTTTCTTAAAAAACTGCTTAAATAACATCAATTTCAACAAAATTAGGTCTTGTCAGCCTCTTAAGTGTTGAATTAGTTAACCTCCTAAGACTGTCTAAAAAAAAAATTTAACTTTCGGCCATTAAGTTTAAAATTCTTATATTAAAAAAAATACTTGGGTTGGAGTCTCATGAAGTAAAGTTCGTTTTGTTAATTAATATTTTTTTTACAGGCTAAAAATGTGTTGGGAATGAATCCACTGAAGTAATTTGAAGAGTATAATATTTAAAGAACACAATATAAAAACATTATTTTCAACAGATAATAGGTACTTACTTAATGTGTTTTTGTGACTGGCAGTATTTGTTAATTAGTTTTAGCTGAGTAAAGATGTTTTGCGAATTTACTTTGTTTCATTACAAGTTCATTACTCATTAATTTACATATAAAACACATCATAACAATACACAGATTATTTATAATAAAATATAATATGTTTTGTATAAAAATGTATAAATACTTTTTTCATTTTGATATATTTATAAGAGTAGGCTGACAACATTCATACATACACTCTGAACTGACCAATCAGGAACCATATATAACATGTTACAAGCTACTCAAGTGGTCAGTTGTAAATATTGCCAATCATACATTTGATGTATCAAGGCACAACATTAGAATTGAAGGAGCTATGTGGGTACTATGTAATCACTGCCTGTCGACAGATAAGATATCAAATTTGGGGGCAGGGGTAATTTACTCCATATTTCAGCAGAAACTGTTTGCCTTATAACAAATCTGCAGATCATTTGTAGGGAATCCAGTCTTGCAAATCTGAAACAATGAAAATATAACAATGATTTATAATTTTCCCTACTAATTTAAAAACTACAAATGCATTTACAGACAGACAAGAGTACAGACTTTATAGGCTTTGCTGAATTCAATAACTAAAGAAAAGCTAAAGAACTTCTATAATTGTTCAAGTTTCAGACAAGGTCAAAAATGCAAAAAAAAAGAATTCACAACAAGCCATAATGTATCATTTGGCAAGTCATATACATACTTCACACTCCAGCGGACATTTTGCGGGCCTGTCATTTGGTAAGGTTCACAAATCAATTTTCGAGTTTTCATATGTAGTATTTGTACTTAGTATTTGCTACCTGGTATTTGTAAAGTGCAATTCCAAATATCTTAGCAACTAAGGATGTATGTTATTTAGGTATCTTTTTTATTACCATTCAATTTTAAATAAAAATAAGATTGAAATAAAGTAAAAGTATGTAGTATATTTAATTTAACAACTGAGCATATTATGCAAATATTTTTTCCAAATTTTGCCAATAAAAATAGATACCAAACTAACATACAGCCTAAGTTGCTAAGGTGTTTGAAATTACACATTACAAATACTAGGTACGAAATACCAAGTACAAATACTTTATTATGACAACTCGAAAATTGATTTGTGAACCTTACCAAATGGCAGGCCCGCAAAATGCCCGCTGAAGTGCGACATATGGTCATAATATATGTTTTCCCCCTAATAATGAGGATGTACGTGCTACTTTCAAAATTAATATATTTTAAGAATTGCATCTACATGTATAAAAATAAGTATAATTTAAATCACCTGTTTAAAGGTCTAGCTAATTTGACTGGCATTTCGAAAAGATTAGCTTTTACATTTACAGCAGAACAATGTTCAGATATCCTATTTGCAGGCACAAACGTTTCATTATTCAATGAAAATAGTCCATTTGCATGTCGGAGTCTGGCATGTAGTGTTCTTCCTACACAGCGGAAAGAGACACAAAGGATATGCCGGGAGTCGTAAGAATCCCGTACAAGGAACACATTATCATGTTGACCTGCCAACAGCTCATCCGCCTCGCTGGCTGATATCCCACCCCAATACCAGCCATGTCTGGAATTAAATAAAAATAAAAAATAAATAATCATGATGGGCTTGACACCAGTTGACCTAGTCTCAAACTAAGCAAAGCTTGTACTATGGACACTAGGCAAAGGATAAACATACATATATTGATAAATACACACTTAAATACATATTAAACATCCAAGACCCGAGAACAAACATTTGTATTATTCATACAAATATCTGCCCTGGTCGGGATTCGAACCCGGGACCTTAAGCTTCGTAGTCAGGTTCTCTAACCACTTGACCATCCGGTCGTCAAATATTGAATTGAATTCAAATGGTGATGTATATTAGTCATTCATTCCACCATCACAATGCAACTACAGAATAAATAATAATGAAATGGCATGCATTATAATCATTATGTATACTCACTTGGAAAGCTGACAATATATGGCACAAGTTTCCAAAGACTCGTGTTGGTGGTGTCCTCTTAGAACCGAATGACCATCTGAATGTTGACATTTCATTACTTGTTTACTATATTCAGTGACCTTCTTATCTTCGCTCTCTGAGATGATTGCAGTTCGTTTTTCCAATGTAGAGGGATCATTACATCTGTTTTTGTTGCTTATATTGCAAATATGATCTTCTCCATTGGTTTTGTTGCCAAAATATCTTTGCAAAGACCGGACACTGCCAGAAATAAACAATTTGTTTTTCCAAAATTTTACAAATTTGCTTGGATTCATTGGAGGTTTCCTTTCAGGTAGAAACACACAGTGAACTATTTCAGCATTGCTATAATCTCTTTTGCTATCGATGGTTCGTTGCAAATGTTTGCATTCCATTGGTTTTAACCATTTACGAAGGCAACCCGTCGTAAGCCATTTACGACGGTTGCAATGAGTGCAGCGCTCGTAGTTTTTATTGTTCATTTGTATTGTATCACCCTAGTATCACCAAGTACTTATGTCATAAATCGATACTAGCCGTAAAATTCTTAAACAAACATAAATAAACATTTGAATGAACGATACTTTTCTGATAAAATTACGTTATTCACTATACATACCCATTTGCCAATGAAATGAAAACTTATTACAAAGACTACAGTATATATAGGGAGATAGACGGGTATCTCAGAACTTGTATTGGTTTGTATGGAAAGAGGTGCCATCTAGTTCTCATTGTTAAAGCTCGCGCCTATGCATGTGTGCGTGCGTACGCTTACGTATACATAGCTATCTATACAATTAATGTTTCATGCTCAGTTATTGCTGGGTAATATAATGCATTACTTCTTTTGTTGAAATAAGTCTGATGAAATTTCCGGTTTCCATACATTGTTCATGATTTCGTATTTCAACAATGTATAGAAACCACAATTTTTTTTAGATTTATTTCAACAAAAGAGTAAATGCACTATACTAACCAGCGTTAACTGAGCATGAAACACAAATTTTATATTAAGTCCTAAATTTCATCCTGTAGATTATCAATATTACGCCTATAGATAAAATTAAGTAAAAATGTATGAGATAGTGCAAAATAGAAGAAGACAACTAAGTTCACGGCACTTAGGAAATTTTACTATAAAAATCAGTACTTACCAAATGTTAATATACCACGTATTACTTTTAATGGTCTTACTACTATTTTGCTTAGATCTCTGCGCTATGACGGGTTGGGATAAAAAGCAAGGGAAGCAAAAGGTTTTAATTCAGTTTCATCAATCGCCATTTATTAATATATAAGTTTTTGCAATAGACTATGCATGTTAAGCACATGTAAAATGTGACTAAGGGGCTATCCAGGTAAACAATATCACCACCAACTATCCAGGTAAACAATATCACCACCAACATTCTGAACCCACGTTCGAAATCTGTTCATTTCCTTCGCCGGATCTGGGAATGCATGAAGACTTACACCTAAAAATAAAAATAAGTTATGTTATACTCTTTTTTCAGATTCATAAAAAGCACAAGTGCACACTTGTTCTTACATATAATGTGCAATTGTGCTTTATTCTCATAAAACAAATTTGAACTTGTGCCACAAAAGAAAAAAAAGGAACCCCATAAATGATCACATATATGATCCCTTATAATATAGGTATATAAAGGCTTATATGATGTGTCTGTCTTTTAAGACCTTTTTTCTCTGGAAAGCGCAGAGGTAGCCTCATCATCATTCCATCTGTTATCCTTAATCAGAGACATAGGGCTCTCAGCATATTTTTCGGCATAATAACGATGTGATACGATGGCTGTGGTGCCAAAAACATTGATCAAAATAAGAAACCCTATTTCAACAACGGTTAATGATTATTATTAACCTTTTAAATACAGTTAGAATGTATACCTAGCGATATCATTCGCCTTTGCCAAGCTTACTTCAATAGGTATTTTATGAGAGACTGAAAGCTCAACCTTACAATTGGTAAACTAATTTATTAGAATGGTTACCTTTTCCACTTCTCGTCATGCATCCAGGCACGCAGCAAATGAGAAAAGACATAATATTTAACAATTACGTTCAGTAGATCATAGATACTAAAATCAGTCTATCTCGTCTCGACGCTAAATCAGAGGAGAATTTAACGGAGGAGGAAGCACTAAAACACAAATGAAAACACAACTCACTAAAAAAACGGCAAAAAAAGGTTGGAAAAACTGTAAAACCACAAGTTTTCTAAAACTTTGCAGACATAACCGACATTTTGTTTTTTTTACCTCGGAAAAGCAATGACAGATACAGCGGGGCTACTACGTAAATCGAAACTCGAAGTTCGTATTGTACCGTCCCTCTCACTCTCGTATTAAGTAGTATAAGTGTCAGAGGGACCGCACGACACGAACATCGAGTTTCGAGTTTCATAGTAGCCCTGCAGTACAGTGGCGGATGCGCAAGCCGCGCGAGCCAGGAAAAAAAAAAAAAAAAAAAAACGCAGTGATTATATACTCTTTGGTTACTTATTTACGGCTAGAAGTTCAAAATACATAAATATAGTATAATATCATAACAGCTTAGTATTTCTCACGAGATTGAAAAATAGAAATACACTATAATGATATCTCTGTTCGTTGAAAACGGAATTGCATATGTATGGAATGCAGAAGGTTTGAATTTAAATGTTTAACCTACATATACCTTTACCTTGGCCGCCATTAAGGGGAATAATAAAAATAATAACTTACATATATAATTACAATTTACTTTTTTATTTTACATTTTATTAGATTGGTTCACTCTACGCTCAGAACACAGAATATGTGGAGCTCTTGTTGGATCCTTACCATCCTTTCCTAGGCAGAATGACTTTATGGGTAAGTTTTGATAATCTTTGGGTATAGCTTCATAAACGCCAAGACATTTGTATTTTCCAATTTTTATTAATCAAACATAATTTATTATGTTTTTAATTATCATATCCTTCACAGGATTACCTATGGCACTAATGTACGAAGAAGCAGTATTATTAGTCAAGAGAGGAATATGTGAATTGTATGAACTTCCAAACATTAGTATTAAACCAAATGAAGAAGAAAAGCAAGAAGTAAAGGCTATGGAGGAGAGGTATTTATTTATATGCACTCTATCTAATCTTTGTTTGTATTAGATGCTGTGTATAGTTGTTATAGAGATAGTCAAATAACTATTAATTTGTCATTCCCTACGTCAAATAGTAATTACTTGCCAATATTTTATGTAAAAAAAGGAATATAAAATAATAGTTTTTTTGTTATCAGATAATAATATGCTTGTAGTACAATTAACGTTAAAGTGACAAGACAACTGTTAAAGTTTCACATCATGTTTGAAAAGCCATACAAAATTGTGTAACAACTGAAAGCAACAAAAGTGATCACTTATTTATGACATTGACTGTATGTTATGTACCTAGTCTTAAATTTACCATTCATGTTTGATTTAATGTAATCAAAAAAAAACCTAGTGTTATGAGAAAATAAAACAATAAAGTTAAAGAAATAGTCTCATATTAAGCTAATTGTGATTTTACATTCTTATATTTATACATATTTTTAAATTCTGGGAACCCTTTTATACCACAATATACTCCATTTGGACTTTAATTATTAATTAAAAAGCCTAACTGAATTATTTATTATTTTAGAATTTTGACAGAACAGACAGAAGCACTAAAGAAGAGAAGAATAGAGCAAATTGCACAAAAAATTGACATAATAGTTGCTGGTAAAAGGCAAAAACTTTTGTCAAAAGGTGTTTCAGGTATAGCTTTATATTATTATCCTCGTAAGGCCCAACAACATTTGCAGTGGAAATTTCAAAGAATCCCTTCTTAGAGCTACTCTATGATCCCCAAGAAATATATCTGCCAAATTTCAAATTAGTGTCGCTACAATTGGAGCAATACCAATGTATAAATAAATATCTAATACCTTTAAACAAGCAATTCTTGTGTATATATATATATATATAATCAGAATCTCAGAAACGGCTACAACGATTTTGATGAAATTTGGTATGTAGGGGTTTTTCGGGATGAAAACTCGATCTAACTGGGTCTCATCTCTGGAAAAACACTGGTTACCGAGTTATAGCCTGAGGTCGCCCAGGTACTTACTGTTAATTGACAAGTTACAAACAGTTGGGCACCACTATGGTGCGCGGGACGCCTTATGGAGACCTCAATATCATATCATGACAAATGTATTTTTACAGATAGTAATTTAAACAAGGAAACATTGTTACAAGAAGAAATAGATAAATTACCAGCATTACTGCCTGCTCATGTGTTACTGCATTTACCTACTCAGCACCACATTGATACAGGTATAATATTTTTAGTGAATCAACCAGTTGAGCAATCTGCATTACAACATTTTTGCAACTCTGTTTACATTAATTCCTTTTTAAGAGAAGAAAAAAGTCAGTGTGGATGCAATAAACTCTTCTGCATCAAGAGATGACCAATCACACTTTTTAATATTTAATTATTTATGGGAGCAAGGACATCATATCACCAGTGGTTCTAAATTTGGATGTCACTACCTACTCTATCCAGGTATAGTAATTGAAATTTGAATTAACATACAACATAACATTAACATTATGGTCTGTCCCAGAATTCGAGATACTAAAATGACAGTCTGAAATGTCAAACGTAAAAATAATGTGGCCAGCATAAAAGGAACAGTGCTGCTCCGTGATTTCGGTTTCGTAAATAACCGATAAAATGTTTATTTTACGATAGCAAAAATAACATTAATGCATTCAATATTCTACTTTCCATTTTACTTTATCATACGATAAAGTGATGAAATCTAAGCACAGGTAAAAATACAGTGTTCATCACTTAGTGCCAACGTAAAAAATAATACAGAGGGGCTACTACAAAACTAGAAAAACGAAGTTCGTATGGCTCCGTCCCTTTCACTCGCGTATTGAATGAGATAAGCGTCAGCGGGACGAAATCCAAAACTCGAACTTCGTATGTTGATACGAAGTTCGAGTTTTGGATTTCGTAGTCAGGGCCAGCAGGGCTACTACGAAATTCGAAAATCGAAGTTCGTGTCGTTCCGTCCTTCTGACACTACTATTTAATTTAATACGTAAGTGAGAGGGACGTTACGGTACGAACTTTGATTTTCGAATTCCGGAGTAGGCCCTCAGATATCACACAACGTCATTGTTCATGTTTTTCGTATTCAAGTGGTATTCAACCGATTTTCGTTACTTTACTCGTATTGTCATCGGATGTGATCAGTGCGTTTTCTCGTGTTATTGTTGCTGTTGACGTTATTTGTTAAATTAGTTGAGATAGACTTTTTATTTGTTAATTTTGTTTTGTTTGGTCGTGTTTTTGTTGTTTTGTTTGATTAAACATGGACTCTGAGCAGCCAAGTACTTCGTCGCATAGACGACGCAGCGAAGAAATACTTTCGCCTCGGAAAAAACGGAAACGTCAACCTCTTAGCAAAGCCGAGAAGTATATGGTTGTAAAACTTACTTAGAATGAAATTGAAACTTAAACATCAACATCTATAAAAAGTCGAAATATCTCGAAAACGGTCGCACTTTTATTAGACCTATTTTACCTTTTCTAGAATGTCCTAAGTGCCCTACATTTTAGTACAGCACGGATCCGTTCATATCTTAATATTTTACGACATACATACGTTGGTACCTACAAAATCTTTCGGTGATAACCGGTTGCGGCACATCACTATTTATGAGACGCAAAAAACAGGTAACACATGAAACGTCATTTTAGTATCTCGAATTCTGGGACAGACCATAATTAATGTATATTTTTGTTAAATGGGTGATTTAATTATTATACATTATTACGATTGCAGGTGATCCAGTGAAATTTCATGCCATGTACATGGTTAGATGTGTGAAGGATGCTAGTACAGCCTTTAGACCTATTAATCTAATCTCATTTGGGAGATTAGCTGTTGCAGTCAATAAAATAGCCATTTTGGCTTTTTGTAATGATCATGGACAAGTTCAGTGTCAAACACTTCAATGGCATGACAATTTTAGTTGAATTAACCATACTTTGTTTAATTTTATTTTTACAACCCACAACCAACCAGGTCACCAGGTTACCAGGTCTGGTTAGCATACAAGTTGCAGGTACACTAAGCAGACAAAATCAGGGTTGTACAGTGCAACCCTGTATTTTTCGACCTGGAGTTAATGAAAACACCGAATAGAAAAAACAAGAGGATATGGTGTGCCAATCAAACACACTGATCATAAATAAATATCTAAAATATTTCGCAGTTTATTTTACAATGCTACATTTTGGAGATGTCTACTAAGTGATAGGTTTAGTTTTAGGGTTCGTAGCCAAAATGGCAAAAACGGAACCCTTATAGTTTCGCCATGTCTGCCTGTCTGTCCGTCCGCGGCTTTACTCAGGGACAATCAATGCTAAAAAGCTGTAATTTTGCACCAATATATATGTAAACTATGCCGACAGTGGTACCATAAAAATAAAAATTTTAGGGTACCAAAAAAAAGCAAAAAAAAGGTGGGTAGGGCTCCCATAGACGTAAAGTGGGGTGTTTTTTTTTTCTCATCCAACCTTGTAGTGTGGGGTATCGTTGGATAGGTCTTTTAAAACCATTAGGGGGTTTCTAAAACATCTTTTCGATTCAGTGATTTGTTTGCGAAATATTCAACTTTAAGTGCAAATTTTCATAAGAATCGAGCGTCGAATCGACCCCCCCCCCCCCCCCCCCTTTTAAAATGTAAACCGGTGAGTGGAAATATTTGAAAATATTGTAACGGCTAAGTTTGCTTGAGAATTATTAGTAGTTTGAGTAAATAGCAGCCTAAGGTATAAAATATACCTAAACTTGGAAGATTCCGTATAAAATACGAAATCCTTAGAAAAATAGGTATTACTTATTTTTTTCGTAATAGCTACGGAACCCTATTTTGGGCGTGTCCGACACGCTCTTGGCCGGTTTTATTTTTATTTTATGTCATGTATGAGAGAAGCAGCAGGGCTACTCCGAAACTCGAAGTTCGTGTCGTGCGGTCCCTCTGACACACTGTTTGATACGAGAGCGAGAGGGACCGCACGACACGAACTTCGAGTTTCGGAGTAGCCCTGCAGTATACAAGCCTCGGCCGGAACCTGGGGTTGTCGGCCTCGCATCCCTATCTATATCTGCTTGGCCGGCAACCCCCTACTTCCCGGCCTCTACAGTATTGTACTATTACTGCAGAGGGCGGGAAATAGTACATTACTGCAGAGGCCGGGAAAGAAAGGCTTGCAGGCCGAGTATGTATAGACGGCCGAGCGAAGCGAGGCCGGATACCTAGGTATACGAGGCTGGCATGTTTTTTCACGCCGAGGCTTGTATAGTGCTTTTCTCAAACATGCACTAAAACAAATAAAAACTAGAAATCAATGTTTGATTCGTAAGACAACTAAAATTGTACCAGACTCAAATTATAACTACCATCTATATGTGTTTTTTTTTTCATCTAACATGATTTTTTAAAACGTTAAAATAATCCCCATAAAATGAAATTGCTATAAAACATGTACATATAACGGACTGCAACAATAAAAAATCACGTTTCTAAACGAAACTTTTGAAATGACAATGAAACTTACTTGCAAAATGGCTAAAGCCCAAGTCCAGTCAATCAAAAAAAAAAGACAATGACACTTGTCAATTTTCCCGCCAAAACTTTTTTTTATTGTGTTTGCTGTTCTGTTTTTAGGGCCATTGTACACGAACTGCAGCCCATTTAATCAGCTACATTAATAATTTATATGAAAATTAAATTGTAATTTGACGTAAAATGCGTCGGTAATATTTATATATTTACATATAGAATATTCAGTCCTGTGAATTTATTCAGTAACTAATAAATGAATCATAGAAATTCAGATTGTTAATTTTTCAAGTTGTGTATAATGGCCACTATATTTGATCTTATTAGTCTGTGATATTTGACGTTTTGCATTTTGAAACAAAAGACTGTTGTCTTGCAGGCCTAGGCCTGCAACAGTATATTTTGAAGCCTGTTTTATGGAACACAACAAACATTACATAGCATGTTTGAGAAAAGTTTCTTTTAAATCTCGATTTTTGTACGTAATTATTGGACAACTCGATGAAAACCCGGCTTCGCTCGGGTAAAATGTACTCATAATAATGTTTGAAAAAAATTTTTGGCAGTAAAGACTGTCGTAATAATCGAAGAATCTTGACGTATATTCCCAGCCTTAATTATTATCACACACTTTACTTAGAGGGTATATTTTACTATAAGCCCTAGCAAGTGACAGTGTAGAAGATTAAATCAACGTAAATCATATAAAATATTATGTTTCAGCACTCGACAAATTTATTTGACAAGTCACAGCTTTTTCTTTTTTACTAAGGTGTCACATCATGTACGTAGAGGTTTCAACTTAACAACTTTAACAGCTAACCTACGTATCGGTATTTCACCAGTAGATATTTCTTCTAAATCTTATTTGCCTAAATAACTACGTAGTCAGTCCCAAAGTTCTGTCACAAATGAAAATAATGATAAAAACAAAAGTACCAATCAGTTTTTAATAAATTATATACCAATTTAAAGTACATTTAATAAAAAAATAAAATTACTTAAAATCAGGGCTTTAAATACCGTTAAAAAGTGGTAACGTTACCAACTGTCAAACCGATGTAACGTTAAATGATAATTAACGTTAAACGACTTACCGTTACTTATACAACTTTTTACCGGTTAAAAAAATGGTAACGTTATCAGCTATTCATTAAATTAACGTTAATTCAAAAGTATCGTTATATCATTTTAATGGTATTTATATTACTATTTACCGGTAAGCTTGGGTAACGTTAAATGGCAGGTTATCCTCATTTATCGAGCGAGTATGCACGCGCTAAATTGGCAACACTCGGTAGCATAGCAAAAATTACCGATCGTGTTACTTCGGTATCGTTATAATAATGTGAATTGGGTAACGTTAACAAGCCCTACAATGTAAAGTAAATTTCCCGGTAAAAATAACGGTAATTAGGTAACGTTAAATAATGTTAAGTTATCAATTAACGTTAAATTTTAATACCGGTACTTGGTATTGTTATGATTTTTACCGTTATTTAACGTTACTTATAGTGTGAATTTGGTAACGTTAACAAGCCCTGCTTAAAATTATTCAAAATGACTTCCTTTGTTTTTGTCGTCAATAAAACAGATTGACGTGATATTGACTGACGTTTTACAAATGTTGCTATGCTTGCTTGACTTTAATTTTTATAGTCTGTGGTGCGGACGTTACCGTACCGTGACGTGACGTGACAGAGAGAGAGAGAGAGAGAGAGAGAGAGAGAAGAAGACAAAAAACAGACAGAAGGCAAGACAATTTACGAATTAAAGTGAATTTAAAAAATCTTTATACGTAAATAAATCGTGTCGTAAATTTGCTATTAAAATGGATGATCCAGAATTAGAACAAATCAGGAAGCAACGTTTGGCTCAAATGCAGGCACAACATGGGGTAAGTAAGTGTTGCGCCGTAAATATGTAAATAACATTGAGGTTATTTTATTCCGAACAACAACATTCCTACTAAGTTATATGTTTTACCTGTGATTTAATACGTATTATGATGAATAATTACAGGGAACCGGCGATCCTAACCAGGGCAAAGCTCAAGAGGAACGGATGCAGGCTATGGAAGAAGCCAAAAACACTATTCTTTCACAAGCACTTAGTCAGGACGCTCGGGCCAGATGTAAGAAAAAAGTTTAGTTATTCGTAAATCAATCAATTTATTGCATTACCTCCTTTAAATTCAATCTATTGGAACCTGAATAAGCACAGAATAATTATACCTGACTGAACTGTAACAATTTTAAAATAGTACCTATATATACCTAAGTAAAAAGTACAGTAAAGTACATGGCAAGTTGTTATGACGAATTATCTCTAAGATGTCATCTCTGTTTGTTTTGTCTAAAAAAATAGAGAGAGCAACACATTTATCTGTCATATAATGTTTATCAATGAGTGGTGAACCAGGCCCATACTCATAAATTCATTCCTTTAAATAGTTTTTGTAGGGAGTAAAATATACTCACTCATACAAAATTACCGGTTACTGCATACATTTGAGGGCCAGATTTTTTGCCACACAGTATATTTTGAAATAAACATGCTTCAATTATATTGCAGTGAATACTATCAAGCTAAGCAAACCAGAGAAAGGTGCAATGGTGGAAAACATGATCTGCAGAATGGCCCAGATGGGTCAAGTACGCAACAAGATCTCGGAGCAAGAACTGATTCAGCTTCTCGAGTCACTCAACCAGCAGATGCCTAAGACAGCCAGTACTGTCAAATTTGACAGGAGAAGGGCCGCCCTTGATTCAGATGATGACTTGTAGCAGTTTCCATAAATGAAGTGGACTTTATCATATTATGACACAACAACTTCTGCTGCCTTGAATTATTGTACACAATGAGATAGACTGTATTTTCTTATTGTTGACTTATTTGCAATATTATATTCTGTTAGAATTATTGGTCATTATGAGCCAGTACTCAGCAGTTTCCATTCAGTTTTAGCAGTGGAATGATGTCAATATCCTGAGTTTAAAAACTCCAGTACTGCAATTTCTAACAGCTAGTGGCATGATGTTAATTAACTTTAGAGGGTCTCACTTTCACTAAATTTATTTTAAATATACATGCAACTTAAAGGTGGTTGACATCTTTGTCTTTAAAGTTCATTGTTGTACTTGAACTTTGGAGCAGATACCTACTGTATAAAAATTGTATGATGTTGTATGAAAAACAGTCTTTAAACAATTGAACATGATGCATTCTTGCTCCTAACTGCAAAATATAAATAACAGCTGAATGCATATTATTGAATGAATGCATATTATTGAATGGTATGTATATTATTTAAACAGTCACAATATAATGCTGATCAGTGCTATTAATTATTTATGTGTAGCAATTACAAAAACTAATCAAAATTACTTTAGTTCTTAACCTAATAATTGCTTTTACTTAATACAAATTTATCTTTAATTTTGTTTTATTTCTCATATTAAAGGCATAACAAATATGTAAATGTAGTGTGAATATGAAATTATGCGTTGACATGTCTGAGTATGGATTGGATCCAAATACAGTATTAGGAGTCTAGATACTTCTCAGCACTCTTCTATGTTAGTTTTTAGTCTAGAATCTAGACTTGTGAGCATGTATTAGTCCATTTTGTTGCTTGCTTAAGGTGTGGCAAACGCATCATCATTATCATCATCTCGGCCTTTGCGTCCCACCGCAGAGCACAGGCCTCCTCTCAAAACTTGAGGCTAGCAAATGGAATTGTGCATTCAAATAACTCCAGTTTTATACGACGGCGACACCTATTATAAAACGCTTTATAAACGTCATTATCACACCTTGTTTAAAGGTTAGGTACTTACCTATATGTTATTCAGGTGCAAATGCTAATCCAGTAAGGTATACTTACTATAAGAAATTGTTTAGAAATATATCGCTATCATGATCAACTCCTGTTGATTATCAAAGCATTTAATAATTCTATGCATAATACCTAGTCTATTGTTATCTTTAAAAGTATATGCTTCACTATACGTAAACTTTTCAGGAATGGGTTCTACTTTTTTTTAAATAAAAAAAATAAGTTTGTATCGTACCATGCGTCTCGCTCTCGTATTAAATAATATAAGCGTAAACGGGACGGCAGGATACGAAGTACGCATTTTGCACTTCGTATCATAGGGTCTGAGGCCGTATTGCCTAACGTTTCTGAATCAAATGACATTTTGTAAGGGAAATCTGTCATTTGATTGCGATCGCGAGCGTCAGAAACATTAGGCAATACGGCCTCTGGATAGGGTTAAATTTCGTAGCAGTAGCAGGTGCAAAAAAAAAACAGGTAATTAATTTAGTAAGTTGAATATTTCGCATCATGAATCGAAAAATCGTCTGGTCATTTTAAATAAAAAAAAATCAACCATAATTTGATTGCTTAGTAGCGACATCTCTTTCTGGGTGAGCGGTTGGTTCCGAAAGAATGTGACGTCTGCCGACGCAACATAGATGTCGCTAGTGCTGCTGCTTAAGTAGCATAGTAGAAATAAGCAACCTGGGATATGTATGCATAGGAAAAATTTGTGTCTAGATTCCTGTCCAGCAGTGGTGTAGGGGTTATAGCACGCAGCACGAAATGCTGAGGACATGGGATTGATTCCCAGTACTGGTCTCTTTTTCTGGTTTTTCTGTGCATCCATGTCTCAGTTTGTATTTATGATATGGTTTCACGGGATACCCGTAAAAGTAACAAATTTGGAGTTGAAATAAAAAATACAAAAAGGCTCCAAAAATCAATCATAATTTGATTGCTAAGTAGCCTGCGACATCTCTTGTCTGGGTGAGCGGTTGGTTCCGAAAGAATGTGACGTCTGTCGACGCAACATAGATGTCGCTAGTGCTGCTGCTTAAGTAGTATAGTAGAAATAAGCAACTTGAGATATGTATGCATAGGAAAAAATCGTGTCTAGATTCCTGTCCAGCAGTGGTGTAGGGGTTATAGTACGCAGCACGGAATGCTGAGGACCTGGGTTCGATTCCCAGTGCTGGTCTCTTTTTCTTGTTTTTTCTGTTCATCCATGTCTCAGTTTGTATTTACGATATGGTTTCACGGGATACCCGTAAAAGTAACAAATTTGGAGTTGAAATAATAAATACAAAAAGACTCCAAAAAATCAATCTTAAAAATATGCATTTACGTCGGTGCTGCGTTGCTGCGATAGAGGCACCTCGCGTTGTTGCACTGATGATATGGGTCGTTGGCATCGAAAAGGTTAAAAGATCTATCCCACACAATAGGGAGGGTTAGACGAGAAAAAAAATCACTCCCAGTTTGTACCTACTTAACATACCTTCCCTTTTTTTTACTAAAATACATTTTTTTTTTTTTACGGTGTACAAGAAAAAAACGGAAGTCTTATTTATAGGATCACTCGTGCGTCTGTCTGTCTGTCACAGTCAATTTGCTCCGAATTTACTGGACCAAATCAGGTGAAATTTGATAGGATGGTGTAATCCTATGACCCAAACTCTGATGTGCAAAGTAAATTTTTTTTTAAATAAGGGTCATTTTCGGGGCGCAAATTAGAAAATTAAAAAAAAAAAAGATTTGCAAACCTTAGTGTGTCATATACCTATCAAATGAAAGGGCTCGTTATGAGGATCTTGAATATATTTTTGTTATTATTGCAAAATTAATCGCACATTGAGAACGAGACTGTCACTATACAGAACTTGCCGTCTCTCAAAATTACACTGAAAGAATTTTAGCGCTTAGTGTAATTTTGCAAGTTGACACATTTTGTTTAGTGACAGTCTCACTCTTAAAGTGCGAAATAGTTTTGATTTTATTCAAGATCTCCGAAACTACTGAGCCTAAATTAAAAAAAATAAAATACGAAATTAGTTCATTGGTTGTAGATTACAGGAAAACCTAAGTATAAGAATTCTATCAATTGGAAGTAAAGTGGTAAATTTAGTATATTTCGTTCACTTACGGAAAATAGTTCACTAAAACACCACTAGATAGCGCTAATAGTAGTTAACTCGCGTTTAACTGTGAGGACTTCAAATGTGATATTTTGTATTTAATTTAAAAAGCACCGTAAAAATATAAAAAAATAGAGGAAAACATTTGACTTTGGCGTTGTACGGAACCCTCTCCACGGGAGTTCAACTCGCACATGGCCGGGGTATTTTGTCGGCATTGTTTCTACATATATCCGTGCAAAATTACAGCTGTCTAGCACTGATAGTCTGAGCAAAGCCGCGGACGGACGGACAGAAAGACAGACAGACATGGCGAAACCATAAGGGTTCCGTTTTTTGCCATTTTGGTTATGGAACCCTAAAAATTACCAATAGACGAGGAAAAAAACATCCCCTATTTACGACTATGCAATTTTTGTAGCTGTAGTAGTACAGTCATGTACAGTTGAGTTCATAAACTTGTGAGCAAAAATTTGATGAAAAATATCTGAAGTCTGAACACGCTTCTACGCCGTTAACGTTAACGTTAACGATATAGTTCATATCGTTTTCCTGACGCTTTTATTATTTAATACGAGAGTGAGAGGGACGGTACGATATGAACTTCGATTTTCGAGTTTCGTAGTAGCCCTGCAGGGTCAGATAGGAAATCACGACTTTTATACAGTTCCAAAAATACTGATAAGGGACCCAAGGATTATGATTGGGATTAGTTGATTGATTTTACAAGATAAAAACTATAAGGGTGTGTATTTTGCTATGAAACCCTAAAAATAATATTGCATAATTTTTTTTTGAGTGATATTCTAAGGGATTCGGCTAGAGGCACTTTTGAGGTGATTTTGTTTATCTCCGAAAGTTTATCAACCATAAGGCTGCGATTCCACCAGATATGTGCGAGGAGTGAATTTGTCATTACATGAACCAATGAAACGCTGCATTTACCTATCCTTGCTGATCGCTCCGCCAACCTGGTTCCACTAGAGATGTGCTGAGCGAGGAGTAGATGAAGCGCTTCTATTGGTTCATGATAAACATATTCCTCGCAACACATCCTCGCAAATCTCTGGTGGGAACTCAGCCTAATGAGTATTTTATTTTTCTGTCTCACTCAATACGGTATTTGACAACTCCTGATTTTGCCATATTTTAATATTACTAGATGAAAACCCGGCTTCGCTCGGGTAAAATGTAGACTCATAATAATATGTCTGAAAACAATTTTTTGCCAGTGTTAAGTGTTAAGGACTGTTTTATACTAAACCTGTCTCTTTCCAAACGCTTTTCTCTATGCAGCAAGTATGGCAGTACTGGCGTGTGTCTTCCTCTGTCTAATCTTGAATTTCGAACCTTTATAACTTTGTTATTTGTAAAGGTAGCTTAAAAAATGATTTTCTATTCCATAACAGGCATTGTGTAGTTTTAATTTATAAAACATATACAAAATATTTAAATACCGTATTAGACCTAAAGTACCTAGACGTATAAATAGGTTTTTACCTAAAGACATAATAATTATTAGGTATTATCAACCCTTAATTCCTATGCGAATATGATAATGCGATTAAACGATTAATTACGTTTATCTTGTAAAAACAATCAACTGATCCTAATCGTACTTAATGCTTGGGTCCCTTATCAATATTTTTGGAATTGTATAAAGTCGTGATTTCCTATCTGACTCTGATACTCTTCAATGTCGAACATGTTCGTCGGAGTAGGTAATCGGCCTGTGTTTACTAGCGGCGTCGGCGGCGGCTGGCCGTTCACCCCACGCCGAGGAGTTAGAAGTGCTGCTGCAATCTGGCCAGCAGGTCAAGGCCAGGATCTCTGATAACATCCTCGTGGATGCCAGCCTGGATGTGGTCAGTAAAAGAAGTTGACATTGATATTCCTTTAAATGTTTGAGTAGGAGTACCTACCTATGTACAGTTGAGTTCATAAACTTGTGAGAAAAAAATTGATCAAAAATATCTGAACACGACTCTATTGTTAACTGCGTAGAAGGGCAAATCAACTATTTTACCCACACTTTGGGCGTCTCCTGCGTTACCAAAATTGTCTCTGGCGTTACAAAAAAATCGTACTTCCAACAAGATATTTCACGGTTTAATAGGTTGAACTTACGTAGGATGGCATGTTAAATAGGTAACCAAACAGTTAGACAATCTAAATATTTCACACGGCCCCAAATTGACCCTGAGATCGTCCTTGGCTTGTACTCGTAAAAAGCCTGGAGTTAAGTGCACTTCCAAACATATGGGCGTTAGTAGTCAAGAATCAACTAACTACATACAATATCAAGATACGTCCAACATTCTCAACTAGGATATTAATATTACAAGAGTACGTGGATCCAGGGAACGAAAGAAGATGTGGCGGCAGCAAATAAAATCACGGAGATCAAAAGGATGAACTTGCTGTTTAATAATATTATAAGGATTAACCATATACAAACAGATTAAGTTTTATGACACAATACAATAACACGATGCGAGAGTTGCGAGAGTCAGAGCGCAAGAGGGCGGACGGAAGGACGTCCAATAACAAAATGCAAAAAGTCAAAAGACATTGACAGCTGTCATGTGACATCGCAATGATTGATAAGTCGTTTTTATACAGAGCTAAAACATTCCAATACTTCCCCTCTATGTCTCAAAAACGACTCTACCACACAAGAATACAATGTGCAAAATCAACTGTATAAAGAGACATGACTACAATCCAAACTATTAATGAACACATGCAACCAAAAGAACTATTAAATGTTAACAATATTCATTGCATTCATAAAGTCTCTATGTTTCACAGAGCCAAGGGGTTTGGTCAATATGTCAGCTAACATCTTATCAGTAGGCATATACTTAACAGAAATGACATTATCTTTAATTAGATCTTTAACATAGTGATACCTCACATCTATATGTTTTGTACGTTTGTGACAATATTCTTTGAGCTCTAGGATTCTTTGCGCACTTTGATTATCATTAAATACAATCATATCAAATTGTTTAACTATAATCTCTGCTAAGAAATTTTTAAGAAAGCTCAAATCTTTACATACGTCTCCGATTGCCAAGTATTCCGCCTCAGTAGAAGATAGAGCTACGCACCGTTGCTTTCGTGACTCCCAATTAATGACATTATTCCCCAGCTTTATAACAAACCCAGTATATGATCTACGATCAACGGGATCATTGGCCCAATCGGCATCGGTATATGCTGTCAAACACAATTTATCACTTTTTATATAACATAAACAATAATTAATTGTTGCTGCTAAATACCGCAATATTCTCTTTGCTGCGAGCCAATGAGATTTACTAAAACTGTTATTATACTGGCTTAACTGGCTACATGCATAGGAAATATCGGGTCTTGTACAGACTGACAAGTACATAAGACATCCTATCAACTGCCTATAATTGTATTTTTCATCACATAAATTTTCACCTTCAGAAAAACATAACTTACAATTTACAGGCATAGGTGTAGCCACAGACTTACAATTTTGCATGCCAAATTTCGAAAGCAATTTATTTATATATTCGGATTGATCTAATTTTAAAATACATTTAGTTCTATCACGGGTGACTCTAATACCTAAACAGCTTTTCAATTCACCCAAGTTCTTTACATTAAAATTACTTTCCAATAAATTCAATAATTTACTTTTAATACAACTATTTTGACTAGAAAATATGTAAAAATCATCAACATAGAGCGCTATAAAACATATATCATTACCTAATCTACTAGTGTACACACAGGGTTCACATTTACTTTGTTTGTAATTATTATCTGAAAGCAAAGCATGGACTTTTGAATTCCATATCCTACTAGCCTGCTTCAGCCCGTATATACCCTTTGATAATAAACATACTTTATCACCTATACAAAAACCTGGAGGTTGCTCCATATAAATTGTTTCAGTGAGTTCGCCATTCAAAAATGCAGTTGTGACGTCAACATGACTTATGTCTAAATTCATTTCATTTGCCAATGAAAATAAAATTCTCATAGTTGAGTGGCGGACCACTGGGGAAAAAGTTTCATGGTAATCTATACCTGGAACCTGTGTGAAACCTCTAGCGACTAATCTAGCCTTAAATTTATCTAATTCACCAGCAGCATTGTATTTAATTTTGTAGACCCATTTACATTTTACAACATTCTCTCTAGGTGGTCTGTCTACTAACTGCCATACTTTGTTACTAATGAGAGAATCATATTCTGATTGCATAGCAGTTTGCCATTGCTGCGCATTTTGACTCGACATAGCTTCCTCAAATGTAAGCGGCTCCTCCAATAAAAAATTTTGCGCCGCAAGGGAAAAATCTACATCAAAATCATCATACCTCTGTGGTAGTTTACCGCGACTACTACGGACTGGACGAGCGTCAACAGCTGACGTACCAAGTGACGCGTCCTCTTTCTCTAACGAGCCAGCAGGGGAGGTCACGCACACATGATGCGAACCCGCGCTCTGCGGCGACCAGGCGGAGCCGGCCTCATTCTCACTGCCTGTGCAGTAGTCCTCTCCAGAATCTGAAATCACAGACAAATCATTATTAGTGGTCTCCTTAATTAAATTGGGCGATCCCTGACCCAATGGACTAGAATTCGGCTCTAAAGTATGACTAGAACTATTCGAGTTCAGCTCATTACCAGAACTAGAATTCAGCTCACAATTACTACTAAGATTCTGTTCAATACTAAGACTAGAATCCAGCACGCAACCGCCGCTAAGATTCGGTTCAACACTAAGACTAGAATCCAGCTTGGCGCATTCAGAAGAACCTACATTATTGATATTATTCAACCTAGAATTAATATCACTGATGTCATTATCACAAATAGACTCATAAAATACTAAATTATGACTGTCATTTAAATTAAAATGATTGACATCTCTCACATTTTTAAAATATTTATTCTCTATAAAAGCTACGTTCCTCGAAACTAGGACCTGTCTGGGATTACTGGGGTTCATGAGCCTAAAACCTTTAGACGTCTCACTGTAGCCAACGAAAATGTACATCTTACTTTTCGCGTCAAACTTACGGCGTCGTTGCTCAGGCACGAGAGAGTATGCGATGCAGCCAAAGACATGGAGATGACTAAGGTCTGGCTTTGACCCGGTCCACTTCTCCTCCGGAGTTAGTCCTGCTAAAGCTGAAGTTGGGCATCTATTTTTTATGTAAATAGCAGTCATTATAGCCTCACCCCAATATCTCTTACTGAGACCTGCCTCCTGCAACATACATCTTGCCTTCTCAACAAGCGTTCGGTTTAAACGTTCCGAGACAGCGTTCTGTTGAGCACAATAAACAACCGAAGTTTGGTGAATTATACCTTCATCTTTTAGGTACTGTTCAAATTTGGCATTACAGTACTCTCCCCCATTATCTGAACGTAACACTTTGATAGGTAAGCCCAGCTGCTTCTCAACCATCTTTTTAAATGTAATAAAACATGACATTACCTCAGTTTTATTCTTGATCAGGTATCCAAAAGATTTTCTTGTAAAGTCATCAGTGAAGGTAACAAAACTTTTCGCCTCCCCCAGCTGGCCTCTGGCATGGGTCCGCACACGTCAGAATGGATGAGCTGTAAAGGCTGCGTGGCTCGCCTAGCCTTGCCCACTGGATACGGCTTCGCTGACATCTTCCCCTCAAAGCACGCCACACACTCGCGTAGCTGCTGCTGATTGTCATTCTGAAAGCAAACACCATGAGCAGCTCCATTCTGCAAAACTTTCATATCATTGAAATTAAGATGACCTAGCCTTTTGTGCCATATTTCAATAGGCAATTTTGGCACAGCTGCATCTGTGACATTCTGTTGCTCTTGTCTAGGACACAGGAGCGTAGAATGTACCTGATGCGAAAAATTACATTCACTATTCTGATCTAATTTGTAAATACCTCTATTATTAGTGGCTGAAGCAACAGGCTGACCTAGCACCCTGCACTCTCTAAAGATAAAACAACCCTCTCTGTTAAAAGTAACTGTGAGCCCCATCTGTACCAATTTACTAACAGACAGTAAATTCGCTGATAGCTTAGGAACAAAATATACATCATTAATTTTTCTTACCGCTGTGTTCAATTCTATTTCACCCACACCCTCACACTGGAGTTGGGTGTCATTTGCTATAGTAATTTTATGATGACTGTTACATTTATTCAATTTATGAAATAAGTCCTTATTGTTACACATATGGGTAGAAGCACCACTGTCAATATACCATCCTTGGTCATGTGCCAAGAAGGCAGGAGCGAAGAAAGTAGACGTTTTATTTTCTTTGTTCTTGCTGTCCCTCTTCCGGCGATAACATTTGGCCGAGATGTGTCCGGGGCGCTTGCAGTAATTGCATATAATCGAGCGTTTGGAACCGTCTCTCGATACAAATGCTGATCCAGCTACAGGAACATTTTCACACAAAGAAGCTTTCCTCAACTCCTCTTGCAACAATCTTGTCCTAACTAGTTCACTTGACAACTTCTTCGCCATACACGCTGTTTCTAGGTTAGAAACTAAAGCATCATAATCTTGCGGTAAGCTACTAAGCAATAATTCAGCCACTTCCTCGTCATCCACTGTTTTCCCAATACTTTCTAATTGATGAACGAGATTCATAACTGCCTCAATGTAGTTAGTCATGGAGGTATAGCTGCTGAAATCCACTCGGTGAAGCTGACGTAACAATAGGACTCGTCGGTAAAGTCCTTTGTCCTCGAAAACGGTACTGAGTTTTAACCAAGCCTCCTTACTAGTTTTCGCGTCACGCACATACTGGAAACAGCACGGCTTTACACCCAAACAGATGCGTGCCAAAGCACGTTGGTCACGTGCCGCATCATCCACAGTACCATCGATACAGGGCCACAAGCCTTCCAAAGTTAATGCCATCCTCATTTGGAATTTCCAAGAAGTAAAGTTAGACACGCCATCCAATCGATCAATCTGCACACCGCCATACACCATACTAGTCACACCACTAGGGTTGGAATTTTGCACGTTCGTGTTGGAATGATTAGAAATGTGCTCACCATTTTCATCCATGATTGATGACGATCCTTCGTGTATGAGTGCGGGCTTCTTTCTTCTCTGACCGCGAGGTCTGGGCCATATAACCTATTACAAGAGTACGTGGATCCAGGGAACGAAAGAAGATGTGGCGGCAGCAAATAAAATCACGGAGATCAAAAAGATGAACTTGCTGTTTAATAATGTTATAAGGATTAACCATATACAAACAGATTAAGTTTTATGACACAATACAATTACACGATGCGAGAGTTGCGAGAGTCAGAGCGCAAGAGGGCGGACGGAAGGACGTCCAATAACAAGATGCAAAAAGTCAAAAAACATTGACAGCTGTCATGTGACATCACAATGATTGATAAGTCGTTTTTATACAGAGCTAAAACATTCCAATAAATTAATAGGTATTAGGTTCTTAATCCTGATTAGAATGCTCTCGCAGTAAGTGTCATAATGAATTCCCTTGTCAAGCAATGCAATGTCACTTTGACTTTTTCTACGAAAAGGTTCCATAGTAGGTCAGGTCACGTTCAGTACATACCGAATGCACATCCAGGTCCCATTAAAACCCAATCGGCTGAGGATGAAAGGAGGCCATGCATGACAAAAACGACTGGCCTATCAGCGCTGGGTTCATTATTCTGATCACGCCCAGGAGGGATCCGATGCATGGTCAGGATGTATCTGTCGGCGGCCGATCGTAAATCCGCCAGATCACGAAATTCCTAGGCATATTGAAAGCCATTTTGAATTATCCGCCATACAAAACTCACCGTTTAACGATTTGCATAGTGACATTTAGGCAGATCATGAAATTCCTAGGCATATCATGAAACGCCGCCATTTCATAATTTGGCCAGTTTAGGCAGATCATGAAGTTCCTAGGCATATCATGAAACGCTGCCATATCGGTTCTGGCACTTCGCCGGCCGCTGCCGCGGCACGCTCAGCTCGTGCGTTGTGGTCACAAACGTAAAACCAACCTAAAAGATGCTGGAAAAGCCGCGCAAGTCAAAAAAAACATTGACGAGCCTGTCCCAGTGATACAGGATCATCATCATCATCATTTATAAGACACGGTTTTTATACTAATAGTAACTAGGGCTTGTTAAACGTTACATTCACATATTGAAAAAAAAGTTGTTAGAGCAAAGTGAAATTAGGCAGAAAAAGGAAAAACTATACAACCAGGTAACAACAAAATACCAACTCCAATCAAGATAAAACTAAAACATTGACATCTTGTGTGTAAAAATTATAAAATGTTGTTGAAATGAAATTAGGCGAAAAATTGATGAACTAAATAAAAAGATAAATGTTTGGGAGCTCTAAGTAATTAAGTATTAAGTATTTTAAATAGACGTAGGCTACTTTTCATTCCGGGCAAGTGCATGGTTTGTGCCCGCGAGATGCAGACGCAGTCGCCGGCACCAGCTAGTATAGTATGGTTCTATCTCTATCAGTTTATTGCGTTTAAGCCCCGCGAGCTGTTAAATGGGCAACGCGTCCTCGCCGCGATGTGCACTCGCGCCGGCGCGCGCTGATTGGATCCTGATTGCTTCTGTTATCGCGCGCCCGCAGCCTGTGGCCGCGACGCCGCCTTTACATACGCCAATTTATAAATTTGAACCTCCGTGCGGTTCCGCTCACGCTAACAGTATTTAATAGACGAGTGAAAGGGGCGGTTTGATGCAAACTTCCAGTTGCGAAGTTGTCAGAGGCGCCCTGCGGCCGCGGGCTCGGCGGCGCGGCTCGGAGCCGCAGTCGGGCGGCGGCGGCGGCGGCAGCATGAGCCCCGACACTCCCGAGGGCGGGCTTGCCCCCTTCGCGCTGGTCTACCTCACCTTCTTCCTCGACAACGTCTTGCTGACCGTCTTGGGTGAGTCTCTCGTCTGCGAGTTGAACTTTTTCCAATTATCTGATCCGGTGGCGCAAGGCGGTGGCGGTACACTACAAATTAGATTTTTTATCCCGTAGCGGCGCTCCAGTATGAGAATAAAAAAATTGGCTAGCTTTCTACTCCGTGGAAATTTCGAGAAATCTCATCTTAGTTTATTTTTATGATCCTCTAAGAATATCTACCATGTCTGCTAAATTTCAAGCATCCTAGCTTCAGTGTACCGAATCAGACAATATTATTCAGTAAATATGTATATGTAATTTATAAGATGCCTAGCTAGATAATGTATCGTCTACGAGCGGTCGAACGAACGCGTCTCGTTCAGCGTCTAAAGCTTAGCGTAGGTGTTGTTGCGCTCGCGCGCTGCGGCCTGGGGCCTGGGGCCTGGGGCCTGGGGGTGACCGCCTGACCGGCTGACCACTAGCTGGTGCGGTGTGAGTCTGTCACTTGAGCTGGTTCACATCAGGTCGTAGGTACTATCAGCATATCCATTCTTGGTTTCAGTCTTGGTGTTCCCACTGTTAGATGCCGATCTGACAACACACAACAGACAACAAGTGTGAAGTGATATGCCAAACGTTGTACCATCAGCCAAATAAGTGGTCTATCAATTTTTAAACAAGTTCCTATCAAATGGATATGTCGCTAAAGTCGAACTTTCAAGTTGACTGACACGACTATTGGCATTATTGTTTTATGACGTGGAAACGATTATCAACTTTAGGGTGGTAGACCATATATTTGGCTGATGGTACCTGGCCGGCTTCTGTCGTTCCCTTCGATCAACAATAGGTACAACTAGATGTCGGGTCGCCATAATTTTTTTTTTCAATAAAACTGTCGGTACGACCAATATGTCACTGATGTGAAGCAATCCCGAGTGCGTTAGACAAGTGTCCAACGCACTCGGAAGCAGAATCGTTTTCACCACGCATTTCTGTCACACGGCATAAGACGAGGGTAGAAAGAGATGTTGAATACGATGGTGAACGTCTGCGCGTTAGTCATACGGCATCAGGTGTCGTGCTCACACCGCATGGCGGAGACTCCGAGCAGAGCTCTACTATATCTGAGCGGTTGTGGTTGTGGCTTGGCATTGGCAGTGCCCGTGATCCCTGACTGGGTGCGCGAGGGCGAGCTGGCGCGCTGGCCGCGGCCGCGCAGGAGGCGCCGCTGGCCGCGCTGCTGGCCGCCGGGGCCGGCAACCACTCCGTCCTCCGCGAGGCCGCATCCGCCGGCAACACCACGCGCGGCGAGACCTTCAGTGAGCGCCTCTTTCATCCTCCATGCTTTTCAACTTATCAGAACTACGGCCTGCCTGACTAAGTCCTCACATTCCGAGGGGAGGCTTAGGCCTAATTAAATCAATTAATTGATTGAAATCCCTTTTTAGGGTTCCGGAGCCAAAATGGCAAAAACGGAACCCTTATAGTTTCGCCATGTCTGTCTGTCTGTTTGTCCGTCCGTCCGCGGCTTTGCTCAGGGACTATCAATGCTAGAAAGAAAGGTGCAACTTTGCACGGATATATGTAAACTATGCCGACAAAATGGTACAATAAAAAAAAATTACAAAAACAATTTTTTAGGTTACCTCCATCGAAGTAGTTAAAGTGGGGGTGATTTTTTTTCTCATACAACCCTATAGTGCGGGGTACCGTTGGATAGGTCTTTTAAAACCATTAGGGGTTTGCTAGGATGATTTTCAATTACTTGATTTTGCGAAATATTAAACTTGAAAGTGCAAATTTTCATTAAAATCGAGCGCCCCCTCTAAAATCTAAACCGGTGGCTGGAAAAAATTGAAAAAATTCAGGATGGTAGTAAGTAAGTTATCAAACTTTCAAGGAAAACTATAACGGCTAAGTTTGCTTGAGAATTATTAGTAGTTTTACTCTAAGGTATAAAATATACCTAAATTGGAAGATTCCGTATAAAATACGAAATACTTACGTAGAAAAATATGTCATTTTTTTCGTAATGGCTACCGAACCCTATTTTGGGCGTGTCCGACACGCTCTTGGCCGGTTTAAAAAATTAGGTGACAAGGAACACAAGATATAGGTACAAAATGATTCGGGAGACGTGAGCTGGACCGACCCTACACCATTACCTAATTGATAATGGATCGTTCACAATCATGGTAAAGCCCCACACTTTTAATTGCAGACAGTAACCGTGCACTAGGCCCCTCTACCCCACTGGGCACACTGGGCACGTGCCCAGGGCCCCGCGACGCATTGGGGCCCCCCAGTCCCTACTCCATTACCAAACGATAACCGATAGCTACTCCACTCTCGCCTGAAAATCCAGGCTTAGGTACCGAATGCAGCATGTTGTGCCCGGGCCCCCGGGGCCTCTAATAGGCTAAAGACAACCCTGCGCGCACTTTGTATTGAGACGTTTTTGTTTTCAACAAAAAATCACAAACATGCACCACGCAAAAATGGATATAATAATAATAATAATTAAACTTTATTTCAAACGTTATTACATCCATATTTAATAGTGTTAGTAATTCTTAATCTATGTTACTTTATCGCCTACTTAAATCTAAATCGCGCTACAGCCTTTAACCGACCCAGTACGCCAGAATTCGTACTATCATATCTATGACACTCAGGATGCTGTTAGTACTCCTGATACGATACGCATGAGGAAAACCGTCCGTGCGAGCCTCTGCAAACATCAGCGATGCATGAACCACGATATCAAAACTCATTAGGTTTATAAAATCTTTAAAATACAGTAGGTATTAATTATATAATTGTTACAGCACAGAGATTGTAACTATTGTGAGTACAATGATGTTGATGATGGTCTGGGTTACACTTACGTATCATGGAGAAATAGAAAGGAAATGAGAGGGAATTCAGCTCCGCAAGGCATTTTATACTGAACCCATTCGTCATACCGTTCAGTGAACGTAATGTACTCGCGGCTGGCTTAACGGCTTAACCAATCACTGGCCCGATCTTCGCTAGAAGACCGGGCCAAAGACCGGCCAGTGTGGCCACCACAGAGACACATTTGATCATCCAGGCTTTCTGCCCGAGAATGAGTGGCGCTTCAGACGCCACACACTAAACAACAAAGATTAAATTTATAAGCAGTAAGTAATAGCTACATATTACGGTACATGCTTCATCAACCATCTCTCCGCCAATCACCGCCTCACCGTATGGAGATTGCAATGGAATATATCAATATCTATAGTTCCTCCGCCACGTCGTTCAGACTGCGACAAGCTCGCCTCAAAAAACTATTTGTCCTGTATTTGGTCGCACCTAACTTGAGTGAAATGGGTGGATGGTCTTTTGGATCTATTAGGGGTATTGAAGGATAACAAGACAACAAATCGAGGCAATCAACCTTACCTCTAGTAATACTGAGGGCATAGACGATGTCCGCTATCTCTCGTCGTTTGTGCAACGGAATAGGATGATGCTGATAATAAATATTTATGTAGCCTTCACTAACTGAATCCGGTATAGGGCTGGAACTGCTCACGTGTCCTGAATCACCTGTATACTTAATATTAGCAAAATAATGCTGACGCAAATGATTTTGCATCATAACAGCTATAAAACCTGTGTTCTCGGCCCGGTGGGACTTGCTACTCATGTGGAGATGGCTACAACCCCACCCCATCCATATACCAACCTTTAGCCGAGATGGCTGCTATTTTTTTTTTAAATTTTGAATGTACCATACTAACACTGGGTCATAGGACATCGTTACTAACACGGGTCAAAGATCAGTCGGTTGACGTGGTGCGTCGTGATCGTGCAGCGGACGGGGCCGCGGGCCTGGGCAGCACGGCGGTGGTGGGCGCGGTGCTGGGCGCGAAGGCGGCGGCGCAGCTGGCGGCGGCGCCGTGGGCGGCGCGCGCGGTGTGCGGGGGGGCGCGGCGCGCGCGCTGGCGGCGGGCGCGGCGCTGCTGGCGGGCGCGGCCCTGCTGCTGGCGCGCTGCGCGGGCGCGGGCGCGGCCTGCGCGGGGGCGGCGCGCGCGCTGCACGGGGCCGGCTCCGCGCTGACCGGCGTGGCCGGCCTGGCGCTGTGCGCCGCCACGCCGCACCGGCTGCCCGCGCTGCTGGGCGCCGTCGCTCTCGGTACTCACCTCCCTCTAGACGACCTCACGGTTCACGGGCTCACGTTATCTCCGACTGTTGGCGTTGGGCGCCATGAATCTCGGTGCCAGCCTCTCACTAAATCGGATGAGCATTTCGATAACTTTAGGTACATTTCTGTGAATCATCAAATGTAGCGGATACTACCTGGTAATTTGACATGGCTGAAGAGAAGAGACATAGTACATCCCAGTAAAACGTAGTGGTTATATGCTCTTTGCATCCCAGGTTTGAACAAATCAAGGATCACAATCAAGCCATTAGCTATATAGCTTGTGTGTATAGTTTTAAACTTTTGTGATTTTCACTCATAGTCAAAATATCACAATCGGGACTTATCACGCTATAATACACGAGTAATTTTAACCTCGACGTTTCAACCACATTAAATGGCCGCGGCGTGGTGGTTACGAGTAGGTAGGCTGAAGTCGAAGTGTAAGGTGTCAGCAGCGCGAGTCCTTCGAACTACCCGCACTTGATCACAAAAAGAAGCGGTACTCGTATTTTGAACAGGTGTGTAATGAACAACACAACGGTATAACAACATTTGATATAATTCCAAACGATATAACAACATTTGATATAATTTCAAAGGATAGGAGCTTCACAGAACTTTTTTATAAAATAAACCTAACCTAACCGAAAGTACATCAAATCGAATTAATAACAATAGAAATAAGTTTGGTTGAATATGGATAAGTCCCGATTGTGAATTTTGACTACATACAATCAAGTTACAAGCCAGCTCTTGCAGTTCAAGAGTCTGCTAAAATCTGTTGGAT
>NC_133479.1:9808230-9901490 GCF_025370935.1 Choristoneura fumiferana | reverse complement strand
CACAATTGATGCTTTCAGCTTGGCAGCTGATAGAAGAAAGCTATCCAGTGCCTTTAAAAGGCAAGCTAAAAAGTGCTTACTCAGACTATGTTATGACCAAAGACGAATACATACCAGTTACAGACAAGTCCCCCATGTTCGGCCTAGATTGTGAAATGTGCATTACCAATGCTGGCTCAGAGTTGACTAGGGTGTCTTTAGTTGATGAAAATCATAAAACAGTCTATGACACTCTAGTCAAGCCATACAATGACATTACTGACTATTTAACTAAATTTTCTGGTATTACCAAGACCTTATTAAATAATGTCACTAAAAGATTAGAAGATGTGCACAAGGATATAAGAGAATTATTACCGCCTGATGCTATTTTAGTGGGCCAGTCATTAAATCTAGATTTGCATGCTTTGAAAATGATGCATCCTTATGTGATTGACACAAGCATGATTTATAATTTTGCCGGAGAAAGAAATCGCAAACCTAAACTTAAAGTGTTGGCAAAAGAATTTTTGCAACTAGACATACAATCAGGCAAAAAGGGACATTGCCCAGTAGAAGATTCATTGGCAGCTCTTAAACTCGTGCAACTTAAACTTAGTAAAAATATTGAATTTGGAGATGCTGTACATACAAACAGAGAAAAATATAAAGAGAATGTTAAACTAGCAACTACAAAAGAATATGCTCTATCAATATTTAACCACATGATTGAGCAGAAAAAGACTTCTCTTGTAGTTGGATGTGATGACATCACAGGCGATTACCACACATACCTGACGCAAGCAAAAGAAAGCTTAAGTTCACAGTTAAAAAAGGTGAAACCGAAGAAAGTTAAATTAAAAACTGTTGATGGAGTTGATGAAGTAATTTCATCTTTAAGAGAAGCTGTCACAGAGTATAACTTTTCTATGGCACATTTGAAACTAGACATTAATAATGATAATGAAGATAAACAAATGGAAGTTATTGATGAGTGGATCGAGATAATATGGAATAGTCTACCACCTTCTGCACTATATGCAGTTGTGTTTGGTGGAACTACCAGTGATAATGGACTTGCTATGATAAAAATCAAAAGTAACTTGTAGCTTAATTAATCAATTAAGCTAGTAGTAATAGCTTAAGTGTTATTCAATTTAATACTGTACTAGAATGGTACCTAGTAATCCATTCTATTAATTTAATTTAAGGTTTATTGATAGGTAATATAACTTTGATTTGAAAATATTTTGTTTGAGAATCCTTTGTCCTTGCAAGACCTCCAGTATTGCTCACATGATAACATCTGCTGAGCAAGAATAAAACTATGGCTACCTCTAGACTTGTATTGTCTTTTCACATAATTGCATTGGAACCCATCACTTTCAATATTTCAATGTTTTTAGCTTTATGATAGTGTGAGTTTTGGCGACCGCCATACTAATCGCGACTTAAGTCAATTCTCCTCTTTTTTATTGTTCTGTGGGTATATAGGTATAAACATATTTTTATTATAAACTGTACATATAAATAACATGTGATTGGGGCCATGAATAAAACAAAAGTGATGTAGTAACTGAACATCAAAACAAATGTTTATTTTAAAACGACGGTATACTCGTCTATTAATATTATTTATTTATTTATTTATTATCTATCCTATCCTTAATTTTCCGTAACGCAAGTGTCGTACGGCCGGAATCAGAAGTAGTTCCCAATTTTTGACAAAGTTCATGGTTTTTTTCTCACTACAAATCGAAATGTATTTATTTACATATGTGGAGATTACATGTCGTCATTTCGACAAAGAGTAAATTTGTCCAGTTAGAGGGTCGACGGCGAGTGACGGCGGTAACTCTGCTGCAATGTCGGCCAAAGCTTCCCACCGCGTGGCGCGGCTACTCTCGGATTGACTGGGGCTGATTGCTCCTTCCAAGTGTTCATAACTGCAAAAAACGACTATATTAAATTGTCTAAATTCATCTGCGTCAGGTGAGTCGAATTCAATCTACTAGGACATAGGTACCTATCTCGAATTTATAGCGATTTTCGTGTTAATGCGATCACATCAAGCTGAACCCAAGTTATGTAAGTTCCTCAATTATTGACTGTTTAGAGTAAGGTATAGAACTACCTGTTTTTATCAATTTGTAAAATGAATGGTAAATATTTATATTATTATTATTATACTTCATCACCCCATACGAATATTTATAAATAATAAAAAATATATAGGGGAACACGAGTTCAGTACCATGCCGTCAAGCAGCGTGCAACCGCCGTGCAAAGAGAGGGCTTCCACCTTAATATATCTACATAAATGAAACTAAGAGACTGCTGCTAAATATGTAAGTTTATATTTAAATTCTATTAACAACATTATGTCTATAAAATGATTTGCAGTCGTGTTTTGCAATTATCTCGCTTCCTATGGTCTATTCCTTACCTCTGTTTATTGTAAAGGTTCCCTGAGAAATCACTGAAGCTATAGGGCCGCCTATTGCTTACCTTGGAAAATCTCTGAAAACCTGCGTTTTCTGTACTGCTTATGTAGTGTTGATGTTCATTAAGGACAGTATTTGACAACTCCTGGTTGCCTGTCTTATATATTAATATAATAAATACAGGCATTGTTAAGCGAAGAGAAAACTTAAATTGGTTGAAAATTGGATTTATAATGATTTTTTGAAAAATCCATAGGTACAATTGTCTCTTTCTCAAGCGCTTTTTCTATGCAGCAAATTGGCGCTACTTGCGTGTGACGTCACATGCAAGTATGTCTTTCTCTGTCTAATCGGGAATTTCAAACCTTTATAACTTTGTTATTTGTAAAGGTAGCTTAAAAATTGTTTCTCTATTCGATAACAAGCATTGTATTGTAAATATTGTATGGTTTTGACAATATTTGCATCTATTACTAAATTGTAGATCACGCTCTACTACGCTACGATGTAGATATCACCAAAATCGTAGGAAGCGAAATATTTGGAAAAATATCGACTTTTGATCTCAAGACACTAACATGAGACAGAAACTTTTGACATGTTTTGGAATGCCACAATAAAGGTTTCAGGAGTTTTCAGCTTATTATATCTCATTCTGAGGTGCAACGCGTACCTATAATATGACTGACAATGGTTAATGTCGTACTTGTCATAATTGAGCTGTTTCTTAAAAAAAAAAGGAACTCGTGCAAGTGCATAAATGTACCTATATTTTATTTTTCAGTCACCCTCATTAAGTTAAAAATGTATAACAAAAAATTGAACCGACTACAAAAAACCATGAAAATATTTTTTACCAGTCTGAAGTCGGTGCCTCAGCACGAGCCAGCAGGAGTGGACCTATTAGTCGTCTACCTCACATACATACTACATACTTCAACTACAGGCTTCAATCACTCCTTTCTATTAGTGTGAATAATCTAAGCGCTGGTAGTTTAAAAAACCTGCCAAGAGCGTGTCGGACACGCCCAAAATAGGGTTCCGTAGCCATTACGAAAAAAAATAAGTAATATTTTTCTAGGGATTTCGTATTTTATACAGAATCTTCCAAGTTTAGGTATATTTTATACCTTAGGCTGCTATTTACTCTTAAACTACTAATAATTCTTAAGCAAACTTAGCCGTTATAGTTTTCCTTGTAAGTTTGATATACTTCTACCATCCTGAATTTTTTCAAATTTTTCCACCAACCGGTTTAGATTTTAGAAGAGGGGGACGTTCGATTTTAATGAAAATTTGCACTTCTAAGTTGAATATTTCGCAAAAAAAACACTGAATCGAAAAATCGTCTTAGCAAACCCCTAATGGTTTTAGAAGACCTATTTAACGATACCCCACACTATAGGGTTGCATGAGAAAAAAAAATCACCCCCTCTTTACGAAGGGAGCGGGAGGGCTCTCTAATAAAACATTTGGTTATTCAATTTAGCTTTCATTATGTAGTACCTACTTACTTTTCTTCTTCGGCATGTGGTTCGACAGTCTCTGACTCGCCATTAATTTCTTCTTTGTCCATATCCGTAGCGACCTCAATCAAATCCTCAGGACTATCCTGTGCACACTCTGCAGTATCTGAATTTGACATCTCGATTGCTTTCTCAACCACTTCATCTACCTTGGGTGTATTTTCTTCTTGCAATACTTTAAAACTTTCATTCCAGGCATTTCCATTATCTATCCTAAAACTATCCGTCTGTACATCTGAAAAGACGAAACAATAATAAAGTTATCGACCTCATAATACAGATGCTACGTCGTCGTAGCTCCATAGCGTGAAAAACACTTGCATGTTCACCGCGTTCTCTAGCTAAATGTTTACAGTAGCAGTTTAAAAATACAATGTCACGTCATTTCGAAATAAAATTAATGAAATAACAACAAGTGTGAAGGCTAGACGTTGTTGGGTTACTTAACGACGTCGTAAAAAAATTCAAGACTTGTGTGATATGCACGATTACCCACTTTACCAAACAATACAGGTAGGTACTCAATATTTTAAGCTTAAAAGAGCTTTTCTTGACCTTCTACCCTTGTAATTGTAAACTTAAAAATGTTAGTAGAGGCTCTACTATTACAGAAAACTAGCTCGTGTGAGAAATATAGGTATGTATGCAGAAATATAATAATATAGGTACCTACCTACTTATATGATAGAAGCTAAACTAACGTAAGTGAGTCAATAAACTATTTTACCGACACTTTGGGCGTCTCCTGCGTTACCAAAATTGTCTGGCGTTACCAAAAAATCGTACTTCCAACAAGATATTTCACGATTTAATAGCGTAAACTTAAGTAGGATGGCATGTATTCATATACATCATCTATTAAATTACAGAAAAAATATGTTTACTTACAAAAATCTGCAATTGTTTGAAAAATGTCGCGGACAGATAGTGTCGGTAAAAAAGTTGATTGGCCCAAGTAACATTATTTTGATCGCAATCGCTTTCACCACTTCGTTCTGCTTAAAGGTTTACGATGAGGGTAGAAGGAGTTAATAAAAGCGATTGCTCAGCGACTGTTCATTTGACAATTTGCAGTTTCAGCACGTAACAGCCAGGGAATTCACAATCACCTAGTTGAGACTTGTGGCACATTTCGTACACCATGTTTTTGTTGGGATTCGTTTAGTCTTTATTGAGGTCCTCGTCCGATCTTTAAATCCGTTATCCGACACTAAATTGCTAGTCACATTACAAAATGCTCCCATTGTATGATTTGGCCAGCTAACGCTCTACATGAATATTTTAATACCTATCTTATACCGGGTGTGGCCTGTAATACGAGCAAATAATTAAAACATGGATCGTACTTACTCGTCAAACTGAACAACATTAGTTCAGCGACTTTTAAAAATAATGGAGTCTTTAGATTTTCCCTTTTTCATACAAATTAAATACCTACTGTTTGTTAACAATGTACGCCATCCTAGAACCCAACTGACGTCGCCTCAAGTCGCCTGTCACCAGTGCCTGTCACGCTACAAATATCAAGCATTTTGCTTTACATCGCTTCTTCTAATAAACTTTAAAGTGTAATAAAAATTAAAAACTAATTATTTTTGAAAGTCTCTGAACTAATGTTGTTCAGTTTGACGAGTACCTACGATCTATGTTTTAATTATTTACTCATATTACGGGATTTACCGGCCACACCCGGTATATTACCTTCATTGAAATTTTTGTACGGCGAATACCCGTAGGTAGGTATTAACTAACCGCTTTATGGAGGTGTGAATTTATCACGAATTTATACACAGGTACGAGCGTGTGGCGTGCCAATATTTCTTACACTCCTAAATAATTTGACCTAATGCTTAATGGAGAGGAGGCCATATTATCGTAAAAGATCGGGGTATTTGGAGTTCGTGTTCCTTGCAATATTAAATGGCTGTTGTATTTTAACAAACTCAATGCTACAACTACCTATAATTATTTAGATATACATAAACCAGGAAACATTGATGTTTAGGTGAGAGAGAGACAAATCACAGTACGGTTTCGGCGTTAAATTAGAGAGTCGGTTTCGGCAGAAAATTCACTGAAGTTTAGACCAAAACCGGAGGACTTCTTGTTTAACACACTTGAAATCACAAACCTTTACCACTCCTTGCTGTCACATGGTATAAATAAGGTAAGGGTAGAAAGAGATGGTGAATGCGATCGTGAGCGCCCGCGCGTTAAGGTGATTTTCCACCGGCGGCGAGCGAGACGAGAACTGAAATTTGTATGGCGGCGCCCGCCACGGCAAGACACGGAAAATCACCATTAGACAATCCACGGTTCGTGGGATTTCGCGTGGATTTGTTTGGGAGTCATCGGCGTTGTGGAGTAGCTCCACCATCCCCGCTGATTTTTCGTGGGTGGGTTAGTTTTTATTGCACATAAAATAAAATAAAATGACACTTTAAATGCCGCCAAACTATCGCTAACTTATTGAGTAAGCGCTTTTATGAACATAAATACATGCCTATATTTACATAATGTACAGTCAAGGAATTTAATCCATGGAACCTTTTCAAAGGAAAAGTCATTACGACTTTCCTTGTTAATTAATGCGATGTCAATATGACGTTTACTGTGAAATGGTTCCATGGTGGCCAACGAATTAAACTCCTTGACCGTACCTAAACTAGAAAATCATACCTATTGATATCTTGATTAACGGTGAAATTGTTTAAAATTAAATTGAAGCTCTGATAATTATTTTTGTGTTGATATGTTCGTCATAAGTAGTAGGTAGGTAAAAGTAGGTAGTTGATTAAGTAGGTAGTAGTAGAATTTATGTGTAAAGCATGCCATTAAGCTGTTAAGTTTTACCTTTATCTATTCGCTGATGACTCGCAGTATCTAAAATAGACTTGTCTGCTTTAGTTATAATTGTCTCATCTAAAGTATCACACGTAGGAAGCACCTTATTTTCAATTATAGCTCTTGTTTGTGTCACTCCTCCGACCATTTCATTAATTTCATCCATTACTTTTTCTTCAGTGTCGTTTGAAAATGTTATGTTTTTTTCTGAAAAAAAAAAAGTTTTCAGTCAGTCAATTCTAAAATAGAATCCAATGATTCTTCCATAACCCTATAAAAACATGCTTTCATAGGTTCTGAATTTTTAATCCGAGCGTATGTTCTACTGAAATGCGAAAACTGCGATTTATTTAGGTACCAAGTTTTCACTCAGTCGCATAAGAAATATTATGACCAGATGGTCTAGTGGTTAGAGAACTTGACTACGAAGCTTGTGGTCCCAGGTTCGATTCCCGGGTCGGGGCAGATATTTGTATGAAAAATATGAATGTTTGTTCTCGAGTCTTGGGTGTTTAATATGTATTTATGTATGTATCTATATAATTATATTTATCCGTTGCTTAGTAGGTACCCATAACACAAGCTTTGCTAAGCTTACTTTGGGACTAGGTCAATTGGTGATTTGGTGTCCCGTGATATTTATTTTCTATTATTTTATTTTATTTTTATATTATTAGTCAATCTCGCAATGAAAGATAGATAATAATCTGGAAACTTGAGTACCTATGTACCTACACCTTTATTATGGCATTCTAAAACTTGTCTTTAAGTATCATAGAATATATTCACGACTTAAGACATTCTAAACAAAAAGTAGTTTCTTGCAAATATCTCAGTTCCTATGATTTTAATGATATTAATTTGGCTCTAAAATTTTATACGTTTTATAGTTAGAGCGCGAATCCCTCAGGGTTTCGTTCTCTTTATTTCTGGGAAATCGTAAAAATAGTTTTAGGCCATTAAAATTACCTATCTTCCTATGTGAAGTCTCCAGTAATCTTACTAATTTTATAAACGCGAAAGTTTGTGGATGGATGGATGGATGTTTGTTACTCTTACATGAAATTTGGCATACAGGTAACATATACCCTATAGACTACTTGCCTACTTTTTACCCCGAAATAATGTGAGGCTCCTGTGGGTTCAAAAAAGTTTTAAACTGTATACTAATTCTGCGCGAGCGAAGCCGCGGGCAAAAGCGAGTTATAAATAAGAAGATAGAGCAACCTTAAAACAAATACGAATTCGATCCTTTTATTATCTACCATAAGGAGATTTCCGAAAATCCCTTCTTAGTGCATGACCTTCAAAAAATATGCCTGTCTAATTTCAAAATCCACCCGAACATTTATAAAAAAACCCGCCAAGACGCACTCGCGCACTGAGGGTTCCATACAAATTTGTAGATAGATATCTGTGAATGGGAAGTGTTAGCAGAACTCTTTTTCTAAGCAAATTATACGCTTTGTTCACATTGGTTACTGACATAGACAGACAGGTAAAAAATAATATATACCTATTTTCAGGCTTTTCTTATTGGTTGTGCTATAAGAACTACCTGCATAGGTACCAAATTTCAAACTTCTAAGACAACTGGAAGTACCCCCATAGGTTTTGATTCCTAACCTAACCAAACTCACCTATAAATATTAGAAATTAAATTTTAAAATTGATGCTCGGAATAAAATATTGCTAGCCGAGAGCTTGTAGATATTTAAGAGTAGATTTATGTAAACATTACAAAGGAAATAAATGGCACTAAGTACATGTTTTTACGCTGCATTTACTCTTAGGTACACGTTAACCAGCTCTCGAAATATTACTATGTTCAAAATTGTTTTCGTACATTCCATGATTTTCCCTGGTATCTAACTATAGGTACATCATTTTTCAACTAACTACTTTTGTAATTAAATTTGTAAACATGGATTCTAAAATTAAAAAATGCCTACCTGTGGCATTAGCTGGGGCCATGCTTGGAGCGCTGCTGGTGCAGCCCATGATGGGTCCGAGTTTATCTAGCGGCCATACGTGGATGGGTGCAGAACACAAGTATTGGTAAGGTTCAGTGGCATTCGGCGAGCGCCGCCGTGTGGTTGGGACGCCCTCGGACCTCCGGGGCGGTTGACCACCAGTCACCACCGCCGGCCGCCCGCTGCTCGGCCCGACTGCCGACCGCCCGAGATCGTATCGTAACAGCCTATTATGGGAGGAGGGAGCCCACTCAACTGACCTCGCACCCCCATCGCGTTTTTCCAATTAAACCAACGTAATACATTCCTTTACTTTGACGCGCATATTTAGCGAGACCTTTCTTCAGACGGAATTTCAATGTGAAGGCTTTTTGCGACTAGATGAAGTATTAATAGAAAAGTGACGAATATTTTGATATTATTCTAAGTACAGACAACGTCATAAATAACTGATCGCTTTTGTACCTTGTCACTTTAACGTCATGTTTGAAAAGCTATACGAAATTGTGTAACGGCTGAAAGCGACAAGGTACAGAAATGATCACTTATTTATGACGTTGACTGTACATAACTTACTTCGGTTCTTTAGGGGTATCTGTCAGAGCGACGCAACCAAGTTATATAGTTACCAATAGATATACACTAATATTTCAATATGGCGTATACAAAAAATCATCTGCATCGCGCTATAAAGTGCCCATTGCGGCCTATTTACTGAATAAATCATTTGAATCGCCGCTAAAAAGTTTTATTTTACATATATAATAATAGGTAGTTATTTAGATCCACATATCTAATTACTACTAACAATTCAAACCACAAAATATTGAACGCTATGTGCTAAATATCTTAGGAAATTGATACTTAACTCTGTAATCACCTTACCGCTCTGGCTCTAGCAAAACCGGCCAAGAGCATGTCGGGTCGGACACGCCAAAAATAGGGTTCCGTATTTCGTATTCTGTACGGAATATGGTATATTTTATACCTTAGGCTGCTATTTATTCTTAAACTACTAATAATTCTCAAGAAAAATTAACCGTTATAGTTTTCCTTGTAAGTTTGATATACTTACTACCATCCTGATTTTTTTCAAATTATTCCAACCACCGTGGTTTAGAGTTTAGAGGGGGGGGGACACACTCGATTTTAATGAAAATTTGCACTTTAAGGGAAAATTTTGCAAACAAATCACTGAATCGAAAAATCGTTATAGCAACCCCCTAATGGTTTTAAAAGACCGATCCAACGATACCCCACACTACAATTGAGGCTGGATGAGAAAAAAAAAACAGCCCCACTTTACGTCTATGGGAGGTAAGGTCAAGTGTCCAACAACATAATTCAAAATCTCATATTTTGTTTTGACAGATAGAAGCCTAAATTTTTTACAGTACCTAATTAGGTAATTTTATTGGGTTTCAGGTGACATATACAGTATTCTTTAGGAACGTGTAGTTAGTCATCAAAAAAATAAAAAGTAAATGGGAAATGTTTCACTGTGTCCACAGTGGTGTACAGAATGAAACATTACATATTTAACAATGAAACGTGAAAACTAATATAATCAGTTTTATAATTTTAAGACGTATTTATGTAAATGCAAGAATATAATCAAAACAATTTTAATTACTTTAACTTTAATCAGTCTCATTAAATGTCCCATGCGTAAATGTTTCATTGTTGACTACCTAAAGTGCTAAAGTGTTTTATATTAACATCGAATTTTTGCCTGCTAAATTGTGTCACTTTAATACGTGATCTAGTCCACGATAATCTACAAAATATGTTTAATATTAGGAAAGTATCAAATATACTGATTTCCTAACCATAATTTAATGAAAAATCTGCAAAAAATGCTAAAAATATTTACCTTTGTGCCAATAATACTGAAAAACCTCCGTAGACAGCTGTTTCTCTACGAGACACCGATGCAAACTGGAGTACTTTGCGGGTTCTCAAGGGTGTCCTTACGCGATATAGTCACGATCTGGCAACGTGGCACTTCAGAAATATCGCAACGTTTCACTGTGTACCTAAGTTTCATTGTTGGACATATGTATAGCGCTAATCTAAAAAAATTTTTTTTTTTATAGTACCATTTTGTCGGCAGTTTATATATATTCGTGCAAAATTACAACTTTCTAGCATTGATAGTCCCTGAGCAAAGCCGCGGACGGACAGACAGACAGACATGGCGAAACTTTCAGACAGGGTTCCATTTTTCCATATTGGCCGGATCGGAACCTTAAAAAGCAGAAATGGAAATAGTTTTTTACAGTCAGTGGTTGTACCTAACTAAGTCTTTCTACAATTATTTATGATCTCAACAAACCAACATATAATTAAAGCGCACAGTCAAGTGAAAGCTCTTTGTTCTAAGTTGAAGTACTGGGAGCGAGTAGGTACACGCAACAGTTACCCCGCGTGATAAATGCCGCCGCCCGGCGGGCGGGCGGGCGCGCTGGAGCACCCTTGTTCTCTTTTCACGGCCACTTCTATTCTAGAGCCACTGTTTTTATTAGCAAATTACCCCTTTACGCTTTAACTTGTGAAAAAGACGATGACGTAGATACACAATGCGGCGCAGCACGCGCAAAAGAAACCACAATTCGGCCGTTACGTTGTTTGTGCGATATGCAGCGTTAAGTCTTTTCACAGAAACAAAGCCAAGCATAAGTAGATTTTGGCGTTATAGAAAAACTGAAAGTAGTGTTTTCAGAATCGATAGTAGAATTTATTACTTACACTATATTTTAACGCAGGTTGTGTTTTTTTAATCCTTTTTAGGGTTCCGGAGCCAAAATGGCAAAAACGGAACCCTTATAGTTTCGCCGTGTCTGTCTGTCTGTCCGTCCGTCCGCGGTTTTGCTTAGGGACTATCAATGCTAGAAAGCTGTAATTTTGCACGGATATATAAGTAAACTATGCTGACAAAATGTTACAATTAAAAATTCATAAAAATAATATTTAGGGTACCTCCCATAGACGTAAAGCGGGGGTGTTTTTTTTTTCTCATCCAACCCTATAGTGTGGGGTATTCCATTAGGGGGTTTTCGATTCAGTGATTTGTTTGCGAAATATTCAACTTTAAAGTGCAAATTTTCATTCAAATCGAGCGTCCCCCCTCTAAAATCTAAACCGGTGGGTGGAAAAATTTGAAAAAAATCAGGATGGTAGTAAGTTTATCAAACTTTCAAGGAAAACTATAACGGCTAAGTTTGCTTGAGAATTATTAGTAGTCTATATGAGTAAATAGCAGCCTAAGGTATAAAATATACCTAAACTTGGAAGATTCCGTATAAAATACGAAATCCTTAGAAAAATATTACTTAATTTTTTCTTAATGATAGATAGATAGATAGATAGATAAAACGTTTATTTGTTACTGCAAACACACACAATCAAAATTACATAAATAAGAAAAAAAAAGAACAGTCCTAACTTAAATGTAAACAATTTTCAATTAATGGTAATGGCTACGGAACCCTATTTTGGGCGTGTCCGACACGCTCTTGGCCGGTTTTTTCACTGTGCCCAGTCTAAAAGTTACGAATGCATACGGCGATTAAATATTTCAGCGTGGTTGCATACTTTTAATTAGATAATTTAATACTGGCCGTTTTTCTGTCAGTTTGATTTTCTTCTAAAAATCTTAGAAAAACGGCGAAAAGCGCAACTTACAAGTACAATAAATTACGAATGTAGAGTTACAAATTTGTTTTGTATACTGTCCCTCCCTACGTTTTGTTCTGTCCCTATGTTTTGTGTATGTCTATTCCAGGTACACAACAAACTCGCTCCGACAACCCCCGTTTAGAAAACCTATGAAACCGGTCTGACACAATATACACTTTGCTGCTGTCAGGTGTCATTGGCAGTAATGGTTGGTACCCAAAAGCGACCGATTGCCACTAAACAAAAAGTTGAATTTGTCCCTTAGTCCGTTTTCGCAATTGCGGTTTCACAATTGGCTGCGAAAGAAGAATTATTTTTCACTGTTTCGTAATTAACTTTCAAACAAGAATTTATTTTCTGTTTTCACAATCAAGTTTCACAATTGGCTGCGAAAGAAGAATTATTTTTCACTGTTTCGTAATTAACTTTCAAACAAGAATTTATTTTCTATTTTCACAATCAAGTTTCGTTACTTCAAAAACGGAACGATAAATACATATACAGGGCGACTTCAAATTGGTAATACAAAACACTTGATTTTGGCTTCATTAATGCTAAGTATTGTAATTAATTAACTCCGATGTTAAAATTAGCTGTCTTTAATAATTGATAATTTTCTAATAAAATGAATGTTTTCATATGAAGCCAAAGAAAATGGGATAATTTAAAATTAACAAAAAAAATACTTCTGGTTATTTTAAAAGCATGAGACCTAATGGAGGTTCTTAGTGTAGGGCAAACGTGTGCAAAACTTTGATTTTGTATTACCAATTTGAAGTCGCCCTGTATATAATGAAATAAAAATTAATAATTATATTAAAAAAAAACACGACTGCCATGCAAAAATTGGGCTAAACCATAAAAAAACAAGTCAAATATAAACACGCAATACAGCTGTTATATTCATTTTTTTTTCTTTAAATAGCCAGTGTTACCCGGAGTAAGGATTCTAACGATACCTCATACGCCTAAATCTGTTCAGTATTTCAAAATTTATCGTGTAACAAAGAAACTCGCATACATACACGTTTGTATGTAATGTATGTATACATTACATACAAACGAACGGACCCTGAAACTCATTAAGTAATTTATTTACCAAGGAGTTTGACTAATTCTTGTTTAGCAGTTAATTGTGAAAAAAGAAAACGGAGATATTTTTAGTAATTAACTGCGAAAGAAGAAATAATGTTCGATTGCGAAAAAAGCCAAAAAAATCTTGGTTGACAGTTAATTACGAAACAGAGAAAAATAATTCTTCTTTCGCAGCCAATTGTGAAACCGCAATTGCGAAAACGGACTAGAGGGAATTTGTTGAGTTAGAAAGCAAATGCGTAGTAGGTATTAAGTAGTGAAATCTTTAATACTATTAGCTTGTAAGTTGCTAGGCAATTGGGCCCTGCTGTGCTAACTTAGAAAAACTTCCGAGTATTTTTGAAATAATTAAGAGTAAGGTATTTTAAAATAAATGCTATAAATAACTTAAAATAAAAAAAGTGTTGGGGCGTGTTAGGTTTTCAGTTATTTAATTAACACCTTCGTAAGTACCTATATCGTTTATGATTTCAAGTTTCTAATTCTTTTATGATTTAGGTACGGCTTATTATTTAATTTCGATTGAGATCTGTTCTGTGCATTTATTACCATATGCCACTAGTGCGAAAAAAAAACAGCACAGTAATTCGACTGGTGCGCACATATGAATGAAAATGAGCGATACTATGTAAGTACGTAGTTCTAAAAAAAAATCTTTCACATTAGGGTGCAACGCGATTAATCTTAAAGCAATTTCCAGCTCGCAAGACAAGCTATTTACCTCTACCTATTATCACACTTGCTTAATTAAATAACGTGTGCACAATTCTATTTTCTTTGCCTCTTTGCATAACGAGCATGTTTGTAGGCAACCGTTTTACTTTAACATAAAGTTGTTCTTATCTATAAACGGCACCTAGCTTAGCCCGTGTATGGACATCGGAATGTTAATAGGTAATAGCACGAGCCACTAAACCTTGGCCTCTGTCAACTAATTGAACACTTAAGTTTGGTAGGTAAGAACAAAAGCACGGCACAATAGTTGAACGAAGTGGTGGTTTTTGAGATTAATATGACTTAAATAAGAAGCCATTTTATAGTTAGACAAGTAAAGCAGTTGATTTAGGGGTTTGAGGTAATTGCTTACCTACTCAATTTCAATCTGACATTCATTTTATACTTAGGTACTAACAATTCTATAGAACAGCATTAATTACTTAGGCCGCACAGAATAATTTCTGTACCTAACTAATCAGCAATTGAGATCGCCAAGACCCACTTTTCTTATCATAAACAAACAAAAGAGTCGAGAAAGAATAATTTATTCGAGTTACCCGCAATAATACTTTAGGCACCTAATCGACACACGCACATTCGGTACTATCGGTACGTTTCAGTCGACGCCACAGAATAAATAATCGACGCGTGGAGTTATACAGCGTCCATGCTAGGTCTACGACCTGCGGGTTAGCGGCATCAACGAAAAATATGCCAAATAGTGGTAAACTACTTGAGTAATATAAGTAAATAATTAATTTACAATTCTGCACGCTAACTTAGTGTTGAGCGGGCGAAGAGGTAGGTATTGCGGGGAGATTATAGTTAGGGAGTATTCATGAAAACGTAGCAAGTAAAGCAAGTTGCAATCAAATCGCTACGTAACATACCTATCTCTACAGCCAACCTATCCCCGAACAAATGTCTCAATTGAATTTTATATGCTGGGTGGTACCGAACCGACCACCGACGTAGTATAAAAAAATGTAAAGCAAGCTTGGTTTTCCTTTTCGAACCTGATTGCTCCTTAATAAGAAGGACGCTACAGTAAAAAATAATTGCAAAGCTCCGTGAGTGAGTAGCTCCTACCTTAAATTTTATTTATCTGACGTGTAAATCGTAATTTACATTATGCGCTGTGGTGCCGGCGAGCAGCTACTCGTACCAGCAATACGACGACTGATTGCGATAAACATTAAATTATGTTGTACTCTCACACGCATTCTCCCTGCTTGTATCCGTCGGGATACAAGTCGTTGTACAGTCAGCTTATTTTTTACTACGGGTCAAATCCAGAACCGATTTATGATAACCAGACTACAATGACATCTTGACTTGTTTACAACGTTTACCTGATAGCTCAGATGTTAATTTGGAAAGGTTTTGTAGCGAAATAGTTTGGTTCCCGAAGCGTTTTTTTTTCAGTACTTTATTATAAAGATTATTTACTATGATCCGTTGTTGACTACGAATCGTTTTGGGCATTTTTTGTTATTGTTCAAAGAAATCGCCACAGTGACACTGACAATCATTAAAATTATTGCCAGTGTAAGACATTAGTTCAAATGAAATTCCGCAACATGGCGAATAGTCATATTATACATATTTCTGGTCAGGCTTTAGATGCATTCACATTTCAAAATAAAACAAATTTATTGATTCGCGAAACAGTTTACTTTATAATTTGGAGTGTGGGACGGCTAGTCATTCTTTTGCGCAGGGGCAGGGGCCCGCCTCGGCCACGACGAGGTCGCCGCTGAGCGCGACCGCCTCGATCTCGACCGCCGCGCCCGCCGGCAATTTGCCCACTTGGAACGTCGCACGCGCTGGGCAGTCCTTTGGGAAAACTGGAAAAGGTACAAGTACCCAGTTATTAGTGCAGTACTGATGTAATGTGACAGCCAGCCATTTTGCACCAGCCCCTGTGACTCTTGCAATAACGTAAGTGCCAAATAGACGTAGGTACGAGCAAAGTCGGGTGTTGGGCTCGTCAAGCTGTTGTGTTCTTGTATAATCTAAGTTCGCGACTGGTCTAACAACACAAGAGCAAAAATCTCGTCGAGCCACAAGAACGCAATCTTATTCATACCTAATTTCTATCTGCTAAGCACTAATAGACTGGAGTCAACAAATAATAATGACGAGGTTTACATATTGTCACAATTGCAGGGACGATATTAAGATTAATGATAAACATATTATAGCCTAAGGTATTATACAAGTTTTACGGCGCAGTCAAAATCTATTGCTGCAGTAAACCCATAGTTTCGTCTGTTGTTATAATATCTGCTTAGATACCGCTGCCATTCTATAAAGAAAATCCTAAAGCCTATTAAAAAGCCTGCCTACCCTAATGTGTATTTATTTATTTATTTGTTCAATTTATCAAGCTCGCCCATTTAATAAGCCGTTAACACGAACACAAAATGTGTGTCACGAAAATTTTTAATGAAATAAAACAATGAAATCGTGTTAATTATCGCAGTAGGAGCAGTTCGCCACAGTCGTAACCGTAAAAGCACAATAAGCACCTGCGTAAGTTTCCGCAATGACCTTGAATTTCTTGTAGTTCTTAGTTATATTTGCACGATCATTATATTCTTGAAAAAAAAAATAACAAAAAATTTAACTGACTACATTAAACCATGAAAATAATTTTCTACCAGTCAGAAGTCGGTGCCTCAGCACGAGCCAGCAGGAGTGGACCTATAGTCGTCTACTTCACCTACATACCTACTTATATATTAGACTTCAATCACTCCTGCTGTCTCGCGCTGAGGCACCGACTTCTGACTGGTAAAAAATATTTTCATGGTTTTTCGTAGTCGGTTCAATTTTTTGTTGTAATTTTTTCAATTTTTTTTTACGCTTTTTAATGTAAATAATCTAAGATACAATAGTTTAATGTCAACTACTCGACACCTTTTACGAAAGATTACTTTTTCTGATGCAGAGATGTTCATTATTGAGGAGTCCTGGTGCCTCACCACACCACCCGTTTTACCATATGCATTACGAGGAGCATAAATCGCTTAGCAACTGTGTTAAATTAGTTGAAATTCAACCCGTGAAGTACTTAAATTGTTATTGAGTAGGAGCTCGTTGGTCAAATGTGGTCTTCATCATCAGTTCCACTTCACTAAACTATGATTTTCAAGAGCAAATGCACGATTTACTGCTAAATATATCCAAATTACCATAGGAGTTCCTACAGTATTTGAAGAGTTCCCTCGATTTCCTTAAGATCCGATCATTAGATCCTAATTTGGTGCTTATGGGACCTAATTGAAGACATTCCTAGACGAACGCAAAAAAAAATTCAAATCGGTTCATAAATGACGGGGTTCTGAGGTAACAAACATAAAAATAAAATACAACCGAATAGATAACCTCCTCCTTTTTTTGAAGTCGGTTAAATAGTGTGGCTGGCTTCATACATCATCTCATCACATCACATCGCTCTTAAGCGATAAGGCCGGCTATTGCTCACCTTGTAATTTTTTTTTTCTCTTTGTATCTGTTTTCTGTATCGCTTACTATGTCTGGTGTACAATAAAGAGTCTTTGTATTGTATTGTATTGTATCATCAGATCGCGCGACTCACTGACACTGATTCTCTTTTCATAGTACAACTGTGGAAAGTGGCCCGTTATTTTTTCTCGTCAGTTAAAATAAAACTACTTAATTTATGTCCGGTTTTAAGTATCCGCCATTTTAAGTTTTAAAATAATTTACGATTTCCCTATCCGGACAAATAAGTACCTAGTATTAGTTAATTTCAATATAAAATCACTATAGTAATTTATTTGTCTACTCTATTGTTTATTCCTCTATGGCTGCACAGCGGCAAAGCTGCGGGCACAAGCAACGCCGGCCCTAGCCATCGCTCGGATTTCAAAAACCGCCATTAAAATTTTATTTTTGCCATAAGCTTTTGGTGTGCCCTCCTGCTACTCCTCAGGCCACCTCTGATTATTATACAAGATGTCTTGAAATTGTTTCGGAAGTTCCAACAGATGGTTGCATTAGTTTGACTGAAACCATACTAAAGAGGGTATTTGAGGGTATTAGCCGAAATTTTTGATGCAAAATTTAGTCACACCTTTGACGCGACACACTTTGAACATCGATCAATGTAAAGAATCTTTGCCAATCAACAATTAACAAATCCTGAAAAATATTTGCCTACAAGGCTAAAATATAACTGCTGAATTATTCGGGATTAAGTTTAACACCCTGTATGTAATGGATACCTACATTACAATCTTTGGTTTTGGATACATTTTAGTAAGTAGGTATATAGGTACTGCGTAGTTATGTGGTCTATCACTTACATTCTGCATAAACCTGGTTGACCGCTTGGAAGTCGGATATATCGTTGAGCAGTATGGTGGTCTTGATGACGGACTCGAGCGAGGCCCCGCCGGCTTCGAGCACGTGCTTGAGATTGGCGAGCGCCTGACGCGCCTGCGCCTCTGCACCGCCGCACACTAGCTGCGCCTCGGGGTCCATGCCCAGCATGCCTGACACGTACAGCGTCTGCCCGGCCAGGATCGCTTGGCTGGAACACAGTATAAACAGGCTGTGGTCTATATAGGTACTTAACTATACTTACGCCTAGTAGCAGCGGAGTGGATGAGCAGTTTGGTGCTCAAAATGATCTACACACGACTCTACTGCCAAGGTAATAAGAGAGTATGTAGATCGTTTTGAGCATCACAACTGATCATCTACTTCTGATGCTGACTGTACGCTCGCTGAACGTACGAATGGCACGCGTGCCAGTTATATGGTACGCGACAAAATAATTCAGGCATATCACTAATCATTTAGTCAAGAATCTTTGATGGAACATCGTTCATAGCCAGATTAGTATTGTTTTCATTTATAAAATGTACCCTCACTAATATAAGGATTCGCAAAATGTACTAGCCGTAAGTAGGGTGTTGTTGGAGCAACAAAAATAACACACCTATGCGGCGATCGCTTCTCTGTTCATGGGCAGTCGAGCCTTTGGCGCATAGTGGTTACTTATAAATACAGCACACGCAATTAATATCATTATTTCGCCGTCAACAGTCCTTTATTTTCCTATTCGACCGAGCAATTCTCTGTGAAGCCCAGCATGCAATATAGCTAGTGCATTAGATAAGTACGGAACGAACTTTCTTTGCTAGTGCCACTTGTACATAATATAATTATAGTCACCTAACCTAATCAATGTGGATGTCATAAAACCTGATTTCAAATAAATAAACGCATTCAAATCGGGCCACCCGTTTAAGATCTACGGTACCACAGACAGACACAAGAGACACACGGTCAAACTTATTAACACCCCTCTTTTTGAGTCAGGGGTCAAAAACAGATTTTCATCAAATTGTGTGATGACAACCAAAAGAAACACGATGTCTGACATTTATCTACTACTAGCTTTTGCCCGCGGCTTCGCCCGCGTGGAATTCGGTTATCGCGCGCTGTTGTGCATTAAGTCGCCTATGTCACTCTCTGGCCCATAATAGTACATTACTGCAGAGGCCATGAAGTAAGGGATTGATGGACGAGTTCGGGGTAGACGGCCGAGTCGTAGACTTGGCCGGATAAAACGAGTCCAGCAATCCCTGTTCTGGCCGAGGCTTGTATAGTGCTTTTCTCAAACAATGTGAGGAAATATTTCATCCATCCATCCATCCATCCATCGCATCGCATCGCATCGCATCGCTTCGCATTGCATCGCTTCGCATCGCATCGCATCGCATCGCATCGCTTCGCTTTGCATGGCATCACTTCGCATCGCATCGCTTCGCATCGCATCGCTTCGCATCGCATCGCATTCGCATCGCATCGCATCGCTTCGCATCGCATCGCATCGCATCGCTTCGCATTGCATCGCATCGCATCGCAGTATCACAAATGCTTACAGAGTAGTGGTGGTTGGCTGTTCGTAATTTTTCCTTTGTCAGTTTAATGTTAGTAAGCAAAATTAAAAAGTTAAAAGTAAAAGCAGCGGACAATAATGGATTTTCATACATACTTCATGGCCTAGGCCAAGAAGTTATGTAGGGAGGTGGTAGGGAGCCATAAATGAGAAACTTCATGTCTCCATTTCGTGACATTAACACATACATTTCCGAGCATGTTTAAAAAAACTACCTTTATGTCAAAAATCACATCGATCCATCACTCCGTTTTAACGTGAAAGACGGACAAACATACAACGCCTGTGTACTCTTTCGCATTTAAATATTAGTATGGATTGATGCAATTCTACCTACCTACGGAATTGTGATGCCTACACTCGTGAAAGCTCTGCTGCCATTGTTTACCACAAAAGTGTAAGGTTTACGGCCGCGGTTGACCCGAAGTTTTGTTATTTGTTAAACTCCGACAAAATAAGATGTTAAGTCCGCAGGTAGCAATCAAAACTATCAATCAACACCCTTTGCGTCTCGCCTGGCACGCGATAACCCGGACTACCTACAAACATAAATGTCCGGTTGCGGTTGACATAACTAGGTTAAACTAACTAATGCATTTGTGGCTGCTGGTGCCACAGGCACAAAGTAACACCTTTTATAATCAATTTTGACAAAAGTATGGGATGTCAATAGGGATACCATGACATTATAGTAGTACACAGGTTCCATCCTACCTAGTATGATTCAGTTTGTTCAATTGTACCTACCTAGCTAAGAAATAGTAATTTAATTAGTTCGAACACGAAGGTGATGCACATACATTCGCTTGCATTAATATCTGCCACAGTGGAGCATGCAGACAAATTTGACACGTCCACAGAGTCAAATATCAGATATTTGTGCACGCTTTATTGTGTTGTGCCAGATATTGCTGTTGACTTTACGAAGTTATAATTAATAATTTCATCACAATCTTTGCATTGCATCATTTTCTTATCATACACTGATAGGTATCTAAAATGGATGTCAGAAATGTAAGTTTACAAATTGTAACCTACCTAACGCATCAAGATGCACAGTTGACGCTTTTTCAATCGAGGATATTTTTTTTATTTGAATTTTTAACGAGACTTTAGTGCACAAAATGTGACTATGTCAGCCTTAGAATCAGACATATAATATGATATTCAATACTTATTCTACATAGCTACAATGGTGAGTAAACTGTCTGTTTATGTTGTTATAATAAATTGAAAATAAACTGGGTAGGTACATATAACACGGGATTAAGACGACGATGATGATTCAGCACAGACTACTTAGAGATACTACATGATTCAGTCATAAATTATACGTCCCACTGCTGGGCACAGGGCTCCTCTCAGAATGCATGCCGTAACAAATGTAAGTACCTACATATTATCTAATCTATTGGAATGAAAGATGTGACTACCTACTCAGATCAAAGTTCAATATCTCAAAAACGGCTAAACCGATTTTGATGAAACATAATGTCTAAGAACTATCGCTAGAAAACCTGATTTCAAATAAAAAAAACGCATTTAAATCGGTCCACCCGTTTAAGAGCTACGGTGCCACAAACTTATAACACCACCCTCTTTTTGCGTCGGGGTTAAAAAGACACATTATAATATACCTAAGTAATATCCAACGCCAAAGTAGTTTTACTAGTTGATTTAGCGGTTCTACTCACCTGTACGGTCCAACAGGTTTGTAAATATGTGGCGAACTGACGATGGTTTTCGTCACCCTGTTTACATTCGTTTTAGACCCCGAGTTATTCATCTTCGATATGTTCAAAGCACCTTTAGCGGCCACTCCCGATTGCGCCTTTATAGCGTCTGTTTCCATACTGATCAATTATAATACTATTATGGAGAAGTTCAAAAGTTCAACTCGAACTTGATAACGATAGTTACTTAATGTATTAATTTTTTTATCAAACACTGATAAAAAATTGCTAAGAAAATTCACTGATGGACAAAAATCTGTGACTTATGTCATTACTTTTAACATTGGCAGCGCATTAAACTATATTTTTTTAGCAAAACCTCAGTGAAGTGAGAATAAGTCGGCCTGGCCTACTCGCCATATCGGTAACAAGCGCGATGGTAGACCCGGGCTGCACAAGATGCGTAGGTAAAGCTGTGGTTTCTTTATTTCTTCTTCTTTGTCAACCTTTTTCGACCCTCTTGGTATACGTCTTCGCGGCATGGAGCCCCCCGGATCCTACATTCCTTCTTCACGTAGTTTTTCAATCGCATTTGTCGTCTTCCTTGAGGACGATTGATTTTCCCCCCATAGCTTCCACTCGAGAAGGAATCTGCACCACTATTTTTCGTTTCGGGCAACATGATCAGCTTACTTCCATTTCGCAGGCGATGTTTTGTTGCCCAAGATATGTGTTTGTGCCACATATTTCTGTACTTACACCTACAGAGGCGCAATTTTATTTTAATGGCCTCATTTTGCTATATACGCAAACTCAGTCTTTATTTTCTTGGACTTTCTTGGCCTAAACCAATGAACATCCAATTTTTTAAGGAGCTCAGCTATACTATAGCTTAATGCTGGTGAGGAGGAGAGGATACAATAGAAAGATCTGGTCTTTCTCTAGGCAGGTGTTATGCCTGGAGACCGTCGTCCCAAGGAAGTGTCGGAAGTTGTAAATATGCGTCTGAGTTAAGAAACTTCGCCATGTAAAACCTGATCGGAGTTTCTATACTTGCTCATTAGATGGCGCTAGGCATAATGGCATAAATATTACACTTTTGAGGAGTTGAATTATTACACTTGACTTATATTCGTACCTATTTACACGTGAGGCACAAATCTAAGCTAACAGAGAAAAAATACGCTTTTAAGTAAACCATTTTTACTAAATCCATAATTAGCTGTTTTGAGAGGTATTAGCACCTCAATCAGGTGTTGGCGGATTATCGTCGTAGAGTTTCGTTAGCCCTGCTGGGTCCTGTTCCTGTACCTATAGTCAGTCGAATGCAAAATATATATACAGTCAAAATATATATACATCGACCTTACGTTTAGTGGCATAAATAAATAAAAATACTAATAATAATAAAGGTGTATAGATTTCTTTGACGTCTTGTTAACGTATATTATATTTATGCCCTTGACCGTACAGTATGAATATCTATACAGAGAGTCAAATATAAATGTATAGGGTATTATGGTCCCTTTTTTTTGTTTTTCAATTTTCATATTTTTGACCTCTAACTGAAGAGCTAAATCACTTACAGAGAAGAACCATTTAACATTACTTTCGAGTGCGGGTAGTTTATTTCCCCGTGTGTCGACCCCGAATGAATGATAATAATGAAACCCTTCAAAACCTTTATACACTGATATGTGGGACCTCAGACCAATAACCTGTGGGACTTATCAGGTCGTACATTATTGTCATTAATTCCGGGTAGACAATTACAGGCTGTGACGTATTACCTTACATTACTATAAAATAAATATGCACATCGCCGGAAGTGCGGGTAGCGCGGGTGCTATGAGAGTTCTCGGTCAGTTGTGCTTTGTCAGGCAACCGGAGCGGACCGTACTCACGGCAATGAGCTAAACCCCAAAAGGTGTTTAATTTCTACCATTAACTAACCCTGTGATAGGAACGTCACACAGGCCCTACTATACCACGAAGTGCAAAACTCCAACGTCATTACGCGTGTGAAAGGGACGGTGCGATACGAACTTCGATTTGCGAGTTTCGTAGTAGCCCCTCAGGTCATTTGGTGTAAAAGACTTTTAGTCCCTAGTACTTAGATAAAAATCTAATCTCTAATACCTATGTACAGATGTAATGAATTATGATTGCCATCGTATTTTGTCGGAAAACTTCGTATCGTACCTATTTGTCTTGCTTTCTCATCTAGTTTACTGAAGTTTACTGAAGCTTATTGAGAAAGCAAGATAAAAACGAAAATATGGTGGAAAAACTATACATTTGTAGCTACAAGCTTTTTGCTGACCGTCCATTTTGTTGAGCGTGTAGGTACCACAGGCTTGGTAGGTACCAACTTGCATTTATCATCAAAATTATTGTATAAGTCCGTACCAAATTTTAAGTCAATTTTATTCGATTACTAAAGTGAATGAAATTCGACTTTCAGGACTTGAACTTAAACATTGTATTATTAGCTTATTAGATAATAAAGTAAATAATGATGGACGTTAGAAGAAACAACCCTAGAGTAACTCTCCATAAAATCGTAAGTCTCGGTGCACCTTATCAGAAATTTCTTTATATCGGATGCGTTCAGAACGGACTGAAATTAAAATTCTCGAACGTACTTTTACTGCTGTCAACGTCGGCAGTGAGTGGCTGTGATGTGATGTGTGCTGTCAAAATATCCACAATATTTTGTTGAGCAAGAATAACCTCATTAATTGCGTAAACTTAACAGATATTCGGTGAGTTACTTGATAAAAATAGTTTTTAATTTAACGTTTGAGCTTGTACTTGTAAAATATTATTAAACTGTAGGAAACACTTTATATACATTGTCAAAATTTAATTTATTTTCAGGCAAAATGCAGAGAATAATAACATTGGTAAAAATGGTGTCATGTGTTAAAACAAGTATACCTAATGGGACCTTTAAACTAATGCCATCATTCTTCAGTACAATTCAGAATCCTAAATTGAAAGAAAAACTGTTGCCATCAAGTACTCCTATCTTTAGTCAAGTTTGTTCCTTCAAAGTGAAGGGGCGCGTAAGAAGGCGTTGTAAGGATTGCTACATAGTGGTTCGAGATCAAAGATCGTACGTAATCTGCCCAAAGTTTCCTCGCCATAAGCAGATGGCAATGAAGCCAAAGCCTCACAACACCTGGGTACTGACACACGCCACACAGAGCCCTGTGCGAGCTTGGTGAACAACATTTACGAATTAATTATATTTGTATGATTGAAGTAGAAGTACAATGTGACTCATTTCATTATAATATGAACCAATGCATTGTCAAGCAGGTAGTAAATAAATATCAATAAATCTACATCAAACTATTTTTATTTAATTTAAACCTTATTTACAAATATGTTAACAAAATATCTAATTATCAACATAATTAACATACATCTCAAGAAAACAAATAACATACCTACTAAAATGTTAGAAAAGTAGATCTAATTAAAGAATAAATCAAAATGTATCTAAATCTACATTCATAAATAAATATTTTACCTCCTTTTAAGTAAAACTTTGCTCTGAGAAGATATACATACTACAAATAGTGTACACATTTTTTACCTTGTTCCAATAACAAAGGTGAAAAAAGTGGATACATATAGTTGACTGTACTATATATAACACTTAATATAGGTAGGTATCTAATTTTAGTTGAGTGCCATTTATAACAAATGACTATGATTATCAATACTACAGTCATGTGCCTTCATTATTGTTACTGGTGGGATCCATCAAGTTGATTGAGCTGAAAAACAAACAATAATTATCTTCTGTTAAATAGCAATCTTCACTAAAATAATGCATATCTTGAGGGCTGGTGCAAAATAATAAATGCAGCCTATTCACCTGGTCCTTAGAACTAGTTCATTAACTTCATTATCCTGAGGAATATTATCCTCGTCAAGTGATTCGTCATCACTATCAATAATCTCTACAGGCTCTGCCTCACTCTCATTGCTGGTAAGATCAATGGTTTCATTTTTAACCTCTTCTATCTGATTGTCAACAATCTTGATTCCAGCTATACCTGAAAATATAGACATATCTTTTAACTCTGTCTGTCTGTTACCTCTTCAAGCTTAAACTGTGGAACAGATTAAGATGAAATTTGGTAAGGAGATAGTTCGAAACCATGGAAAGGGTAAAGGATTTTATCTTGGAAAATTAAGTAGTTCCTGCAGGATAGCAATAAATGGATTCTTCACAAACTGAGTTGCAAAACAGCTATTCTAACATAGTTTTTTACAAGGTTAAAACAAATCATGTTATTTTTAACAACCTTTCGCTGGCAATGTGGGAGTGTCTCTCTGAACTCTTCGGCGTCTTGTCCTGTCGCTCTGCCGCATCTGCACCATACTTTGAAAGTTAATCCTGTATAGAGCTCCAGCAAGCAGCAGAGTGCATTCTGGCTCACCCGCATTAAATGCAGTTTCTAGCTCAACATTACTTCTTTCATCATATTTCCACCAACCTGAGAATTTGACAAATTAATAATTTACAAACAAACAAAACAAAATTTTTTGTTCACCAAGAACATGGTAGGCAGAGTAGACCTAAAAATGGTAATAGTAGGTAGAGTAAAACTATTAATGATTAAATTGGATTTTGTCATTATCAAATAATATATGTTTCTAATACTGTAGCAGGTGTTAGGACCTTGTGCAAGGTCCGCCAGGATTGCTACCACCATCTTGCTCGCTAATCCTGCTGTGAAGCAGCAGTGCTTGCACTGTTGTGTTTCGGCGTGGAGAGTAAGACAGCCGGTGAAATTATTGGCATGTGAGGTAACCCAGCTTAGGCCTCTAGGTTGGCAACGCGTCTGCAATACCCCTGGTGTTGCAGATGTTTATGGGCGGTGGTGATCTCTTACCATCAGGAGACCCACTTTCTCATTTGGCTATCCAGTTGAATAAAAAAAAAACTATCTGTAACAATATTTATGCAGCATTATTGCATTAGGCATTGTATGTAATACTTATTGTATGGGTTGGTGAAATAATTAAATTATAGACATAATTTATTCTATTAAAAAAGGATAATGAGTTATGGTGGTTATGAGTTTGTCATTGCAAGTTAAACAAACTCTGTATGAAGTCAGCTATGCTTGCAGTGAAAAGTAGGCATTATGATTGACAATCATTGATTGTTCATACCATTCCTGCCTTCATAATACCATTGGTACCCTTCATTGGCTTCTGTCATATCCTGTGAGGTCTTCTCTAATAATACTGGGTGATCTAAATAGTCAGCTGGGATCTCTGCTCTGCACATAGCACATTTTCTGCTCTGTATTGCAACACCCTAAAAATTAAAATTTATAACAAAATATCAGTTATTTCTAACCACATTTTGTACTGGTTCAGATAACATAATTAGGGTGACGGCACCATTCATGGACATGTTAAGCACAGTAAAAAAATAAAATATATAATAATAGTTTAAATATTTATACCTGTTGTTAATACTTTTTTATTTCAATGGACACTAAAGAGTCGAATATCTTATAGCTCACCATTCATGAACTTGACTAGTTATCATCATCAGTTCTCTGAATATTAGTGTAATAAAATCGAGTTAACAATACTTTATTCTCAAAAGAATTACATTAAATTCACTTATATGAGAATATTTATACAATTTGCATTAATATTAGACTTAGAGCATGCAGCACACAACAATAAATATATTTAAAAAAAAAAAAATTACAAAGCAAACGGGTGCGAAATGCGAATGAATTGTACAAAGAAGGTAGATTTACACAGTGATCTAGTAAGTACAATGATTGCTTCGGCCAGCGCCGGCACCCGAAGGCGGGTAGCTTTGGCCGGCCGGCACTAGGAGCAAAGCAATGCGAAATTAATGAAACGGATGTGGCATTTGTTAAGTTCTGCCAGTTGTATGGGTTACAATAAAATGGATTGTTACTAGTGGTGTATTAAATGTACGCAATTTGCGTTTGTATATTCATATCTATAAGTAACCAGTATATTTATAAACATTAGCTAAATAAAATTAAAAAAAAGTATTATGTTTATGTTAAGCAAAGTTTTTACTAACGGCAAATAGGTATGCATGAGATTATTATTATTCTATTGCTAATAAGAATAGAATATTTAAGTATTAGAATTTATACATTATTAATAATTTGTAATTTTTTTTTCTTTCCCGTACCTATTTATATCTATGTATATGGAAGCTAAAAACACTTTATTACAAAACAAGTATATAAGAATTATACTATGGCAATATTATTTTTGACATATTCACTACATTTATTTTTAAATACATTCAAAGATTTAATATTTCGGATATCTAAAGGCAAGCTATTATACAGTTTGACACCCTCAGATGATATATTTCGTCAAATTAAGATTGTTTTTCTGGAATCTTTTTGTATTTTTTATTTCAATTCCAAATTTTTACTTTTAAAGGTCATCCCGTAAAACCTAAATTGAAAATACAAACTGAAATATAGATGCACAGAAAAACCAGAAAAATAAGACCAGCACTGGGAATCGAACCCAGGTCCTCGGTATTCCGTGCCGCGTGCGCGTGATATATTTCGTTGTCCGTAGTTAGTTCTCGACCCGGTAACGATTAGATTTTCTGCATTTCTATTACGATAGTTCTGAAGTTCTTTTTTTTTACTAAATGACAGTTTAGAATGTTTATCTTTGTGTAATATTTTTCTTATAAGTAGACAAGTGTTATAAGTGTATAGCTGTTTTATTGACATAAGTTTGGTTACGCTATAAATTTTTACGGTGGGGGTCAAGAAATCATAGTGAAATAAGGTTTTAATTATCTTGTTTTGCATGCGTTGGACTTCTTTCAAGTAAGTACAAGCAGCACTGCACCACAGTTCAATTAGGTATTGTAGATGAGGTTTAGCCAAAGAGTTGTATATCATGAGAGCGACTCGCCGAGGAAAACACTGAACGTTCCCTCGCAAAGATCCAATTAAGTGTGAGAATTTATTTTTAAGATGTTGGATATGTGCACTTAAAATAACACTAATAAGTTAAAAAAAGTAGTGTCCCTTTCTTAAAATTTGGGTTAGTGGAAAAAAAAACAATTGGTTCCTGTCCATGACTGGTGCCATACTCGAGTCATATAAATGAATCTTTCAAATGTTATGTGGCCAAAATGTCTAGGTAATATTAAAGATATATTTTACGAAATTAAGAGTATGTACTCGATACTAATCATGGGTAATAATCGAAAAAATATAAAACCCTTAAAACAAAAAGTATAATAATGACACTAGAATAAGCTTACCTTTACACATAAAAAGCAAAATATGTGACCACACGGTAGCTGTGTAGGATGATGGCATTTTTGTAAACAAACGGCGCAATCTTGGTCTGCAATAAGGATTATTTAAATATAATGTTTGAATAAAAAATAGATTCAATACCAATAGCTAAAATATTAAATTTGACCAAACTTTTACCTATCGCTATCGTATGAATTTTACCTTTTGGGTCATTATTCATCATGGTATTTTGTGCAACATGAAACCGTTAAGCTAATCAAATTTAATATTATTGATTTCACGAAATACACACAAATATTATTATATTATACATACGAGCGAAAATAATAAATAATAATATTAGAAATAAATAGTCTTAGTCGGGTAAAGAGAGGTTACTCCAAATTTCAAAGTTCGTAATGTATTGTCTCAGTCACTCTCGTATTTACACAAGTTTAGCGTGAGAGAGATGCCACAACACGAAAATCGAATTTTGTACTTCGTAGTTTATGCTGTCAGTCGATGTCAGTCAGTTTCATTCATAAATGCAAAGGGTGCGTTCCGGGAAATCGCTTTCAGCACTACAAATCTAAACCAAATGTAAACGTTCGAGCAGCTAATATTGTGACGAGGAGATTCGTTGTATGGAGACTTCCGAATAATTCTCCCGCCTATGAAACTTGGCACGATGAAAATAGGTAATACAGATTATAGATATACAATAATCCATCAACTTTTCTTACGAGAAGTTAGGTATTTTTACCTAAACATGAAAATCGTTTATAGCTTCGAAAAACTCCTCACTGAAATTATTTCTATATACGTACCTATGTACTACCACAGAATAACTAATAGTACTACCGTAATAGTACTACTTAGAATATGTATGTAAAACTATCCAATTATTTTTCGATTTCCATCCATGTCTCAGTTTGTATTTTCGATACGGTTTCACGGGATACCCGTAAAAGTAACAAATTTGGAGTTGAAATAATAAATACAAAAAGACTCCCAAAAAAAACAATCATAATTTGATTGCTTCAAATCCAATCATAATTTAGCGACATCTCTTGTCTAGGTGAGCGGTTAGTTCCGAAAGAATGTGACGTCTCTCGACGAAACATAAACGGCTACCCGCGGACATAAAAAATTAATGTTCGGATGAGACATTTGGACGCAAGCTCAAAAAACTTCTTTTAGACAAGTCATTGTACTCTTTAAAAGAATACAGTGAGATTTTATGTTGACATCATATATGCATTTCATTTTTGTTTTTATGTACTTACCTTGTTTTGTACTCTTGTTTTTGTTTTGTTGTCATTTTTCACAGTTTTGTGAACTGAATTTTAATTTCATATTTAATTTTATTGTTTTTTGACATTTTAATTATTTGATTGTTCGTTTGGTTCCTATTGCATAAATTTGACTTAGATTTAAGAATATTCTTGTTTTGCTTTTAATTATTATTATTGAATTGAATTCTAATATGACATTTTAAATTTATTTATTTTTTATGTTTTATTCTCGCTGACTATTTATTATAGTTAATAAGATTTTTATTTTTTTTGTATACATTTGACGATCCTTTTGTGAATTTCTTGTAATTAACTGACATTGTGCTTATAATGTATTTTTTCAAAAGGTAATAAATAAATCTAATCTAATCTAATCATAGATGTCGCTAGTGCCGCTGCTTAAGTAGCATAGTACAAATATGCAACCTGAGATATGTATGCATAGGAAAAAATCGTGTCTAGATTCCTGTCCAGCAGTGGTGTAGGGGTTATAGCACGCAGCACGGGTTGCTGAGGACCTGGGTTCGATTCCCAGTGCTGGTCTCTTTTTCTGTGCATGCATACATGTCTCAGTTCGTATTTTCGATATGGTTTTACGGGATACCCGAAAAGTAACAAATTTGGAGTTGAAATAAAAAATACAAAAAGACTCCGATCCGTCGCTCTGTTTCGACGTGAAAGACTGATAAACATACACTTTCGCATTTATAATATTAGTATGGATACATTCGATTGTAATTATAATAATAGCGATAGGCAAGCACCTATCAGGTGAACTAAATTTGAGAAACATTGTCATATGCAAAAAGCTAAGTTTTACGTTAAAAAAATATCGTAATAAAAACACCTTTTTTGTTGACGGTATGTCGTTAGTCGCTACATAGGTACATGATACATCCAAAATATTAACTTCGTCAAACCATTGAGTTGTTAAAAAAATACTAGGTAGGAACAAAATTGATTACATAAAAAAGAAAGATAAAGCTAACTTTTAATATACTAAAAAATTTTTTTTTAACAAAAACTAAAACAAAAAAATAACAAAAAATGGAACCGACTGCAAAACCCTTTAAAATATTTTCTAGGTACCGACTAGCTCGAAGTCGGTGCCTCAGCACAAGCCAGCAGGAATTGAGCAATATTCGTCTACCTCACCTACATACTATGGGTTTCAATCCATCCGTTTTGTAGTCGGTTCCATTTTTTGTTATTTTTTTGGAGTTGGTTTTACTTTTTTGTTAATTTTTTTCTTTATTTCTCACTTTTTAGTGATTCGTAGCCAAAGTACATCTCACAATGATTCAATTAAGCCCAAACACGGCTTAGTTACGTTGTTTTATAACAGAGTTCCGTTGCCTACCTTCCGGCTTCAGCATCAGCAGGGCTACTACGAAACTCGAAGTTAGTGTCGTGCGGTCCCTCTGACACTTATGCTATTCAATACGAGAGCGAGAGGGACCGCACGACACGAACTTCGAGTTTCATAGTAGCCCTGCAGATCAGTAGGTACGAAAGAATCATTAACTTAAAGCTCCTTCTTAGTCGCATATCTAGGTATATTAATCATGATCGTTTATAGAGAGAGCGAGCACTACTTAGGTTTGACGAGTTCTATTGGTCATCCACGGTTTTCTTCATCAGGTTCAGTTTACCAAATTACACTTTCTGAATGTAAATGATTATTTAAATGCTGAAAATGTCAAAATCGCCATAGGTGTGCCTATAAAATTTGAGGTTTGCCTTCGATTTCCCTAGGATCCCATCATCAGATCTTGAATTGGTGACAATAGGACCACCTCAGAAGAAAAAATACAAGCATTGGAACATTTGATAGCACCTCCTCCTTTTTTTGAAGTCGGTTAAAAAGGTAGGTACCTAACCAACAAAAAGTTGGAAAACCCCCGACTTTGTCACTTCAAAGTGCAATATCTCAAAAACGGCTGAACAGATATTAATAAAACATGGTTAAGAACCATTGCTAGAAAACCTGCTATCAAATAAAAAAACCGCATTCAAATCGATCCACCCGTTTAAGAGCTATGGTGCCACAGACATACATACAGACACACAAACTCACATAGCAGTTAAACTTATAACACCCTCACTTCGCTTGATGAGAGATTCCATGTAGAGTTCCTTTTACTCCACTCTATGATGCTGAATCGGCTCTGCTAGCATGGTAGGGGGGGGGGCATTCATTAAACTCGCATGGACAGCTGGTTCTGTACTTTCCTAGACATTACAATTTTTTTAGTTAATTAAAACAATAGACCTACATTTTCCTGTAATCTGGAGGTATCAAATATTTTAGATTCTCACAAGCACTTTCACATGATTTGTGTCCCATGATAATTGGCAATTTTTTTTAAAAGTTATTCTTCAATGGTACAACTTTACCAACACTCTTTGAAACATGAAGATATGCAACCATGAATTTTACATATCAAGAGAGAACTTATTTTTAAGCAGGTTTCAATGGGTTATCTAAGAGGTGCAGAAATAATGTACAACTTATAGATTTACTTTATTGAACATTTAATCCCCATTTTTTATAAAATGTCTGCATTACACAAAAGTAATCTGGAATGAAGTGCCAAAGAATTCTTATTTATCTCTTATAAATTTACTTCCACTTATCTAGGTAGTTGAATTTAAGTAAAAATCACCATGAATCTACTTGTCCCTTACTTTGATAAGATCATTAAGATCTAGTGCTACACATATTTCCTTAGAGTCGGTGCGTGGATTTCTGTCCAATATTTCAGTAATAGGATAGTAGTTTTCGCGGTTGTCCACATTCCATCCCGAGTACTGTAGAACAAAAAAAAAGTAAGTTGAAGGTGTGTTTATAAAATATGTGGTAATCTTTTCTTATTTAAATACTTACAACACAAGTACACTTGTGCAATATTTTCCCACTGGACTCCATGGGAATAAATTTCTGTAGAAGTGCCTTCCCATCAATTTTCCACAAATTGAGTTCATCCAGCTTTGATGTAACAGTATCACCATCCCATTTCACATCAGATTTCAACAAGACAAAGTTTCCAGACTGAAAATTAAAAAAATATTGTGAATAGTTCTGAAAAGATTCTTGATAAATTTTATTTCCTGTTTTGAAGTTTACTGAATGTTTGAAAATCTGAATAATTAAAATAAAGAAGCATTATTAGCTTCGTTTTTTTATAAATATGTGTAACATGTAATCATACATGGAAATGTTTTGGTATGTCTTTAGACTGGCTGGAATCAGACTTGTTCCCATCAGAGCCATTCTTCTCATCATCGGAACCTTCCTCTTCGTCAAGCTCCCCCTCATCTTCTTCTCCCTCTCCTTCCTCATCCTCTTCACCCTCCCCTTCACTCTCTTCAGAAGACTCATCCTTACGTTTCTTTTTGGAATTGTTCAGAGCAGGTCCTCTTTGTTGTGAGCGCTTACGGCCAACACGCGCGCCAGGTTGTTCATTCTAGACAAATAAGGAATAGATATGAAATATGATTTTTCTTACAATTTCCCGTTTTTAATAGGGTGCATGGTTGTGGGTAGACCAAAATACCAGTAAATTTTACAAAATTATATTACATTAATTAATATTCTCCACTGAGACACTTTCTAAGCAGAAGTTTAGAAAAACATTTTGTTTCGAGAATCAAAACAAGCCCTGATTTTAATTGTAGTTGCAATACAAACAAGGGAAACGGATTTATGACAATGCAAATTACCCACCTCTTTCGTAACCCAATTGGAAGAATAATAATAAGTCTGATTTTGACAATATTCAAGTTGAAAATGAAAATTCAACAATGATAAAATAACGAAATAGGTAAAAAAACTAGTATCGCATCTAACATAACCTCAGCATTTTTGATAGTTTTTTAATACATTGAAATGGTGCCGTTTGAACATAAATAATGAAATTTTAACAAATTATTCAATAAAAAACCAGATTTTAGATTTCACTACAAACGAAGAGTGCATTTAATTACACTAATACACTTCTGCGTACCGAATCGGCATCCGGCGTCCAATCTTCTCCTGAGTCTTGGAATTCTTCTGGCTCGGCTGCAGGTTCAGAGCCTTCAGAGTCTTCGTCACCTTTCTTAAGAGACTTACGTTTACGCATGTTTAAGGTGAAATTTAGTGTTAAACTCGATCAAACAGAACCCACGCCGTTTGTAATATATGAAAGGTAGACAAGCAAAAGCAACGCTTTTCCAGCAATCGACAAGGCTTGGCGCTTGCTTGGCTTGCACAGACTGCTTAAAGATCTTTCCACAGACGGTTTTTTTCTTGATCCGAGTCATAGACTAAACCAATCTGTAGAAAAAAAGAACAATTACACCAACATAGCAAATAAATAAAAGTTACAGGATTAATATTCACAAAAAAAAAACCCTAAACACACCATATACACATTGACCAAATTTAACTCCGACAGAGATCTTGTTATGATTATTGTTAGCTTTTATTGGTGCTTCAATATCCAAATATAAACGGAAAACCACGAATTAAAGATACCCACGACCCACGACGACATTTTTTTTTGTCACTTTTGTCTTATTATATTTTTATTATTTTAAACTATTATTTATATTAAACTTTGTCACCTTTTTTCCAGCAAACTTTTCACTATTTATCTTCTTTCTAATGCTACATTTACACGCTTGCCGAGGCTTGCCAAGCGTCTACCAACTCCAAGCCTATACAAACAAATGAATGTCATTTACATTTACACGCTTGCCTTGCAAGCGGTTCAGTGTATTCCGGATAGACGTGGATCTTGAAGTTGCTTCAGCTCTTGTGTTGAGCTTGACATATTTTTATTTCAAGAACAAGGATAAAATTTCTTCATTAGTCCAATAGCATTCATAATGGTCGATAAAATTTATTTAATATGTACATCCGTAAGGCGTGATCTGAGCGCACTAAACACGAGCCAACGTGTAAGCACGTCGCAAGCGCTTGCTCGTATGATTTGATCAGTGTTGAACCATGGTGTTGAAAAACCGACACCGCAGGGCTACTATGAAACTCAAAACTTGAAGTTCGTGTCATGCGGTCCCTCTGACACTTACGCTATTCAATACGAGAGCGAGAGGGACGGTACGATACGAACTTCAAGTTTCGTAGTAGTCCTACCGGCCCGGACCGGCGGCAAACGCTTGCAAGCTCACGCAAGCCAGTCCAAACGGGCCGTTTACACGCTTGTGCTGGTGAGAGCTTGCCGAAGCTTGGCAAGCGTGTAAATGTAGCATAACATTTTGCACATAATGATTGTATGCACGCACAGTATGCACTTGCCCTATCTAACTTAATCGATTTTACTGAAAGGAAGGAGAGTTCGATTAAACTCAACTGTTAAATAAAGAAATAAAAATAAGTCGTACTTAACACAATTTTATTTGGCAATTTTTTATCAAATCAATAAATATATTAAGGTTAAATAACAGACGCAATACAAATAACTTTTTTTATAATATTAATATGGCAAACCTGTTGTTTGATGGATGATAGATCGAATCGAATAGAGGAGAGGGGAGTAGGCGTCGTATTCGTAGTCGCGTCGTTGTCATATCAGCTGATTGCGTCATTGCTTGTGAAGACAATAACGCAAAAAAACAAAAAACAAGTCGTAGTATCGAATTTGGATTTCTTGTGATTACTTTGGAAATTACAGTGTTAAAATCCCAAAATGAAATTCCAGTACAAGGAAGAGCATTCTTTCGAGAGAAGGAAGACTGAGGGTGAGAAGATACGCAGGAAATATCCGGACCGTGTGCCAGTGATTGTCGAAAAAGCCCCAAAGGCTAGGCTTGGAGATCTCGACAAAAAGAAATATTTGGTGCCGTCTGACCTGACTGTCGGCCAGTTTTACTTCCTGATCAGAAAACGCATTCACCTTCGGCCGGAGGACGCGCTGTTTTTCTTTGTCAACAATGTTATCCCCCCCACCTCTGCGACCATGGGCTCGCTGTACCAAGAACACCACGATGAAGATTTCTTCCTGTACATAGCATTCTCTGATGAAAATGTATATGGCCACTTTGCTTAAATTTCATATTTCTTATTCTTAACTGTATACCTAATTATAAATCATTATGTGTAGAATTATTTGACCATATGGTAAAACTTAGCTTTAAGGCTTAGCTATATTCATGTATAATGTTTTAAAAGGTAATAATTGATTTATTTGCTAAATCCAGACACAATTTTGTGTTTTTGCACTGTTTTAGAATTACACAAGATATTAGTAAATAATGCATTCTTTCAATCTCTTTGTTTGGTTCAGTAATTTTTAATTATTTCAGTATGAATAAAAATCCAAAAAAACGACTTGTTATTTCAATACCCTTAAATAAATGTAATTAACCTTAGTAATGAGTCAGTTTTGTCTAATATTTATTTAAATATTCATATTTATATAATACCACTAAAATGTAACTACAATAATTATTACAAAACCAAAGAAAAACGTCAATTTGCATTAAATATTAGCTACTACCATATTATTATGAATAATAGTTTTTTTTTACACAATATACCTAAATGTAATACACAAAACATTTCTTAGACAGAACAGGCATTCCTAATGATAAAAAATTAATAGCTTTCCTTCCATCTCAAAACATAATTATAATTAGATGTTAATACAAATAGTAGATAACCCTCCTTCGGGCAGTCTGGTAAAAAGGGAGAAAAGAACTACCTACATACGAACTTGCTAAAGTACCTATTCTTGTTTGTTATTGTTCATTACTATTTTTACGTCCATAAATTACAGGTAAGTACAAAAAAGTGGTGTCCCCATTTCATTTCTACTCTTTCATGTCGTAGGTACCTACTATTCTTTTTTTTTGTAGTAGCTCCAACAAAAAGTTCTGATAGAGTACAATTACCTACAATAATATAACAAATAAAGAACACACAGACTTAAAACCATAACCCTGCCTTTAGCTTTGCCGTGATCGGGTAAAAATGTAGGACAATTAAATTGATGTCATTGAGTAATAGAATATACGGAAAAAAATGTGTAAGTAGGTATAATGTAGGCTAAGTACAAAGGACGTCTTTAACGTAATTAAGATAGGTACCTACCTATTGGGGACAAATGTACGAAAATCCCCCCCCCCCACAACCTTGCACAATGCATGAAATTGGACACAGAACAAAATTATTATTCTGTGAACTTGGAGTAGGAAAAACTTATCCGAAAGTAGGTACTATCAGTATAAACTACCTATTCTGAAAGTTTTTTAAAAGTCACGTCACGAGACCTCATCATTCGCGGGTCCTGGGCATGTGCCCAGGCTGCCCAGCGAGAAAATGCGGTCTGTAAGTAATTGTAACATGTTCCTTTATACAACTGGGTGTATGGTACTTCAGGGAACTGTTTAAACAAAACAATACAAGGCAAGGGTCAACTTTTCATTTTGTAACACTTTAGCTAAGAGTTTTCAACCATGTACCATTTGTCTTTATTCTGAATCTAATTGTTCTGAGGTTTTGAGGAAGACATAGTGACGAATGAAACTTGGTGACCTTGACTGTACCGGGTGCCCCGTCAAGTTTTTGCCAAGTCACTCGGTCGCCAGAATAGTAAGTAATTAATATTAGTAGTGACGATAGAATACAACAAAAGAACGTTGTAAGAAAAACGGCGCACTCTGCAACTTAAATGGGCTAGATCAGGGGTCAGGGCTTCCCAAACTTATTTGTACTGTGACGGACGCCCTTGGGACTATGCCATTTTTTTACGACGCGCCTCAACACCCAGTCCCCAAAAATACTTACCAATTTTAGTACCTACTAGCTTAGTAACAGGTTATCAGAAAAACACTATTTGAACAATTTAATTTTTATTAGAAAATAAGAATGAAATCAAAACATAAGCCTAAAAATAAAGAGATCGACACGCGACGCCCCAGGGCGTTGCGACGCAGTTTGGGAAGCCCTGGGCTAGATGGATTTTTACGTACGAGGTGTAAATAGATTCGTAGTATCAGTGTTCAATATAAGTCAAATATACTTGTTCTTGAAAACTAGTTCACAGTTAAATGTTGTTACAGTGGGTTTCTTTAATCAATTACAGAGCTTGTACCACCGCTTTCCAGTTAATTAGGGCCGCGATGAAAATGGCATAGTACGTTCGGTTATCGCTCGAGATGGTTGAGTATAATACCAATACCAAGGTCGACTCGAATAGAAACTGTGCAAGCGCGATAACAGCCACTATTTTTTTATTTAATCGTCTTTAGAACTGAATATCGATAGACACATCATTTAGCTTTTTGATAATTTCAGAATGTAAAGAATTAAGATAGATTATGTTTTGATCGAAGTGATAATAAAATGTAATGCATTAATTGAATACCTCCAAGTTGAAAACTGCAAAGTGCAATATCTCAAAAAACGGCTGAACTGATTTTAATAAACCTTGCTAAGAACCACCTCGATTAAACTAGCTTTCGATTAAATAAACCATATCAAAATCCGCCCAATCGTTTGTGAGCTATGATGCCACAGACAAACACACACACATAGTGGGCAAACGTAAGTTTGACCTCCCAAGCTCCGAGTTATTGTAAAACACCCCTATTTTTGCGTTGGGGTTAATAATAAAACAAGTACATATTCCCAGTTTTTCAGTTTTATTTGTAAATTATAAGGAAATTATTACAAATGGAAATGCTTTAACTTAATGTCTATAATATAATGACTTATTTAATATCATATGCTTGCTATTTTGGATACATTAATTACTTATAAGAATACAGAATAAGTCACATACTTAAAATAACCAATGTGTCCCATTACAGTAACAAAACCGCTTATGTATTTTAAATTTATAGGTTTTGTGCTTAGCGTAATAAAATGACACGAGTCTTATAGAAACGCATGAAATAATTTATAGAATGTTTACAATTATTTTTGACCAGTACACTAACTATGATAACCTTAGAGCAAAACAATTTTAGAAAACCCTCATTACCATAGCTCTATTGTAGCAAAATAGTAATAGGAAATAATTCGACGCACTGTTATAAGATAAGGAACCTACGCACTGAAAAGCTACATGACACATTACCGGTGTGGAAACCTCTCTTGTTTAAATACTTTTCTGTAGAGTTGGACGTTCATAGTGCGACGCCTCGGTGCAATGATACGACAATCATATTTCACTTTACAAAAGCAGGACTATAACTAACGACAGACCCTATTCATCCGTATCCGCGCCCCACTATTATCCATCCTGCCAATTATCGGTATTAGAACGATCACAGTAATGTCAAACACTAATTTCTTAGTACCTAACTATTACACAAGAATTATATTGTTACTTGAAACTATCATCTTGTTTATACTATGAAAATGTCTCATGAATATTATGGGAAGAAACCTATAGAAAATATGTAATTTTAATCTTAAAACCTATAATTTTGAGAGCGTCGGGATGGTCGGCCGCGGTTCCTCATGCCGCGCCCTCGAGGTCCGCTCTCGCTGTCTGTAAATAAAAGAGTTTTTACAGTGGACAATGTAAAAGCATTTAGCAGAGCTTGTTATAAAGAATCATTACAATAATTAAGTAGGAGGAAGGGTTAAGTTATATTATAAGCAACTACCAGCAGCCCTCATCCAGCGCTGGTGCGGTGAGAGAGCACGCGGCGGTGGCGGGCGACGCGGCGGGCCCGCCGGGGCGCTGGCTTCGGCTTCGCGCCCTTCTTCAGCAACCTGTTAACAATTAAAGAGACTTCTTACTTCTCATGCTCTAAAAATGCTACTTTAGTCTCTGCATATCGGGACTAAAGCTCCTTTTTATTCTCTAGGGATTAAAGTTGTTTTTTTATTTACGTTGGAAACCCCTAATAGTCGCGTGCCTAGGGGTATTTATACGGCTATTCGTGAACCAAAGATTTCCTTTGGCAGGATTGGTAATTAAGGGTCCAAGGATCGATTTAAGAAGTGGAGCCACCAAGATTTTTGATGTAATTTTTTTTGAAGTTTTTGGACTCCAGCTCCAATAGCCCCATCTTGGTAGATGGATTTATTTAACTAATATTCCAAGTTTTGTATCATTTTCTTATAAATTAAGGATGCCGAATTCATTTCTGTATTCAAATTTGCATGGTTCAGATGTTAAACTACGTAAAATAAATAAAAAATGTAAAAATGTCTACTTGCTTGATTCAAGACAATTGACAAAATATTACACACAAAAAGAAATATTTGAAAAAAAAAAAACTTGTAGGAGCTCTATTATCCTATTATATTTTTAAAATAACAATAAAAGTAAATATTGTAACCCGACTGCTTAAAAAAAAACTTCGTTGCCGGTATAAAATAAAATAAAATTATAATCTAATCGTAACTTATTTTTGACATTGTAAGAGCAGGGTTCGTATTCAAACAAAAGAAAATCAATGGTTACATTATTATTCAAAGGCACATAATTCACGTCTTAAAATCAATAAATGAGAGTTTAAATTACACTGCTTATGTTTATTCAACGAATATTCGGTTAAGGCAAGACGATTCTTCTCTTACTCTCATCTTCCAACACCTCTGGACTTGTCCATATCATCTTCGATGAGCGCCTTGTGGTCTATTATACTAAAACAAAATATAAAACAATGTTTACCCAATAAATTAATAAATAAACAAGCAAACAAACCTTTTGGTTATAGCAAAAGTTATTCAACCATACCTGAAATTATCGCAGTTGCCATTACAGTTGGCCTTGCACAGCAGTGTGCATTGTGCATGGCATCCCCTCTCGTCTACAAGAACAACGGCCCCTGCAGCTGTTCTTGCATCCACACTTAACAAGATCACACATCCAGATACAGGATGGGTTGTCCATTTTAGCTGCCATTGGCATTGGCATTGGAGGGAATATCGCGCATTTTGTAAAGCCTTATTTTTTGTGAACAAACACTTGTGAGCTTCGTGCACCGACACTATTTCAGTTTCACCACAATAGGTTGATGACGTTCTTTTCCAAGCGAATCATACCATCTTTCAGTTCAGTAGTAGATGAGAAAGCACTTTAAAAGCTGCGGGGCCACTCCGAAATTCGAAAATCGAAGTTTGTGTCGTTCCGTCCCTCTGACACTTAAACTACCTATTTAATACGAGAGTAAGAGGGAAGATACGATACGAACTTCGATTTTCGGAGTAGGCCTTCTGCTGTTGTTTCAATACAGTGCTGCCACAAACCCATCTATCACCACCACACTACACTGACGCGTTTCAAACTCAACCAGAGCTCATCTTGGGGTTTGTGTGATTTGTGTGTGTTCTTACGGTGTGGAGATGGAGGAACTGCATGAACACACGTTTCTTGCATAAACGTAGATATCATAAGGTTGCGGGTGACCAAAGTAATTGTTTCAGTTTATTAATTTCTAATTGTTTGATATTTGGGTGACCACCAAAAAGTTGCACATCTTGACGCAAGTAGTTATTACTATTATTTTTTTCCATTGTCACACGATAATTAATCATACATTTGTATGGATAATTTTCGTGTCAAGATGGAAAAAAATAATAGTAATTCTAACTACCTGCGATAAGGTATGCAACTTTTTGGTCTTCACCCATTTATACCTACTTTACTCATCTAGAATGCTTTTAAAATATTTTTAACACACTTAATACAAGAATATTACTAAAATTTATTTTTATTTAAAACAAGAAGGTGCTACTCTCTGAAAACATTTTTTATCTATTAAAATTATCAGTATTTAAATTTCAGATAAAGTGTGAAAGTGAGAGCGCCAATAGTTCGAGGGGAAATGGGTAATTTCACCCGAGTTAGACACTACTTTTCATTTCGACTGCGAGGAAAGTAAAACATTACAAAAAATGAGAATAATAATAAATTGAATTTACCTCCAACGGTACCTTTTCAACCTGGCCACTTGCCATGGCCGACTATAAAAAAAAATCGAGTTGGTCACGACCAAGGAGCTAATATACAAAACTGGAGGTTGAACGCCGAACGAAGAAGTTTGACCTTTATTACTTATTTATATATTCCATCTCTGTCTTTCACATTTCACTAATGACTTCCGTAACTAAAGAACGTGAAAAAAAAGTGTCATTGACGTAACTCAATTATCTTCGAATCCGTGGCTAATAGAATAATAAAAAAAAAAATACTTTCCACCCTAGAGATGAAAACGCAATTTTCCACCCGGCTATCCACCTATGAAAATTAAACTTACCGAACAGGAGATGACATTTTTTTTTTTGCTATTTGAATTTTGAAGAGATGGCCTGTCCATTAGTCCAGCGTACGTTTTTAAAAAGTAATATTGTAATTTTGAACAGAACATTGGTTTTTTTCCTCGCATTCAAAATGAAAAGTAGTGTTTAACGCGAGACTGTTCAGTCTCGCAAAGTAACGCCTGATTCAATAAATTATTTAATAGTAGGTTGTTCAACAAGGGACTAAATCAAGCCATAATGACACGAGATGGCTATAGTTCGAGTGGCATTATGGCTAAACAACCACTGACCTGTTGTATGTAGTAACCATGTGTCCGAATAGATAAGTCGACATTCCATATTAGAAAAAAACAATAAATTAAAAAAAAAAAAAACTAAAACCCGACTGCCTTACATCGTTACGCTCAAAAATTCTTACCTAATGGGTCCCGACTGTTGAACTTTAAGTTAGCTACTTAACAAAGTTCTAGCCCACTAGACTTGTTTTCTTCTTTTTAGTATTTTTTTAAGGCAGTCGGGTTTTTTGACTTTAAGGGGCTGTTTCACCATCCATTGATTAGCGTTAACCGACGGTTAAACGTGATGCCGTCTCCGTCTATTCGAACAAAACAAATAGAGACGGCATCACATTTAACCGACAGTTAACACTAATCAATGGATGGTGAAACAGCCCCTAAATGTATTGTTTTATTTCACACTTTTTTAACCCATATACATTTAGAATGGGCTAATTATTAGCTTTCATTTGATACCCCACTTGATAGGTTTGAATAAAAATCATTTTTTGAAAACTTACAATTTGGCGCCAAAAATACGACAATTTGATTTTTCAAGAATTTCATGCACCCAGTGTCTCGCGTCATCAAGACGAATCCAATGACGTATCATTTATCAAAATCGGTTCAGCCGTTGAGTAGATAGGAATAGACATACATACATACATAAATACGCGTCAAACACATAACCCTCCTTCTTCGCAGTCGGGTAAAAATTGCTTAAGACCCATATCATACACAGGTCATCTTCTAAAGTTTTTTACCTATTACTTTTTACAATAAATAAAGTATGTATTTAAACACTGTCCAAAGTCCAAAAAAAAAACATATTGCCATGGCGGTGCTATGTAACCCGTGCAAATAGAAACAAGATAATCTTATAAATACCGCAGATAATGTATCAAATATTCTACATATTTTGTGATCTAGTCGTACAAGAGGTCTGGTCGTGTTAGTGGAACCATAAAATGCAATAGGTACAATAATTAAGTCAGCCAAGCAGAACGAATAGAATACACTTAAGTACTGCTTGTTTGTGTATGCTAGGTACTGAAAGATAATAATATCTTATTTAAGTGTGGCGCGAAGTTTGCACAGATGTCTGAAATCTTGGTTGTTACTTACTATTTTTATGACTGTATTGTTTTACTTTGCATTCATTAGGTATCTATGTGATAAAAACTAATTATTTTTGTTTAGCTGCCTATCACAAGTTTGGAATGCTATACTTGAATGTAACGTAGATGGTATAGTAATACAAGAGTATTGTGACACCCTACAATTGTACCTACATACTTAAATAATACTATAAACCGAAAAGTTTGCGCGTATATGTATATAATATACGTTTGCTTGTTACTGTTTTACGCTAAAACGGCGGGACAAAATATTGAAATTCCCCCCATTAAACTATCTAAACATTTACATTTCTGTATTGAAATACACTAGTCATGTTTGTATGACAATGATAGATAAGAAAAAATTTGAACATGAAACTACCGTGAGACTCACTCATATTAAATATATTGACCCCGATAACTCACGTCTTAAATCGAGTTTAGCTCGGCATATTTGAGTGCGCGTGTTGCAGCAGCCGCTGAGTCGCGTTGCTCCGAAGACGAAGGGCTACGTATTAGCTCGAAATATGTCGAGCTAAACTCGATTTAAGACGTGAGTTATCCGAGTCAATATATTTAATATGAGATAAGTAAAATGTTTGAAATCCTTGAATTTACCAAATCTGGTAGCTGAAGTTTACATTTAGTTAAATACCTACCCAAACCAAGTATAGATGAAATTTGGCACACAGACACTTAGTTTATTAAGTAGAACACAGAATACTGTTTATCCTGGAAAGTTGCCTCGTTTCTGTGAAATAGTGATACACTAATTTTGCACAGGCGATGTCGCGTGTAACATCTAGTAAATAAATAAGCTAGCAAAGTAAGGTATTAATTTAATCGGATGTTTTTCATAATCTTAGCGCGGGCTGGCATGAGGCATCATTTTTTTTTATAAACGTTTCAACCTTAGCCAGTAATCAAGTAATGAATACTCATTATGTTATGCAGGTACCTACTGCAGGTACGCGTTCGTGTTTATAGCTCACATCACATATACATTGATATCACGTTGACACACATTGATATTGGTGACGGTTAAAGACCTTTTTCATGGAACTTCAATAGACAATAATTTATGCACGAATAATATTTTACTACTTAGATTGCAAATAAATAATAAGTACCTGGGCGAGCGAGCTTCCTTCGGCCAAACACTCGAAATATGTGTTTTTCCAGATATAAAACCAAGCTAGATCGATTGTTCGCCCCCCAAAACCCCACATAGATATTGTATGTTTGTGTGTTTGTCCGTCTTTCACGTCGAAACGGAGCGACTTTTGGCATAGAGATAGTTTATGGGCCCGAGAGTGACATAGGCTAATTTTTACCCCGAAAAAATGCCGTTCCCGAGGGAACAGCGCGCGATAACCGAATTCCACGAAGGCGAAGCCGCGGGCAAAAGCTAGTTACAAATAAAGGGATAAGATTTGTGAAATACACTATTTTTATTAGGTCACCAAACTAATGACTCATTTTTATTCATTAACTTCATTGAAGCATTCAAATCTTTTAACATAAATAAACAATTACGTATCATTTTTTATCAACGTGATAAGTCTCGTTCGGAGTGGGTAAAACAAAAACAAAAGTAATTACGACCGCAAGAAAATTCGAATTCATACGGATTAAAAGTTCATTAACCTAAACGAGTTCGGTACTTTAGAAACAGTATCTACAATTATTTTAATTAAACTTTAGGTAATTGTGCTTTGCTGTATTCAACATCCATTTTCAGGGTTCCATTGTCAATTAAGTAGTCATACACAGAAAATACTTATTTAGGTACTTGGAATGTGTTTGTTATGATACAATAGAAACGCTTCATTTACCTATCCTCCCTCCGCTGAGCTGTTTCCACCAGACCTGTGCTGAGCGAGGTTAGGTAAATAAAACGTTTCTAATGGTTCATGACATGACAAACATATTCCTCGCAACGCATCCTCGCACATCTCTGGTGGACACGCAGCCTTAGACCGTGATGAGACTGAATGGAACTGACATGTTATTCCATATGCATCAAACAAAATGGAATATGAAAATAAACACATTAACATCGCGGTTAAGGCTTTAAACGCTGCCATGAGTAGCAAATGCTGTCCTGTCCATCGCCGCACCTTGTGCCAATGCTATACCAGATTCTAAGGCATCGTGATAGCAAATGTGTGGTTGTTGTCATTCTCAACTTGAGGCAGCGACTAGCTTAGCTGTAGCCGCCACATGCTGGTGCAATACCAGCGGTGCAGTGGTGCGGTGCGGCAGACTCATTAAAATTCATCATTACAGCTTCCTTTGCCCCTAAAGCTCCTGTGGAACCGAGATTTCTGTTCAAACATACCTGGTGTGGAGAGGAGGGCTCGCTGCCTTGTGAACTAACGGCTGCCGCTTCTTCATCTACTCTGGACTCCTCCCACTCACGATTTTCGCTGCCTTCTGATCCTGAGATAAAAACTATGATGCAATATACATAAATCAGAGGAGTAGCAGTTAACAAATTGCTGTTGTTTTAGTGGATAAGCACTGAATACTATACAAATTAATATAAACTGCAATTAAATAATAATAATAAAAATGAAACTTCAACTGATTTGATTTTTATCGAAGTATTATTACTATTACTTATGTATGTCGTTAAAGCATGCAAGTAAAGACGGTACAGTCGAGGAATTAATGATTTCATTTATCCAAGATAACAAAAAAAAATTTGGCTGTAGAGTTCTCAACCAAGATTTGATGAACGTTTTTTAGATCATAATCGTGAATAGTTGGGTGCTAACAGATAACCGAATGCTGCGAATTCAAGCATACTTCTGTGTGGGCAGGGTTCTAATTATCACAAAAGCTAGTGAGGCTGCTTGTTTAACCAGTAGCAGGCTAATCGCGATTTTCTTTTGAAAAGAACTGATCGGTCGAAACACAACTACTTAAAAGCTGGTATTAAGCCGGTATTGTAAACAACCAATTTGGTGTTGGTTGTTCAAAATACCGTAATAACAATAATAACGCGCGTTTTAAGGAGTGCATCACAAGACCGCAGATTTCCAACACGTACAAACGTAAAATTTGAGTTGAAAGATTCCACCCCAGCAAACATCAACAAAAACACCAAAACAACAAAAAAACACGTTTTTTGTATGACGACCCCGATGTATAAATAAACTTTAAAACTAAATAATTAAATTAAAATAAAATAAATATTTAAGGTGGGCTCCCATACAGCAAACGTGGTTTTTTAGCCGTTTAATGCTAATGTCTAATGTTGTATAGGTACGGAACCCTTCGTACGAGTCCGACTCGCACTTGGCCGTTTTTTTTACTTTGCCCGTGCGAAGCCGGGGCGGCAGGCCTATTGCCTAACGTACTCGGAACCGCTATAGTATTAATTTTTGACACTTGAAACCAAGGCTGCTTTTAAAATGAAGTAATTCGTTTCGCGTAACGTCAAAGCATTTGAAAGCTAAGGCGAGCCGGGTCGCTAGTGTTTCATAAATTGCTTCATTAAATTTGCACTAAAACGAATAAATAAACAAATATTATGGGACACTTTGACACCAATTGACCTAGTCCCAAACTAAGCAAAGCTTGTACTATGGATACTAGGCAACGGATTAATATACTTCTATAGATATATGCATATACTTAAATACATATTAAACATCCAAGACCCGAGAATGAACATTCGTATTATTCATACAAATATCTGCCCCGGCCGGGAATCGAACCCAGGACCTCAAGCTTCGTAGTCAGGTTAAGCCGCTAAGACGGGCGCGTCAACGTAAGCTAGTTAAATGCATTTTTTAGTTAGATTGATATTTTTAAATTCGTAATATCTTTTGAATGAAATTTCCGATTTGAATAATTCAAAAAGTAATCTACAGGTATTGAAACCACCTTGAATATTAAACCATTTATTTGAATAAGGATTGATACAAAGGTATGGATAACATGGTCTGATTTTAGTCGGCATATCCGTCAACTTTTAAAATTTAAAAAGTTGTTGTAGTGACATAACTACAATAGTTGGAGATATGGTATCGCGAAGTTTTTTGTAGCTACTGATATATTCTTTAATATTGTAGAACATTTTTTTGTTCTATCGTCAATAGTTTCCACAGCGCATGCACGGACAGACAGACAGCGGAATCTCAGTAATAGGGTCCCGTTGGCACCCTTTGGGTACGGAACCCAAAAAAGTAAAATTGGCATGGGACCAAAAATATTTAATAGAATACCAGCATCTATTAGAGTTCTGAGAACTAACCAATTCAAAAAAGCTTTGACATCAATTTTAACCGAGAAATGCTTTTATTCAATTAATGTTTTTTCAATGAATATGCTTAGTGTATAGTCACCAGCATTAATATCTGCCACAGCAGAGCGTGCAAAAATATCTGGCACGTCCTTCCGGCCCTAGAAATAGTTGTATCAGATATTTATACACGCTTGTTGTGTCAGATATTGGTGCTGGTGACTGTACCTGCCTAGTATCATTTTCTTTGACTTCCATATTTTATTTTTTTATTGGACATGTATGTTAACATGTAATTAAGCTAGTGTAATTAATTATAAATACTAACCATAGCGATAAGATTATAACTTGTAACTACTAACACTATGGATTCAAAGTCCAAAATAAACGATTTTTATTTGTATTTGTAATAATTTGTTAGAATGGTTTATTTAGATGGGAAGTGTGTATTACTGCTATTAATTGTACAAATTATTTTCGACTGAGTTGTTTTAATGAATACTGCATATTTAATTATTTATTTTATTGAGTCATTAGAATGTTTAGATGTACCTATAACTGCAAAATAATTGTACGCCTAACGGCAAGACAAGAGTTTTGTGGAAATATTTTAGTAAGATCTGTTGTTATACCTATGTTTGACAATATTTATCATTATTTGGATACACATTTTAAAAACTGAAACTTGAACACGCACACCACACGTGAGTATCAACGCGTCAGCATGTGCACACCAAATTCGAATCTCTTATGGTTGCTACACCCTTAAGCGGGCCGGGTTACGTAGCATAACGTAGAATGGATATAATATCGAATAAACTTGAAACACATACGGCTAGAATGTAGGAAGCCTATATAAATAGTGTTTGTTATATGTATATTTACTCGAAATCAGTATTCTAACAAATCGTTACCTTCACATTATTTATTACACATTATTAGGTAGGTTAGGTTCGTTAGGTATCTTCAGGTGCCCGAAGGGCAAACCGCCCAGAAATAGGAGCCCCTCATCAGTCGACATCAGACGTGTGTTGCCTAATGCTGCTGCAAATATAAGCAACTGATAAAACAATTTACTGGTTAAATAAGCGAAAAAAATAAACGCGAACATTTTAAACCGCTTCATGAAAAATCGCTACATGAACAAAGACAAATAAATAATAATATAACTTGACTTTATGTATTTTGAACATTATACATAGTGAGCAGTATAGATTACAAACATTATGAATTTAGACCTAATAATTTTTAAATTTATGATAGAAGAAGTTATTATTATCGTTTGTTATGCAATTTGATCGTATGAAAAATGAACTTATGTAAGGGCTGACCAGAATTATAAAAAACTTCGCCATATTGCGGAAAACCAATAGAACTTATTTCTTGCACTGGTAACACTAAATTCAAATGTCATAGGTCTATTGCTGTCAAAGTTTAACGTTGTTTGCGCGAATTGTTATTTTGTATTTTTGCGCGTTAAAGTGCTGGAAGGAAAATAATTCACAATGTATAAAAGTATTTTTCATAGAAAAAGTCCGAGTCCAAGGATTAAATAAATTTCCTTTTCTCAAACATGCTCCGAAATGTATGCGTTAATGTCACGAAATGGAGACATGAAGTTTCTCATTTATGGCTCCCTACCATCTCCCTACATAACTTTTTGGCCTTGTCCGCTGCTCTAACTTTTTAAATTTGCTTACTAACATTAAACTGACAAAGGAAAAATTACGAACAGCCAACCACCACTACTCTGTAAGCATTTGCGGTACTGCGATGCGATGCGATGCGATGCGATGCGATGGATGGATGGATGGATGGATGGATGGATGGATGAAGTATTTCCTCACATTGTTTGAGAAAAGCACTATACAAGCCTCGGCCAGAACAGGGATTGCTGGACTCGTTTTATCCGGCCTCCTCTACGACTCGGCCGTCTACCCCGAACTCGTCCATCAATCCTTTACTTCATGGCCTCTGCAGTAATGTACTATTAAATAACAGCACCGACACCGTTGTTAATATGAATGGTAGGAGTGGTAGGTATTGTATAGTAAGTGTAAAGAATTGTGCAATAAAAAACGTAGAAGCGCTGCCCCCGCGTCATGTTTTTATATTCCTGTTAGCCTTTGACATTTGATTTTAGATGTTATGCTACGTAACCGCGGGCCGGCATGAATTGGCACAGTTGGGTGGTAAAATGAAATATTATTATGTCAATGAATGTTCCGGGACACAGCCGCTCAGGTTTGCTGTACACACAATATACACTAGGCCAGATAAGCAGAATAAGTGCAGTAAATGCTTCGGGTCGCCTTTTTTAATTAACAAATACTGCAGAACCGACGGTGTCTGTTTACGTGTGTATAAGTGGATTCACAAGGGTTGGCATAAATGAATTGATTGTATGAATGATAATATAATGTCTACAATTAATATTAGGATACTCTGTATAAGAAAGGCACTCGCAGTGACAAGTCACATTTTTTTTCCTGATGACCCGCTTGAGAAGCAGTCTTGAGCCTGAGGTCCCGGGAAGTTTCGATCCCCAGTAGGTGCAGATATTTTTATGAATAAAAGGAATGTTTGTTCTCGAAGGGTCGCGAAGCCCCTAAAAGTTGCTGCGAAAACTACTTCAGTAAAAAAACAATAAGTTTAAAAATATTTATTAAGAAAATGTTAACTAATAATATTTGGCACAAAATAAAATACATGAAAAATAAAACATCGGGTAGGGGGTCGCGAAATATTTCTTCATACTAAAGGGGTCGCGTCATGAAAAAGGTTGAGAAACACTGGCATAACAAATTACAAGCTATAGTATTAGCGCTTTTGTATTAAAATTCAGTAATACTATTTGCTTGTAAATTGTTATGCAATTGGGCCTAAGCATGGCCTACCAATCCCTACAAGGTATATTTAATACAAAAAAACAGCAATAGATGGCACTACTATTAACATTTGTAAATTATAAAATGTGAATAAGCCGAATTAAGTAGAAATATTAAGATTAAAATAAAGACTAGCACATTTTATAAACACAATTTCACATCAACCTTAATTCAACTCCTTAATTTGAAGATAAGTAACGAGAATACGAAAGTTAAGGCTACATGTGGCTACATATTTCAGCTATGAGGCTTTCGTAGTGTTTTGCAATTGTGACGCTAGATGGCGAATAACCGGAATGCTCTTGCTCACATTCGTCGAAACTATTTGAGAGAAACAAGCCATTCTCTTCTAATGACGTAAATAAGACAGAGACATCATGCGTATCTCTAGTCGTCTAGGCTCAGTTGGTGAGCTTGTTGGTTGTTGTCAGTGTACCGTATCCTTAGTGTCTCACTAGATGGCAATACGTATCGTGTTTTGTGTTCTCACTGGTGCCATCTATTGAAAATCGAAGGAAAGAAAAATAGCCAGTTGAATAGCCAGCATATACCATTTGCTTGTACTAGGTGGTGTCTCTGTTATATATGTACTCTGTGGCCTAAATCAATTGGTGTCAATTGTCTCATTTAACTTTCGTTCAATTCATTAGTGTCAGGTCGCTAATGGGTGTTAGGTGTTGGTTGTCTACTAGCAACGTGTTGTATGTAACTCACGCGAGTCCGAGATGGTAGGGTGTGGGTGCGCAGCGGGCGGCAGCGCGGCGGCCAGGTCGGCGTGAGTGTCGTGGTGCGAGGCCGCGCCCGCCTCCGCGAACGTGAAGCGCGCGCCCGCCGCGCCCGCGCCCACGCCCGCGCCTGCGCCCGCGCCCGCGCCCGCGCCCAGCGGGGACACTACCGCCTCGCCGAATCTGATACAATAGTAGTGTTCAGTCCAGCCGCAGAAGTGGATGAGCGGTTATGGTGCTCAAAATGATCTACACACACAAGCGTATTTAGATTATTCTGAGCACCACAACAACTGCTCATCTAATTCTGCTGCTGACTGTTGAACGAGGGAGCAAAGGCATCTATATCACACGAGTTATTTTGGCATCCAAGCATCGCGAGAGTGCCGATAATTCGAGTGTGATATTGGTATTTTCCCCGAGGTAAATACTCTGATTTTCATTTCGACTACAAGAAAAGTAAGTTCATCAATATGCGTCTTGTAGTTTTTGAGTAAAATGACTGTAAGATACGGACAGTAAGGGGAGAACGGATTCAACATCTTATCCGACCCAATTGTCAACTCCCTATTGTCAACTCGCGCTCGTGGTTCGCAAGGACCGAAGGCGGTGACGTCCTTTGGGGTGTCGTGGTGCTCCCAGCTAGATAACGGACGAGGCTCTGGCGATCGAGTTAATGGCGGTATAACCATTCCCAACTGGCCAACCAGTTGATGAGGTTACAGCGGCCTAAGGTCTTAAATAGACCTAAAAATGCCAGGTGCAGAAGGCAACGGGAGACCACTGCACTATAAACCCGTAGTAGTTAACAATGGAAAAGTCCAATATAGCAATGGCCCCGAGTGCCCGGCGGCCCTTTAATGGGTTAGGGGTGCTAAGAACCCCTGGGTGGAAGAATAATATTAGAATAGGAACTTGGAATGCTAGAAGTTTGAAGCAGGATGGTAAACTTTAGAATATGGGTAAGGAAATGGACAGATTGAAGATAACTGTAATGGGTATCAGCAAAACTAAATGGCCAGGTAAAGGACAACATCTGATTTCGGATGCTAAAGTGCTATATTACTCTGCAAACGAACCACGGTCGGAAACTTATGGGGTAGGAATTCTCCTCACTGGTGAAGTTTCAAAAGCAGTCAAAAACGTTATACCCCTCTCAAATAGGGCAATGATGATTACGCTGGATGCGAGGCTATATTGCATCAATATCATTCAGGTATATGCGCCCACCGAGCAAAAACCGCAAACGGAAGTAGACGAGCTGTATGCCGACATTGAAACTCTTTTAAAATGCACAAAGAATCACGAGGTGAATATCATCATGGGGGACATGAACGCAAAAGTGGGTTCCAGTGTTGTTCCGGGGGTAACAGGCGCATACGGGTTGGGTATGCGTAATAAGAGAGGAGATACCCTGATAGAATTTTGTCAGGAGAAAGACCTTGTAATCATAAATACGCTTTGTAAATTACCGCCGCGTAGGCTGTACACCTGGACATCTCCAAGGCACAATACACAACATGTAGTGCGGAACCAAATCGATTATGTAATGGTCAACAGGCGATATCGAAATTGTGCTAAAACCTACCCGGGTGCGGATATCAGATCGGATCATAATCCCGTCGTTGTCGTCTTGAGATGCAAACTAAAACGTGTGTCCAAGAAGAACATCGATGGCCGGCCGAACGTAGGAAAACTTGTGGACCATAATATAAGAGCCAAGGTGTCGAATGAGATTAACCATTAGGCATCTAATCAGATGAAGATACCATCCACCAGCATTGACATTTGGGAAAGTTTGAAGTTGAAGGTGAATGAAATCTGCCATCTCTTTCTGCAACCATCATCGTCGTTTAAAAAGAAGGACTGGATAGCTGACTCTACTATACAGGTAATGGAACAGCGAAGGCTACAGAAACACGGCAATCCAGCACTTTACAAAGAGCTTTATGACAGAATCCGTAGAGATATAGCTTCTTTCTTTTCTTTGCGGATAAATGTGAGCACATGGAGGACCAGAGTATGAAGCACATTAAGGAGATGGTGGAGCATAATCGAAGTTCAATAACTCCCTTGGTTGACAGCAGTGGGAACCTTCTTCTGGATGTGGAAAGCAAGAAGGTCGTTTGGTGCAAATATATTTCCAACATGTTCACAGACACTTCGAGAAATCTTACTGCACTTGCTGTGGATAACATGGGTCCTTCTATTTTAAAATCAGAGGTACTGCGGGCATTCAAATCAGACAAAAAAGGAAAAACACCTGGACCAGAAAGCATCCCAATAGAAGTCGTAGAGCTCTTGGAGGAAGATCAGATTGATTTGTTGACTGACCTCTTTAACAAGATTTACATTAGTGGAGTTCTACCAGAAGACTGGCTTAGATCTACGTTTGTCACTCTGCCTAAAAAGCAAAACGCTACGAGGTATGAAGAGTTTCGTACTATCTGTCTCATGAGCCACGTGCTTAAAGTGTTCCTTACCATAGTGCAGAACAGAATTCGACCAAAATGTGATGAACAGCTGGGAAATAGCCAGGGGGCCTACTATGATCTTTACATAAACGATCCAAACGCAGAGCAGTTCAATTTAGGCACCTAAACTGAATCGTCGAAATTGGTACCTCGACGTTTATTTCTCAGAGCTGAGTCTCAATGGTTTACAAGTGAATGAAAGACCGATATTGTCTCTGGTCCGAAACTGAAACGCTAAATCGCGAAAGGGATGCCGCCATATGCAAACCAAATATTGTATACTAAAACCTCTTTATTTTGGAAAACCATAACTCTATATCATTCCGTGTTCTTAGCAACCGTTGTGTTGATTACAAATAAAATGTTTACGCTGTCACTAATCCACGAGTCTCTTTTCTCACTGAAAAATTAGTTTTATCAATGAGGAGTTAAGAAGCACAATGTCTATGAAAAGTTATAAAACTTGAATAAAAGTTTAAAAGTTCTTGAAATTTAAAAATATTCCAAGTAAAACACTTAAAATTCCAAAAGAATTGACAGAATGAGTAACTTATACTGAATCGCGAAATTTTTCACTGAAGGGATTCAATTCCCACTCAAGTTAAGCGTCATTGTGCGAAAACCGCTTGAAGTGAGTGAATGAAAATGTCTGTATCGCTGTCGCTGAACCGTGCTTAACCGGAATCGCAAAAGTAACGTCTTGGGGTACGAAATAGCGATGCAGTTCAGTTCAGAGCCTAAACTGAATTGTATTAAGAGAGCGTGGTAGGCCCCCAGTTTGGCTTCCGTTCGGGTGTTGGTACTCTTGAAGCACTCTTTGCTCTAAACGTTCTCGTACAAAAATATCGTGATATGCAGACTAGTGTTCTATTGTGCTTTATTGACTATGAGAAGGCATTTGACCGGGTAAGGCACGAAATGCTCATGAAGCGCTTGAACGACATTCGAAAAGACGTTTCAATGAGGGCTATCGCGTATGAATTCGCCACTAGAGGCGCTTAGTGTAGCGTGAGGTCTCCGAAATGTCAAATCTCATAGTTTTTGGGTGAGCTACGCCGGTTTATTTATAATTAGAATAATTATGTGAATATTTTGCAATATCTGAAATTAATTATGGCAAATATGCGTTCCGGGGCAATGTGTCTGTGTTTTGAGACAGTTTTGTCGTTCGGAAACCTTTGTCCTCCCTTTTTTCCGAACAAAACGGGGACTATGCAACACTGTGGCATGCTCGATATTTTTATGGTACGGTTTTAAAGTGTATTAAATATGATTTTAATCTAAACTTTGTTTTCACGCCCGTAATAACAGACTTTGAAAGCCACACTTAAAAACCTCATGCAACAGTGTGCCATCTAGTGAGACATAAAACGATAGCCCTCATTATTAAAAACCTGTATAAGAACCAAAAGGCAATAGTCAGAGTGGAAAAAAACATACGGAGGAGGTTGAAATTTGTCGAGGTGTGCGTCAGGGTTGCATTCTGTCCCCATTACTGTTCAACGTATACTCCGAGGCGATTATGACCGAAGCCCTTGAGAATCTTGATGTGGGGGAATATTGAACGGTACGCTCATTAATAACTTACGTTATGCAGATGACACCGTTCTTATTGCGTCTACTCAAGAGGACCTACAAAGGTTCGTTGAAAGAGTACACGAGTGCATGGAAAGGGCTGGCTTGTCCATAAATGTATTGAAGACCAAAGTCATGGTGATAACTAGGGACCCTTATTTACGACGAAGGATATCGGTAGCAGGAAAAGTTCTTGAGCACGTTCGGCATTACAAATATCTTGGTGAATGAGGCATGGGAGTCGGACCAATAAATTAAGACCCGCATTAAAATTGCCCGTGCCTCGTTTAACAAAATGAAGAAAGTTTTGTGCTGCCGGCAAATCAACCTAAGACTCAGAACGCGAATACTACAATGCTACATTTGGCCTGTGGTTATGAACGGCAGCGAATCGTGGATCATAAATAAAGGAAGTTACCAGGCGGCGCTTAAAATCGTTTGAGATGTGGTGCTATCGTCGCATGCTTCGTATAAGCTGGACCCGGAAAGTAAGCAACGAGAAGGTGCTACAGCGTGCTAGTATGACCCGAAAATTATTGCACACCGTCAAAAAGCGCAAAAGCGAATATCAGGGGCACGTGTGCTCAATGACAGGTATCAGCTGCTGCAACTTATAATGATGGGCAAAATACAGGGAATGCGGCGCCCTGGAAGGCGGAACAAATCATGGCTGCGGAATATTAGGGAGTGGACCGGGATCAGCAGTGCAGAGCAACTGTTCCGGATGGCTCAAGATAGGGAGACATTTTATGAGCTAACTGCCAACCTCCAGTAATGGAGTGGCACTTTCAGAAGAAGAGAAGAAGAACATACGGACGGAGAGACGGACAACACCCATACCGCCCATATTGCTGTCGCTGCCTCCGAGCTACGCCAGCGGTACCGGCAAATTATGTAAAAATAATAATTTTTGACTTACAAATATACAATATTATATTACTCACAAATGGGATGATGATGAAAAACATTGTATGTGGCGCTGGCGGTACCTGATTTATGAACATCGACTCTCAGTCTTCGGCTTCGGACTTCTAATAGACTCTCGTTTCTTAATTCCTTGTTAACCGCCCTTAAGACACAATGTACTATTACATGTAGTATGTTATGTGTAAATGTGTGCAGTACCCGTCATTGCGCCTAGGCACGTAGAGCGTCGGCGTGGAGGGCACGATGCTGTCGTCGCCGTCGTCGCCGCCGCTGCCACCCAGTGACAGGGCTCCGCTTGCTGTGTACACAATATTACCGTTGGTTACATGGCATGCATTTATACTGATGACGATTCTGATCGATACCTCAGTGTATTTGAATTGCTATTGGCCACTCATAATCAATCATACACATATTCATAATCATGATTATAAAGGTGATTTATGAATGAAGCAGCTCAAGGCTGTGCATCCACTAGAACTGTGCGAGTTAGCAAAGCGGGGCGGCTTAGTGTAGCAAGAATTATCATCCCTTTAAAATAGTAATGTTTACTGAATGACTTCACTTACTCACTGTGCATAAATTTTTAGGTAAGCTTAAAATGACCCCTTTTAGGCATAAGTTCGCCTTTGTATTCTTTTGGTTTTGTTGTTTTCTTTTTGTATTATTTTTTGTTTTACGTACAAAAAAGTATTTACATACATACATACTAACATACAATACAACGCACAGCCTAAGCTACTAGAGTGAGACTTGATAATTTTCAGTCAATTTTTGAGAATCATAGAGGAGCAACTTTCCTATTGAAAAGAGAATAGCCAATTTCTTATTATTCCACGGAAACAAAGCTAGTGTAACATACAAACCACAACGACAACTCTATGGGTCTAACCCAGGGGTCGGCATTTAGTTTTAAGTACGAGAATGCTGTTTAAAATTTAATCAAGGTCCAGATTTTTTTGTGACAAAGTATTATTTGTTTATCTGCAAATAAGTAACGCTATAAAAAATAAGTAGCTAGGTAAATTAGTGTAAAAAGTGACATCGACGGTCTTGGGTTACACTTGGCGGTCCGGATGCAGAACGCGGTACGCCTATTGCCGACCCTATCTAACCATTCTATGAATCGTTTACATAACGTCTGAAATAAATGTATTTTATTTTATTTATTTTTATTTAGAGACCCACGCCACCACATTTATCTGAATAGAAACCACTACGGATCTTCTGCACATATTTTCAGAACTTCGGAATCTAACTTACGTTCGGTGCCGCTGCTGATTGCCTCTATCTGTTGGATGGCGGGCGCGGGCTCGCTGTCGGCCTCGCCGCCGCCCTCGCCACTCTCTCCGAGCTCCCCTTCCTCGCCCGCTTCAGGAGACTGCGCCGGAGATTCCTGCATAACACAACATGATACTTTATACACAACCAAGGATTGTACAAAAGTTGTCTGGAACCCATCCATCCATCGCAATTGCATGAGCCGATGTTGGGTTTTTCAACACCACCCACGGTGTATTATCCACCCGTGAAACGACTATTGAATAGTCGATAGGGTGATGTAGAGAAGGGATAAGACCGTTTTAAGGAGCGGCCACACCGCTGCTTAAAAAAACGGCGACGGCACGGTAACGCAGTGACGAATCGTATGCGCACCGTTTTTATCGCATACTCTCCACACCGGTGCTTAAAATACGGAATCGCAGTGACGTGCCGTAAACGTCTGTACTTTACCGAACAAAACTTGCGTATTTTAAGCAGCGGTGTGGAAAGTATGCAAAAAAAAGGTCAAGTGCGAGTGTGAGCGACTCGCGCATGAAGGGTTTCGCACTTCCGTACAATGTTTTTAAAACATATAGTTCAGTAATAATTTTTTGTAATAAAATCTAATACAAGCTTTTTTGCTGGCGGTACTTTTTGCCCCTGGTTACCAAAGTAGGTAGTCAAAAGACGAATCAAATGTGACCAAAATCGATGCGGTTGTGTCGTTTTATTACAGAGTTCCTATGGCCAACATCTAACTTCATCATCAGATCAGCTCTACGTCATAATAATATTGCATTGCCATGCGCCGCGGCAGAAAAAAAAATAGCTGTCTGCTTGGTTCATTCGCGGGAAATTCAGCGGACTTCGTATGTTGTGTAATTAAATAATAAGAAGCTCGACTAGTGTGCATAAATATTAAACTGTATTATAAACCTTGTAAATAGTGTTAAATACTTAGTATGATTTTTTTAGTGTAAAAAAACAATAGGTAAACATACGTGATTATACGGTGTGGATTTGGCGAGCGCTTTATCAAAGTTGGCTTCATTGAGGTTTGTGGTTCATAAATTGCTTTATTAATTTTGCACAAAAACGAATAAACCACACAATCAGACAGTCGCTTATATTATCGAAGCTTTTATAAAACATCATTAAAATCGCAAACTGAAAAGGTAAATATTCAAACGAAATAGCTAGTAGTTGCTAGGCGACTCGGTCGCCTTAGCAACGGCTAATAACTCCGCGCAACCAAAAAACGCTGACAAAAAAAACATGTTTCTTGTATGACGACCCCCTTTAACTTGTAACTTTATTTTTAGTATTTGTTGTTATAGTGGCCACAGTAATACATAATCTGTGAAAATTTCAAGTGTTTAACTTTTACGGCTTAAGAGATAGAGCCCTGTGACAGACGGACGGAAAGACAGACAGACAGCGGAGTCTCAGTAATAGGGCCCCGTAGGCACCCTTTGGGTACGGAACCCTAAAAAACGGTGCGCATACGATGCGTCACTGCGATTCCGTACAGTCACCATTTTTTAAGCAGCGGTATGGCCGCTCCTTTACAACAACATACCTAACATTTAATGCAAGACTGATGAACACTCGATGATGTTACCTGGTGCGCGGCACTGGCGTCCCCGTCGCCGCCTTCTTCAACTTCTTCCTCTTCCTCCCCTCCTTCCACCTCCTGTTCCTCCTCCATATCTTCCTCGTCTTCCTCACCTTCCTATCGGTAGTAGAAAATGAAGTGATTAAAAAGAATGCCAAAGATAGCGTAACTCTAGCACCTACGTAGATGAACATGTTGAGGTTGATGATGCTGCAAAGATGCTAACTTTGAGTTATTATTTAATACATATTAAATTATTTTAGAATGTCAAACTGCTATTTAAAGAAATGCACATAAGTTCAATTCACATCAAGACGGGACGCAGCACATCTTAATGAAAGGATGTATCAACATCTTCTCATTTGACGTATTTGCTTTGAAATTTCCTGCATAATCTCGGTATGATTGAACTGACACTAAGGGCTGCTTACATCGTCTAGAGTTAAATAAATTCATCGTAAATCCTGGATTACGAGTGATAATTCAGTTATTATTAGAATAATGTTGTGAATATTTTGCAATACCTGAAATTAACCAAGCAAGGTAAGGCAAATCTTAGTCCGAGTTACCGGTAAGCAAATGTAAGTGCTTTGAGACAGTTTACCTTTCGGAAACCTACGACCTTAATTTATTCCGAACAAAATGGGACTAGGCAATACTCAACATGCTCTACCAGTAAAATCTTCGTCTAAGACCAAGGCAATTAGGCGCCAACAATCACGAACATTAGAAGTATATATTTAAATTAAGTTTTAATTTTTATTTGTAGTTTTCTTTATAATCCACCTAGTTTTAACATTTTAAAACTAGGCAAATCTATTAACATAAAGTAATAACAATGCATGAAATATATAAGCTTCTAAATGAACGTCTGTTAGCAAATATTCTGTTTAATTTCCTTCCAATTGAAGAGAAAACCAAAGTGTCTATCTCCCTAACCATAAACTCTCGCCTGCGGTTCAAATGGATATAAATGTCTCGAGTAAAATGGGCACGTTTTATGCACTTGTTGTACAATTTATTATTAAATGTAAACTTGTCCTCATGCCCGTAATAATAAACCATAATTCAGGACCTTAAATACTCGACAGTGGCGCCAACTGGTGAGCACAAAAACGGTAGCCCTCATTACCCGGTACATGGTGCCGGAGCAACGCTCGTCGTCCTCCTCGGAGTCGACCACAATCACGCCCTCGTCATCCTGGTCGCAGCGCGACGACGTCGGTACCTGATATTCGACTTCCACAGACCGCTCGAAGCCCTAAAAAGAAATAAAATAATTTTGCAAGGTTTCTGAATCCCATGGATGGTAAGGACCTTGTGCAAGATCACCATCTTAGCACAGTACAAAAAAGGAGCAGTACACCGTCTTCATACAAACGGCAACATAAAAGAACAACTATGATGTGCCTGTCTGTTGCAGGTGTACGACAGGTGGTGATATTCATTTAATATTATATGAATCACTTACTCGTTAAACATCTTTTGCCATAAACAAAATAACTAGTTGACTTGACAAAAGTAACTTCTTGTAAGTATCTTCTGTTCTGTGCCACCTTTTTTTATAATAATAATAATAATAATAATAAAGCACTGTAGCAATACAATAATGGTACCTACCTTCTTTGTTTGTATAATATCAAATCAATTTAACTAGGTAGTCTAAGTTAGCATAATTTTATTTCTACGTCCAAACGTTATCTATGGTACTCAAGGTTTGCATCATACTCGTATAATTAAATTTAAGAAAATGAAGTATTTTAGTTACCTGTACGCGCGTTCTCTTGGCAGTCACAGGTCGCGATTGCAGTCTTCGTTTGGGTGGTCTCGCGTCAGGCGGAGCGTGGGAAGTGCTGACGCCCGCAGGTGGTTGCGAGGTGCTGACTCCAGGCGGCGTCTGCGAGGTGCTAACGCCGGGCGGGGCGTGTGAGGTGCTAACTCCGGGCGGGGCGTGCGAGGTGCTAACTCCGGGCGGGGCGTGGGAAGTGCTGACTCCCGGTGGGGCGTGGGAAGTGCTGACTCCCGGTGGGGCGTGAGATGTGCTTACTCCACCAGAAGGCTGCGCATTTGCTACGGATGTTGGGGCGCCGCTTGTTGCTCCTGTTACAAATTGGTATTGAGAACTTACGACAATCGGTAATACTTATTATACTCTAAACAGCTGTGTATGTGTACTGAGTAAGCCACTTCGCGAGACATACCTAAACAAAATACTCAATAATATAATAAACTATCTGGTGCCCTGGTGTAGTTTTTTTTCTAATTTTCAAAATTTACTTTTATTAGAACCTTCTCCTGACAATAGCAAACACAACAAAAAAATAATTAGCTAAATCGGTCCAGCCGTTCACGCGTGATGCCGTGACCAAGGGAAATAGGGATTCATTTTTATATATTAAGATTATTAATAAATTATCATGAATATCTCGAAGCAGATCGCGCGGCCAGTACTCAGCAAACCGGCAAGTGTAACAATCTTCACATAAAAGCACGATTCGATTTGATATTTATTAACCGTGCGTTTCTAGAATCTCGACAGGGATAAGACATTTTTAGTTCCACCAGTCAGTACTTCAGAATTTATGAGAGATTTTTTTTATCGCCTAGCTTGAGCGTCGCGTGGACTACAATCACATATACATATTTGTAAAGTATGTTGATGACTTGTGTATATATGCCTTAGAAATAAGGTCGCGTCGCTCAGTGGGTTGACGTTCGGCATCCCAGCTTGCCTTAAGTTGTCTGAAATAAAGTTTTTCTTACCCTGTGCGGAGACAGCAGGCGCAGCTGGCGCAGCGACGCTGGTGACACTGGCAGCCGCCGAGCTCCCCGATACGGCCGCGCCCGAACTCGCGCCGCTCGGCTGCTCGATGCGGGGCATCACTAGCGCCACAGCCTACAACAAATTAGGCAACACTTCAGTTCAGTTTTTTCGTGAGTCACTTCATTTGCTAAACACGTATCCAAGACGTTCACATGAATCGCATTTGTATAGAAATTAGTTCAGAAATATCATTACAATCATTTAACTCAACGCCGTATTTAGATTCAAAAAAAGTTACCAAAGATGGCAGAACTTCACTGTCAGAAGTGTCATTATCATTGTGACGTTCCAGATGTAACCAACTCATGCACTTTAATAAAAAAATAGTCTTATAATATTTTTCATCACACTTGGTCGTAAACAGTGTCGTAACATGCAGGCTACCTTGGTTGCAACCCCCCAAATAAAACCCTCGACCTTAATGTGCTTGTCATGAAACCCGTGGTCGGTAAATGAGTCATTGCCCGTACTAATGTTGTTGTCATGAAGCCCAAGGTCGGTAAATGAGTGTGATACTGCATGGCGTGCAGCAGCGCGGCGCGCACACGTGGGGCACATGCACATGCTGTGGGGGAAGGGGGGCGCGGAGCTGGCGCTGCCAAGAGCGTAGTCAGCGGTATCGGCAATTTTTGAAAAAATATTAGTTTTTTCTTACAAATATACAATTTTACTCGCAAATGTGATGAAAAACATTGTATGTCGCACGGGCGGTACTAGAATTACGAACATCGACTCATTTAAGCCCTCAGTCTTCGACTTCGGGCTTCTAATAGACTCTCGTTCGTAATTCCTTGTTTACCGCCCTTAAGACACAATGTACTATTGTTTTCATTTAGACCTTAAATGGGTACCGGCAACAGAAAACTTAACAGGAAACAAAAACTCGAGAACGAAAATTACCACGAGTATAGAAACATTCGATCAATCCAAACGTCAGGCCAAATACGAAGTGCAAAATTCGAACTTCGTAACTTGCCATCCCGCTGACGCTTAAGTTATTTAATACGAGAGTCAGAGAGACAATACCAATAGAGCGAGAGAGAGAGAGAAACATTTATTTACACGTAAAAATACATTAAATGGAAAAATAAAAATAACATCGAATAGTATAAAGTGGACCCCATGGGGCCCCACTCAGCATAGTGTTACACGGCAAGCCGCAACGCGATTTTCGAATTTCGTACATTATTAAGAAAAGTTAAAACTTACCAATGCAAAACTTTTTCATTTTATTGGCAACACATGAGTAGTTTTTTGAAATCTATATACGGCGTTGAGGATAGGTCAAAGATAAATCGTTATCGACGTAATTTTGTACCTGTTGCGGAGCCTGAGAATGAGTAGATGGTTGGGCGGTGTTGTCACTAGATCCTGAACTGCCCATCCCAGCTTCACTTGTATCCATATCCTGGAAACAGTGATATATGTTATCGTAAAAAAAAAATCGTGTTCAGTTCCTAACTCAAAAAGAAAACCAGCCAAGAGCGTGTCGGACACGCCCAAAATAGGGTTCCGTGGCCATTACGAAAAAATCAAGTAATATTTTTCTACGGATTTCGTATTTTATACGGAATCTTCCAAGTTTAGGTATATTTTATTCCCTCGGCTGCTATTTACTCTTAAACTACTAATAATTCTCAAGCAAACTTAGCCCTTATAGTTTTCCTTGTAAGTTTGATATACTTACTACCAAATTTTTTCAAATTTTTCCACCCACCGGTTTAGATTTTAGAGTGGGTTTAGAGTGGACGCTCGATTTTAATGAAAATTTGCACTTTAAAGTTGAATATTTCGCAAACAAATCACTGAATCGAAAAATCGTCTAACAAACTTGGTTTTAAAAGACCAATCCAACGATACCCCACACTATAGGGTTGGATGAGAAAAAAAAAATCACCTCCACTTTACGTCTATGGGGGGTAAACTAAAATTTGTTTTTTATTGTACTATTTTGTCGGCATACGTTACATATATATCCGTACAAAATTACAGCTTTCTAGCATTGATAGTCCCTGAGCAAAGCCGCCGACGGACAGACAGACGGACACACAAACATGGCGAAACTATAAGGGTTCCGTTTTTGCCATTTTGACTCCGGAACCCTAAAAAAAAGAGTTACATGGTATGATGTGCGTTAGTCATTATTAGCTGTGCAATAATAAAAATGCTTAACTTTAAGATAAATAGCATTACGCCAAAAATATAATTTTCAGTTTATTACTTAACTAGAATTTACCCGCGGCTTCGCACGCGTAAACTATTTGATCTGGTAGTTACAATTGAAATTCCGGGATTTTACAAAATTTATATCGTAATCTTCATTGAGATGTTGTGTTCAGAACAACTATCCCGTGGAAATATTGGAATAAAAGTAGTAGACACAGTGTTATTTCAGACATCCACATTCCAAGTTTCATGACTCTAAGCCCAGCGGTTGTTATTTCCAGATTTTATCCCTACCCCGTGGGAATATTGGGATAAAAAGTAGGCTATGTGTTATTCCAGATGTCCAGCTATCTACATACCAAATTTCATCCAAATCCGTCCAGCCATTTTAGCGTGAAGTAGTAACAAACATACACACACAAACACACACAAACTTTCGCTTTTATAATATATAGTAAATTTTCGCATTTATAATTATAATATAATAAGGAGGATAAGTAGGATTAGTAGGATAGTCAGTCACCTGCTTATAGATCTAGTGAATAATGTTTTTTCTTACAAAATACAAACTTTTCCGACAAAATACATTATTCATTCATTCTGTACAAAAACAGTGATAATAAAAAAATCACAAAAGGTTTACGAACACTGTTTCTTCTGCACATATACAAATGTGCAACTGGAGTGCCGAAAACGCCGGCAATTTAGCAAATTTAGCTTTCCCTGGGCGTGTTCTGCAGAGGTGTCGGCATCGCAGCAAAGTACGTAATCTGGCGCGCGGCAATGAATGGGTTAAAGAGCTTTACAAACTGCAATGCAGGATAATGAATAGATTGAATCCCCTGGTATTGCAGGTGTCTACGGGCGGTGGTGATCTCTTACCATCAGGAGGGCCACTTGCTCGTTTGCCAACCAGTCGAATAAAAAAAAAAGTTCTTTTTCCCAGAATGGCAACACTGGCACAGATGATCGCTCGTTTTTGGCTTTTATTTTGTTTAATATACACACCCAATATCATATTTTCTCAAGTTTTTCGCGATTCCCAAGGTCAAAGAATCGAATTGCTTTGAAATTCCAGAAAAATAATGCGTTGTTTGGGAGAAACGTGTCAAAATGGTGTTGTAGAGCGCCATCCTGTCCTGTCTCGTGTTTTTTCCCCGTTCTGGGCGGTTCAATTTTATATTACGTAATATTTTGAGTGGAGTATTTTGCTGTGCAATCAGTACCTAATTTTGATGTCAATTCGTAATTTTTTTGGATAAAAAAAGGACTTTTTTTGATGTACGTTTAAATACTACCCATTAAATAATAAGAAGCTCGACTAGTGTGAATATTTTTTAAACTGTGTTATAAACCTTGTAAATAGTGTTAAATACCTAGTATCATTTTTTTTTGTGTAAAAAACAATAGGTACACAGTGATTAGTGACGGTACGAATTTGGCGAGCGCTTTATCAAAGTTGGCTTCATTGAGGTTTGTGTTTCATAAATTGCTTCATTAATTTTGCAAAAAAACGAATAAACCACACAATCAGACAGTCACTATATTATATTATCGAAGCTTTTATAAAATATTATTAAAATCGCAAACTTAAAGGTTTTTTATTTAATATAATCAAAAAAAGAATTACAATGAACTTATTATGCCACTATTGGAAAACCCACTGGGGGTTTATGTAATAGTAGGCGAGTTACAGCGGTTCAGTACATAGATTTTTGCTTACGATAATTAAGTTGAAGTACACAAGCAATTCAATGGTGCGTGTGAAGTTCCCAATCCGCACTGGGCCCGCGTGGGAACTATGGCCCAAGCCCTCTTGCTCTGAGAGGAGGCCTGTGCCCAGCAGTGGGACGTATATAGGCTGGGATGATGATGATGATGATGATGATACATGTGTAGTAAGTATGTATTCAAACGACATAGCTAGCCGTTGCTAGGCGATTCTGCTAATAACGCCTAGCAAACAACAAAAAACGCTGAAAAATACACGTTTCTTATATGACGACCCCCTTTAATTTGTAACTTTATTTTATTTTTAGTATTTGTTGTTATAGCGGCCACAGTAATACATAATCTGTGAAAATTTCATGTGTCTAATTTTTACGGCTTAAGAGATAGAGCCCTGTGACAGACGGACAGACAGACAGACAGACAGCGGAGTCTCAGTAATAGGGTCCCGTAGGCACCCTTTGGGTACGGAACCCTAAAAAGCTTCAGTACCGAGTCGAGAAGGCATTACCTGCGTGGACTCTGGTGGCGCAGTGGAGGCAGCGAGCGAGGCGCGCGGCAGCGGGCGCGACGACGACGCCGGCATGTACTCAGTGGTGTGCGCGTCGTGCGGCGCCGTGGGGCCCACCTGCGCCATGGGCCGGATGGACGCGAGCGGCGTCTCCCCGCCGCGCGCGCGCGACATCGCGTGCGCGCTCGGCTGCGCCACGCCTGACCGACAACCAACGCAAACATAGAAGATGAACTCACACGAATACTAAGAGGTGGCCGAACAAATGTTGGTTGAAGAGTTTCTAGTTAGAAATGACGATATACACGAATCATATCATATATCATTGCGGTTTCGGTACTAACACCAAGAAAAAAAGCGGCGATCAAAACCAAAGCCAAGTTATTATATTTGGCAATGAAGAAGTTGATAGAGTGGCTAAGTTAGCAGTAACGGATGGTATGTGTCTCCTGGATAAACATTATGGTGCTGAGTTAATGCAATTAGCCAGGGAGAAGTGTTTTGCAAAATGGCAGGAAATGTTCAATATTGTATCCACAACTAAGGGCATTTGGTATGGCACCATAGAGAGTAAAATCTTCAAAGTACCCTGGTTTGATAATTCCAGCCTCCCCAGGGATCTTCTCGTGGGGGCGTGTGCGCTCTGGTCTCATTCCACTAAACAGTTTTTTGAATTTGATGAGAATTGTGCAATCACCTTTGTGTATAGGTTGTAATAAGACTGAAGACCTAATTCACTTTCTTTTGGAATGTGATCAGAATAAGGACCTCAGAGACAGGTATTTGGATGGTATGGGCTTGTTCAATGGAGGTGTAAATGTAATTCTGAGTCGACCGCTTTCAGAGGAAGCGATGCTGATTTACAGGTTCATTAGACAGGCCTTTGCATCCAGTGACGTGGCTTCAGTGCAACGGAGAGCGTAAAATTTGTAGTGTCTAGTGTGGTGTATATAACTGAGGCTCCCCATGAGGCTGACATAGTCACATTTGGTGTACTAAAGCCTCGTTAAAATACTAGATTAAAAAAAAAGAAGTTATTATATTAGCAAATATAATAAGAAAGGGCAAGAGATGCTTTTAACGAAAAATATTTATAATGAATGTGGATAATTTGCATATAACTGAACTCACCAGCCATCGGTTTAATGTTCGCAGTGGGAGGATCGGTCGTAGTCTTCTCGGTGGTAGCCTGCTGCTTCGAGACGGAAGACTGGCTCGCCAGCTGTCTCTGCAGCATAGTCACCTTTTGCTGCAGTGCCTCGATCTCTCTGGTCTTCTCGGCTTGGACCTCACCTCGTTCCTTTTCGAGCCGAGACACGCGACCCTCAAACTGCGACTTTATAGCTGCCAACCTCACATCTTGTTCGTCGCGATTGCTTTGCTCTATAGTGCTAATCTTACTGCGAGACTCCTCTAATTCGCGACTCAATGAGTTTTTCAATTCAGTGAGCTGAACTATTTTGTTCTTAGCTTGTTTTAATACTACTTTGGCCTTCTCCTCCTTGTCGGTATTTGCTGTCCTCAGTGATTCGAGCTCTTGTTTCAATGTCTCGTTAGTAGCCTTTTCGGCATTGAGTTGAGCTTGTATTTCGGCTAATTGTGATTCCAACTGTTTAGCGGACTCTGCTGAAGCAGCAGCCACTGCTACTTCCCCTTCAGTCTTTTTCTTCTCTTCTTCAACTGTTTTAATCAATTCTTCATATTGAGATTTATATTTTTTAGCTATCTTTCTGATTTGCATCTCCTTATTTCTGATATCGTTAAGAGAAGCGTCCTTACTCGTTACTTCCTCAGTTAACTTAGAGTTAGTTTCTACAGCAGTTGCGAGTTCAGCTTTAACTTTAGTCAATTCCTCGGTAACTCTAGCCATATCGTCCTTCAGAGTATTTAATTCATCATTAAGCTTTTTGTTCTCTTCTATCAGCGCATTCTGCTGTCGTGATAATAATGTGTATTGTTCTTCCAACTTACTCTTTTCAACTTTAAGCGTGCCTAGTTCGTCATTTACTTTTCTGGTATTTTCTTTCTCATTTGTTAACATTTTAGCTAATGTTTCTCTTTCGTTCTGGAGCCTCTTCCAGTCTTCAGGGCTTGTTTTGTTTGCTCGCTCGACCAAAGCGTTAACTCTAGTTCTCCACCTGGCAGAATCTGCTTTTAGAGATGTATTATCTGATTGTAAAGTCTCATTTTTAGACGTTATGTCATTAATTTTTTCTTGTAAAGGAAGCAGTTTTTCTTCCAGTAACCTCGTGGAGTTAGTGAGTTCTTCGACGCGGGTTGTTAAGGTATCACGTTCTTCTCTGAGAATTCTGTTGCTATCTGTCAAAGCATTCAGTGTCTCAACCTTTCTTAGAATATCAGATTGCTTGTTTATTGTCACCATGTTTACCTCTGATGATTCTCTTTCGGCGGCTAATGTCAGTTTGGCACTGTCGAGTTGTTTCTCCGCAATTTCTAGCTGTGATTTGAGACGCATGTTTTCTGTTTGTAGTATATCAGATTTCGCCATAGCAATATCTTTCTCTTTTCTAATGAACTTTACAATTTGGAATAATTGCTCAGAGGACTTTCCATCCTCTTCCGAAACTGACACATTCATAGATGTATCAGTAGCAGATTCATTCATACTTTCCGACATCGATCTTGACGCATGAGTAACCGACAGTTGAGTACCCAACGCTTGAATTTGATTGTGCAACAAAGAATTTTGTTCATTTAAATCCTTAAAACGTTCCATTAATTGCGCATTCTCATCATTAAGAATTTTTTCCCTCTCTGTCCAAGCAATCTTTTCAGATTCCATTTGGTCAATAGCGTTATTTTTTAACGCAACTAATTCGTTGATTTGATTTTGAGCTCGCAATAATTCCTCCTTCACTTGTGACAAAGCTTGAATATCACTTGAATGTAACATCATTTCATGATTGTACTTCTCTTCAGCTTTATTGACAGCTTCTGACAATTTTGTTAATTCTGCTCTCAATGATTGTACTTCTGACTGGGAATTATCGTAATTAGCTATAGCTGATTTTAACTCTTCCTTGGCTTCAGCTAACTCTCGTCTCAGAGCATTGTTGTTATTAGACTGTTCGCCAGTCGCTTGCAGTGACAGTTCGGCTTCTAACTCTGCGCATTTCTCTTCAAGGTGTTGAAGCTTTTGAGCATATTCAGAAAGTTTTGTTTCAGTTTCCGACTTATATGTTTCATACTCGCTATGAAGAGTTTTAAGTTCCTTTTCGGCGCTTTCAGATATGTCACAGTACTGCTTAATGTGTTCTTTCGCTATATTCAATTGCTCTTGAAGGGATTTGATATCTCCTTCTCTATCCGAGAGTTTGTTTTCGAGTTCTTTGATCTTTTTGAGGGAGTCGAAAGACCCATCTGAATTTGGAGCCAATGCAGCTTTAAGTTTCTTTGCAAGTTCTTCATTAGCTTTATTTTTGTCGATTATATCTTGTCGAAGTTGCGTCATTTCTTTTCTCAATTGGTCCGCCGCATCTTTTTCTTCCTGCATGCGTGACTTAGCAGTTTCAGTCTGTCGTTCAAGATGTGCTGCTAATTCTCTAAACCTATCCTGTTCCTCCTGCAGCCTGCGTCTTAATGCCGCGCACTCCCTCGTCGCTTCGTCCAGTCTTGATTCAATTCTCGCACGAGTTTCGACCTCGACACGCTCCAGGCTGGCCTTAATCAATTCCAAATTCTTCAACAATAATGACTGGCCCTGCCTTTCGCGGTTTAAAATTTCTTTTTCAGTTTGCAGTCGTAATTCTGTGTCTTTGAGCAATTTACTTTCCAATTTCAAGTTTTCTAACTGTATTTCTGCAGCTGCAAGCTTACCTTGTGCATTTAAAGCTTCATCACGGAGATGTTGCAGAGATACTTCATGCTTTGCAATTGTAGCATTGTATGCTTTGTTTTTTTCTTCCAGAGAAGCAATTTGCTTTTTGTATGTAGTAACATTTGTTTGCAAAATTTTAAGTCTCTCGTTGTTATACTCGGAGGTTGACGCGCATTTACTGTTTGCTGCAGTTAGTTTAGAGATTTCTTGTCTCATATTATCAATTTGTTCAAATAACATCTTTTCATTAGTCACCTTTTCCTCTTTATATGTCTTATATTCTTCTTTTAAAAGCTCCAGATGTTTAACTGTTTCCCTGTACTTTATTTCGTAAGCTTCTGGTGCAGCTGTGGGTTTCGATGGCTTTTCGGCACTTTCCACTGTAAATGAATCCCCTTTCTCCATTTCTATGTCTTCTAATACTGAACTTATCTCATGGCGCTTGCCTTTCATGAGATCATGATACAATTTTTTAAACATATCTCGCTGTCTTATAAGTCCATTGACCATTTTAGTCTGTCTATCTTGAGCTTCAGTGAGTTCAAGTACCCTGTTCTTCAATGATTCTATTTTGTTTTGCATTTCTCCACTTTCAAATTGTTCTTTGTTTCGCTCAAATTCTTCCTGCTTATCAGTTAGATCACGAACCATGCGCAATAGTTTTTGATTGTTTGCTTGCAACTCTTGAATGTCGCTAAATGTCACTAAGGTTTTAGAAATTATCCTCGACGAGCTATGGTCAGATGAATTAGTTGCATTAGATGCAGTATTTGAGGAGTCATGATCCCCATTCGGCATTAACCCACCTCTACTGTGTTCAATTTCTTTTAACAAAAAACAAACCTGCCTACCTAAATCAGCCAGTTCACCTTTCAGTCGGGTATTTTCACGACTATAATGATTAGCAATTTTGGACGACTCATTGTAGTCATCTCTTAGCCGGTTGCATTCAATCACTAAGGAATCTATTTGTTGAGATAATGCTGTATTACTTTCAATTGCTTCCTCATGTTCTATTTTTTGTTTCTGTAACATTGGAGCCTTTTCTTCTAATTCTTGCACAATGGTATTGATTGTAATGTTAAGACGTCTATTCTCTTCCTTCTCTTGGGCTAACTCATCGCTAACTTTGACAAGCTGCGAATAGATCTGAGTTAAGGACATTCCTGATTTCAGGAGTTTACTAGCAGTAGCAGCTGATGGAGCTAAATCACTTAATGCCATATCAAGATTCTGAGCATTAGCAGCTTTTAAAAGATCATTTGCATGTTCTATTTCATTCTTTAGTGATGCTATGATTTCATTCTTCTTTTCCATCATCTCTTCATGATCTAACTCAGCCTGTTTGTATTTAGTTTCTAACTCGCCATATTTTTCTGTAGCTTCATTTAAAAGTTTTTGTAATTCAGAAATTCCTTCAGTAAGCTCCATGGTTTTAGCCTCAGCATCATCATGCATAGTTTTGAAAAGATCGGCTAGTTTAGTTTTAGCATCTAATTCTTTTTTATAATTTTCAGTCATTTTGTTTTCAATTTCTCTTTGTTCCATCATTCGCTGAGTAAGATTTTCAGCACGACTATTCAAATTCTTTTTCACTTCATTTAATTGATTGATTGTTTCATTAGCAGCATTTAGTTCTTCATTTTTTTCGGCAAGTTGAGTCTCTACGTTTACCAGTCGGCTAGTGCTGTTAAGTCTTACAGTTTGAAGTTCTGAAGTGAGTCTATTAACTTCTTCTGTCAAGCCAGCAATTTGAGAATTCAGAAGGGTCCTTTCCTGTTCTATTCGTTTTTCACGATATTGTAGAGAAAGTTCCTTGCTTTGTATCTCGTCATTTAGTGCTAGTGCTTCACATTTAGCATCGATAGCTGCACGCAGCTGTTGTGAAAGTGATACTTCATTGGCAGTTAATCGCTCTATTTCAGTATCACGTCGTTGTAAGATTCGCGTTAGATCATTTCTTTCATCCACAGCAGCATCTCGAGCGCTTTTAAGAGAAATAGCTTCATTTTCTAAACGCGCCATTTTATCACGTGCTTTTTCTTGGTCCGCGTTTAAGCTAGCAACTTGCTTTTCCAGTTCCGCTACAGACTCATCAGCAACTAACAATTTTTTTGCGGCTTCTTCATGTTTAGCTGTTAGTTCTGTAATAGCAGCTTCTAGTTCTGATATTTTGTCTCCTGCAACATAAAACAGAAGTTGCAATAGGCAAAAGGTTTTGCTTTAGAAAAGGATATGTATATATATAAAAGTCAAATTTTAAGTTCACTCTGATTTCAGTTGAATGAAGTTTTAACGCATTTATGTATGAAATTATTTAATAGTCTTTTATTACAAGTAAAAACAAAGCTAAGGCCGGCCTCAAACAGCCGGAATAGCTCTCTGAATTCATTTTATTAATTCAGAAAAGCACGGAAATGCATAAAATTTCACTATTAATGTCAAAGTCAAAGTCAAAATATCTTTATTCAATTTAGGCTATAACAAGCACTTATGAATGTCAAAAAAAATCTACCACCGGTTCGGAAAAACCTCTGCTGAGAAGAATCCGGCAAGAAACTCAACGAGGTATATATATATTTTTTTTTTAAAACAGATTTACAATATTATTAAATGATATGTATACATCACAAGTATTTAACACAACTTTATTTTAATAATAATAATAATACGAATATGCAACCTTACTAAATGTACAATATGGTACAAATCAATTGAGTTATTAAAACTATTATTCATTTTTAAATTAATCCCTCATATAATATAATCAATATAAAACTATGATTAATTTTGTTGTAGCATATCTGGGCCCTAGAAAAGAATTAAATTAGTTCACCCCTAAGACCCTAAGTCTGTGCCGAATTAAGACTATTCAATGCCCTAAGTAATCCACACATTTTTTTATGTTGTTTATGGTGTCCTCCAAGACATGATGCCCTAAGCAATTGCTTAATTTGCTTATGGGCTAATCCGGCCTGGTCAGGGTGTGGTGTGCAAGATCAAATCAGAAGTAAGGAGACCCATAGAAAAATTGTGTAATTGTGGACCGTTGGAGCAGTATGGTTCTGGATTGGCGGCTTAGTGCCGGAATGCTACTTGTAAATGTTGGTAGACCTCCTTGTAAGATGGACTAATCCTACTAAAATTTGGTTTACAGAATCTTTATATCTCATTATAAATATTACAAAACTAGATATTGCCTGCGGCTTCGCCCCCATTCTAATTTTGTTACACACACATCTTGTTCAGACAATAATGAACACAATATAAAAATAATTATCTAGGGTCACCGTGGGTATAATTGACCATGTATGGGTAATTGACCAATTTTGAATTTACGCGCCAATATTAAGTTGCCACTATTGAGTGAATGACCAATCGCGTTCAAGGACAGCTCTAGTGACAGCGACTTTTAAATTGTGAGTTTTGTGAAAGACGCGCAAAAAGTCGCCATTTTTTCTTGCCTGCAGTAAGGAGCTCGCGTGAGGTATGTTTTTTAAATTCATTTATATATTGGTGTTCAATGTTTATGCTATTAGCTAAATTTATGTTTAAACTAAAGAAAAATGTGTGTAGATCTGTTTGTGGTCATTTTTGATTACTATTTCGTGATATTTCGTGCTGGTCAACTGGACACACGAAATGGTTGGATTTGTAGTTATTGACCAAAATGGTCAATTATTGATAATATAATTTTTTTCAAAATTTTAACATAAATGAGTCGTGTTTGATTAGCAGTTTGTGTACATTTCTTTTTTTCTTAACTGTCCTGTAACCAATAATTGACCAGACAGTCAATTACTGGAGCACTTAATATTATTTCAGCTCTAGTGTTTGACCAAACTAATTTTAGAATGAAGGGTGTAGTTTAACATAAATGTTCAATAGCTATAAAGCTTATCAGATGAAAATTACTTTTTCAGATACTGGCTACCAATGTAAATAGCCACCAAAAAAAATTTTTTTCAAGTATAGCAAAGAAAACTTGGATCTCGTGATTAAGGACATTGGAGATGAGGCAAAAATAAAAGAAACTGCATGAAAATATGGGATACCACATAGCTATTATTTATAATATAGTATATATATAATAATATATATTTTATTAAGTATTGAATGTTCGTAAATATCCAAAGATTTATAAGCTAAGTTCATACTTTAACAGAAAACCTCTGCTTGTACTTAAAAATAAAAACTTTATGAGACTGTTTTAATGTTACTATTAACTTATAATTTATATTGGTACTAAAATTGCTGCAAAAAGTAGTTTTATTTACATGGTCAACCACTAGAACATCGACTGGTCAAACATTGAAATCTTCTGGTCAAACTTGAAACAAAGAAAGAATAAATTTATTTACCTAAATTTGGCACAACAAAAATAAATAAAATTACAGCTAAAAAACAGATAATCTTATATATTAGGTACCAAGAGAGAAAATAAAATAAATATTGTGCCAAAAGAAGTAAAAAGGGCCATACTCAGCGTAGTATAGGGGTAAATTGGCAAAAAAAATTGCAACAAATTTTCTGTAGTGTGTGTACCATAATAAAGTTTGATAGAATTTAAGACTGAATAAAAATATTGACATCCATTCAGACCAATTTCATCTGACGGCAATATGGCCAAAAATCTAAATCAAAGAAGATGTGTTGTGTTACTTTGTACTTTATCCAGATATAATAATAGACAGCAGACAGAAACTGTCATCCTAATTCCTCACGCATCCTTTGGTGGCTAAGCTTATTGAGTTTAAGTTTTTTATTTTATTCGATATAAGTAGAAAAGAAAACAACTGTAGGGAAATTACATGCCTAATAAAAAGTTAACCCTACCCCACATTTGTAAAATCTCTTATTTTGATATGTACACATTTTCCAGTAACAATATTGAGAGATATTTAACTAAAACACGCTGTACAGATCTCATTAAATTATTATTAACGACTAAAACGACAAAACACACCGGGTTCTTACCTATTTGTGTTTTACTGGTCTCGTGAAGAGCCTTCGAAGTTAAGTATTCTTCAAACTTCTTGTCAATATACGTGTTAATTTTATCCGTGATAACTGCGGGCAAACTTGCGATTTCAGTCTCTGATAATACATTTTGTAAATGATTTTCAGCGCCGGCGTCAGTGCCCGCAGCTTCCATTTTTGATGTAACCACAGATAATGACAAAACATTCAGCCAGCAGCAAGCAACGCAAAGACTACAGTATATATATAGGGAAGTAACGTAACAACAGAACGACAGCAGGGCTACTACGAAACTTGAAACTCGAACGTCCCTCTGACACTTATACTATTTAATACGAGAGCGAGAGAGACGGTACGATACGAACTTCGAGTTTCATAGTAGCCCTGCAGCAATTTGAGCATAGACTAGCAAAGTTTTTTTTTTTCAATTTGGACCACAGATGTATCGCATATGATGATATGATAGAGGCAAACACGGGAGGTAGTGGATGAAGTTACAGTGCCTCCAACATTAGATATACATTTTTGTACCCTGACTGGTTTGAAGATTGTTGTATAGATTTAGTTTCCGTTGTCTTCTATATCACAAGTGATTTAAAAATACAAATTGACATAATGACATTCCTGCTTTTCTCTCTCTCCAATTCCAATTTTATTTTGAGCTGAGAATGAAGAATCCAAGTTGTGTTTGAATTATCTCAGCTATATTCATACTTACTACTATGCTATGAATTATTTTTATTGGAAAAATAATATTTTATGGAGAGTTCGTTACAGGAATGGAGGAAGAACACTGTTTACATGAATGTGAAAGTTACATCCAAAGCCATAATATTCAATTGTTGTTAAAAGACTGTATTGTACAGCTTTGTGTTAATAAACCAGAAAACCCTGTTACATTTCTCAGGCAATATTTTCAGAAGTTGGAAAGGGTAAGTTGAACATTACTTTTAGATCAAATTTATTGTCGGATGACAGATAAATAAAGTGTAGCATTACCACTAGCAACAACTTTTCTGAAACCAGATCGCTGTTTGTGAATTATTTATTTTGGCATCCCTTATTAAACCAAATCTATTTAACTTAAGTAAAAAATATCTACCTTCATTTTTATCTAATATGTTTTTCTTTTTGTTTATATCAAGATATAGCTTATCAGGTACTTGTGTTAAGGGTTGTGTGATAAGAAATGTTAGATTAGGATAATACATAAGAGAACACATAAATAACCTTATCACATGTTAACAATGGGGCAAGGTGATAAAGAAGCTGTACCTACAATGAGTTGAGCATGCCCATACCTATTACCAGACATGATAATTAAGTTAGAGCATTGCATAAGTACATTACAAAGTTAACATGAACTTTTGTAGTCTGGTATAGCACTGCTGGTGGTCATTTAGACTCTTTTTAAATTAGAAAAAATTAAATCTTGGTCATTGACTGATGGACCAATCAGTTCAGATATTTTTAATGTTTGTGACTTTTCTGTTTTATCTATAACCTGAGTGTTTGAAGTGTTTTAAAAAGTGTATAAATAGATTATGTTTTAATCAGCACTTCTTATTTCTTTTGGTACAGATGTTGGCTACATAATAATTGTTGATTGTATCCCTCACTGGCAATATATCACTTCAAAAGGCAGACTTTAATTTATTTTACTATCTATCTCTTACATACAGACTACTGGTTATAAAGTGATAAACATTATGTGGATAACATTAGATAATGTGTAAAAGCATCTAACATTTATAGGGTTGCCAGGTCTTAAAATTGGAAAGCCAGATAAATCATGCAGCCTGCATTACTAATACTATGATCTATGTTGGTTGATTGTGAAGAAGCTATGCTGATTTACAGACTCATTAGACAGGCCTTTGCATCTAGAGACATAGTTTCTGTGCAAGGGAGAGTGTAATAAGTATCTGTAGTGTAGTGTATATATCTGAGGCTCCCAATGAGGCTGACATAGTCACATTTGGTGTACTAAAGCCATATTAAAATATCAAATAAAAAAAGAAATATATGTTGGTTGAAGTAAAAATATTATTATTATTGCTGAACATTTGGATGAAAAGCCGAACAATCTTAAATATCTTGTTGTAGTGGATCTATCTTGATGGAAATATCTTGTGGTAGTTTTAACTTAAAACAATGCTGCAATTTTTTTGTTATTATACTAATATTATAAAGAGGAAAGATTTGTTTGTTTGCATTGCATTTGCAATAAAAAAAAACTTTCACTGTTGGGAAGCTACACTATCTCTGACTGCCATAGGCTATATATGTTTTTAAAAAAATTAAGGATCCATACTAAAACTTCAATAATGTAACCCAAGGTGTATATAAAAAAAAAGAGTTGTAAAATGTCTGTCATTGCATGCACTGCAGAAACTCTTAAAGATAGAACAAAAAATGTTCCAAAATATTAAAGAATATATCAATATCTACAAAAAACTTCGCAATACCATATGTCCAACTATTGTAGTTATGTCACTACACTTTTTTACATTTTAAAAGTTGAAAGAAATGCAGACTAAAATCAGACCATTTTATTCTTACCTTTGTATTAATCCTTATCTAAATAAATCATTTCATATTCAAGACTGTTTCAATACCTGTGGGTAGATTACTTTTTGAATTATTCAAATCTGACGTTCCATTCAAAAGATATTACGAATTTCAAAATATCAATTTAACCAAAAAATTGCATTTACGTCGTCGACGCGCCCCGGCTTCGCGCGGGTCACTTAGGGTTGTCGATGTCTATTTTAGATTAATTACCGCAATTACCGACAAATAATTTTAGTACGAAAGTTAACTTAAAATTGTCTTATGTCTGAGTTTAGACAAACAAGATTCTATGCCGCTATATTATTAATTACTATTATTATACTAAATTTAAAAATATTATTTATAAATTCGCCAGAGTGGTGATGGCGACTGTGTACATACTACTCATGTTTACCTACACGTAATACTATAACTATATTGTTTATAGGTACATAGGTAGGTATCTAATTTTTTTTCATATGTCCCTGCATGAAACTATTACACTACACTTATATACTACTAATTTACAAATATACCTAATACAAAAAAGCGGCCAAGTGCGAGTCGGACTCGCCCATGAAGGGTTCCGTAGCAGCAAGTAACATAATATAAAAGTTTCCTTTACTTTACGATTTATGACGTATTAAAAAAAACTACTTACTAGATCTCGTTCAAACCAATTTTCGGTGAAAGTTTGCATGGTAATGTACATCATATATTTTTTTTAGTTTTATCATTCTCTCATTTTAGAAGTAACAGGGGGGGGACACATTTTACCACTTTGGAAGTGTCTCTCGCGCAAACTATTCAGTTTAGAAAAAAATAGTATTAGAAAGAAACCTCAATAAAAACTGGTTTGATGGAAAAAAAAATCGAGTTTCAGTTCTAACTTATGGGGAAATATTCACAAAATATTTAGTTGTATAGGTATTCACTTTACGCTCCGCTTCCCTCCCGCCGTAGCCATCTGTACCTAAACTATCCAAGTCGCTTCTTCTCCGAACCGTCTTGCTCGCTCGCTTCGCTCGCTCGCACAAATCAAATTAAAGTAAAACTTTGTAATAATTCTTAATTTTCAATAATTTTATGTTCAAACACATTGCTTTGTATTGTTTCTGAATAAATAAATAAATAAAATATAAAAATTGGCCAAACATTATTTGTCAATTTTTTATTTGCCAATCATTTGCAACATAATTATATGCCACATAAAAGTGTGATGAATGTAAAATTTTGCAATACAAAAATGTTGCAAAATAAGAAAAATGCGAAGTAAAGTTATGCTAACGATTAGTTTGCCAAATGAAACGTCGACGAAAGGTTGGTTGCTAAGTGAAATTTGGCGAAACATATTTCGCCGAAAAGGCAGTACACCTTTTATTAGCAATATTTCACTTATTACAATTCGCCAACCGGAATTCAGGATTGATTTTTCGCAGACAACCCTATACCACCGTGACCGTAATGAAATAATGTTTATTTTCATTTAACTTTCACTCATTAACCAGACCGGTGCAACTGGTGCAAGTTACTAGTATCGACTTACCTATTTATACCTGCCTACTCGAGAGTTGTGACGGGAAAAAAATAGGTAACCTAACGTTTGCATATTCTATGGACTTCATACTTTCGATTGGTGTGGAATTTGTCTATTTAACCAAACCGTTAAAAAAATGTTTTTTTTTTATTAATTAATCATATCCTGGACTTAAATTTTTTAGACAACCCATATGCAATATATTTATTGACATATTAAATTTAATATAAAATACATTTCATGCATTAACCAGCTCGGTGAAGGTCGTTCTTAAACGGATCATAGACTAGAACTTATCCGATAAAATACGGTGGAAAAACATTATTCTCTAGATCTATATTTCATTTACAGGAGCAAGTGAAGGCTGCGGCCGCGGCGGCGGCGGCGTCAGAGGGCGAGGCAGATGGCGAGCTGTCGCCGCTGCCGGCGCCGGGCGGGTTGCCGCCGCGCCGCCGGGGGGGCATCAGCGCGGAGCCTGTCACCGAGGAAGATGCTACAAGTTACGTTAAAAAGGTAACAACATATTCATATTACAATGTATGAATGTGACAAAAACACAGTCTTGCAAAATTTCACTTTTTACAGTTTGCCGCGAATGTCGCTGTAAGTTTATAAAATTAAAAAATGCGGTCCTCTAATAATTATACTTATCAATAACAAAAGAACGATAAAACAATAGTTTTAAACAATAACTAACTGTACATTAAACAGACAACTCATGAACACTTAAAGTACCTACACACGAAGCGCATTCCAGAGTGGAATGGCAATATAGCCGCCGCGTTTGCTTGCCCTCCCGGCCCACGCAGTTGACAACAACTGTGTGCCTCGTACCACGAAATCCGGTGCGCGCGATCATAAGTGACACCCGTCATACAATTTGCGATAATTATTATAGCGACAGCGACAGGCAACTCTCAGCGATCAGATACTTATACATATAACAGTAACCTAACTTAAATGTGTAAATAATTAGCAGAACGAACGCTTTCAGATCGAAAATCAATAAAATTCCACGAAAAATACCACTGACCTGTGCTTAAAAGAAAGCTTATATTTTGTCCATTTTCCTTGTTTCCCATGCGAGACTTGCACTCACAAAGTACACACAGCATGGCACCACTACTTATTACACAGTTTTACCAAAAATCAAAGCTGTAATATCATGTTTCACATAAAAAAACAAAGATAAATCCTGGTAAACTCTGACCGATGGTAGTGCTTTTTGACAACAAGTGACAACAAACTAGTACCCGACTAAATTAAATAACATTTTATTTGAATAACTGCTTAACGACAGATGCCTTTTGAAAATGACTGGTATACTAGCTACAGAAATCGGCCAATGAGCAGAGATTCACTTGATAAACCTAGAATTAAACTGACACAACTCGAAATTTTCTCAAACTCGGTTTAAGACGTGAGTTATCCGTTATAATATCATTTAACAGAGTTTATTTTGGAAATATGACTATTTCGAATTGTGTCAGTTCACTCTAAACTTGCGAATAGGCGCCAAATGAACCTCAGCCCATTGGCCAATTTCTTTTGCCTGTGGGCTGTTTATACACAAAAGTAATAATAGTAATAATATGGTACGCTTGACATTTAGCTTCCTTCTCTCTATTGTCTCCTTCCTCTTTGGTCTAGTCTCTTTAAAAAAAGATCACGTAAATCTGACGTAGACGTTGTCAAAATTATGACAGCTCCTTTTTCTGGTGAAAAAGGTAAAGGAAACATATCTATTCTGTGATAGTGTTGGCAAATTCAGACATATTATTTCAATTTTTTTTTTAAATATGGAGAAATCAATTATAATAAATATTTTCCCATGTTCAGGAGGCAAAACTCTTTCGATTTCTGTAGTAATTTACAGGTGTTAAAAAAATGAAATGTTGTCAATACGCAGAGGTAGTTCTTCAATAGGCATAATATGATTCTTTTCAGACTAACCTATCTGTTTATCTCTACTCTTTCTCAAAACAATATGCGATTGAATGTGACAAGGACAGTTAGCATCTATTGACATAACAATTTGAAAGGACAACATTCGCTTGCACAACGCCATCTATTGATGTGCATGCTATGTAAGCTCTTAGCTAGTTCAGAGCGTGTTTCCTGGGCCAATACATTTGATAGCGACCTACCTAACACAATTTTTTTCGTTAAATTCTGTATTACTTAGGTGGTGCCAAAAGACTACAAAACAATGGGTGCTCTGTCCCGTGCCATTGCCTCCAACGTGCTGTTCACACACCTAGATGAGTCAGAGCGGGCAGATATGTTCGATGCCATGTTCCCTGTACAGTGCTTGCCTGGCGAGACCGTCATACGGCAGGGCGATGAGGGAGACAACTTCTATATTATACACTCGGGGGAGGTTGAGGTCTGTATTTACGAGTATTTCTTATTAATAAAACACCATGCCACCTATTTTTTGGTAAAATAATCTAGAAAACCAGAGAACGCTTGTCTAATATGCGAGCGCTCGCGATCGCATTCACTGTCTCTTTCTACCCGTGTCATATACGGCGTGACAGAAAGATGTGTTAGACAATAAGGCCTAAGGCCTCAGAGGCCATATTGTCTAAAGCGCTGGCGTTCGCGATCGCATTCACCATCTCTTTCTACACTCGTCTTATGCCATGTGATAGAAAGAAAAGGTAAAAAGGATTGTGATAACTAGTTATAAGTGTGTTAGTATTAGAGAATAAGGCCTAAGGTCTGTTTTGTATGTAGAGTCATCTGCATTAATTAAAATGCGTCACAGAGATACATGCAAAAATATCTGAAACATCCTACCGGCACTATAAATAGAGTCTTATCAGATATTAATGCACGCTTTGTTGTGTCAAATACTGGTGCTGGTGACTGTAAGGTACTTAACAAATAGCTGATAAAAACGTCACCCTTCAGAGCTGTGACAAGGCATCGATATCCTATCAGCCGTTAACTAGTGACGACTAAATCCGAGTAGTTAGATAGTTCGAAAATATAATCATGCTATTTTTTAATAGGTACGAGCTTCAACAGCAACTAACTACCAAAATAACTGATTCCAATTGTTTTAGCGTTTATATTATACCGCCATCTTTATGTTTCGCCTGAAAACGATCAAGTGCGAGCCCGCGCAGTTATGAGCAAGATACTGTTCTGGAATCGCTCGCTTCGCTCAGAATTCATAACAAGGGCGGATCCAGCTTTAGGCTGCGTTCCCACCAAAAATGTGCGAGGATGTAATGCAAGATAGGGTCAAATTCTATTCTTAATCAATTATCTTCTTTTGTGGCAGGAATAAATAAAAATAATGAGTTTAGAAAGGTTTAGAATAATATCTACTGTTGTCTTAGACCCAGCCCGGAGCCTGGGAGGGGTGGGGTCATGACCCCCATAACCCCCTCTGGATAGGCTCATGATGATTCATAATAGTGCCCTCGTCGTAAAAATATAATTTAGCTCCCTTGTGATACAATTTAGTATTTTGCAGGTGCTGGTAAACGGCGAGCCGGTGACTTCGATCGGCGAGGGCGGCAGCTTCGGCGAGCTGGCGCTAATATACGGCACGCCGCGCGCCGCCACCGTGCGCGCGCGCAGCGCGCTGAAGCTGTGGGGGCTCGACCGCGACTCCTACCGCCGTATACTCATGGGCTCCACTATACGCAAGCGACGCATGTATGACGAGTTCCTATCGCGCGTCTCCATACTGGGTGAGCATATTTTTTATTTTTAAACGATATCGTTAATAAAATGATAGTACCTAAGTATATCGGATAACTCTTGACTGGAACCGAGTTCAGCTCGACATGCTTCGGGCGGGAGGGACAATTATAATGCTAGGGCCACACACATCGCGATAACCCGAACATTCGCTTGATTGCGATGTGTGTAGCCAAATATTCGCGAATACCTCGGCACTTCGGACGAAGCCGCAGACACTTATTTATTTATTGAATAAAACACATGCAAGCTTACAGTACGAAACCAAAACACTCACACATTAATTACAAAAACAACAAAACGCCCCACTGTCGGTAAACTTGCGCACATCAAAGGGTTTCTTTATCGATCGATATTTCTTTGTTTGCAATGTGGCCATGCACAATGCCGTAGGCCGAAGACGAAGTTTTATCGCAATAATTTATATCGCGATGTGTGTGACCCTACCATAACAAAAATGTCGATGACAACGCGGGTAGTTGTGCGCCGGTATTCGTTTCGTCGGGGAGTCGCGCGAGCAGAGCGGTGGCGCGCAGCGCGCGTTTTGCAACAGCCGCCTAGTCTAGCTACGGATTAAGAAGGAAGTAGCTCTGGATGCTCTGGGATGAAAGTTCTTAAGGAATTCCAAACAAATTGATTATAAGTATATTTATCGAAATTATGTGTAGCTATGCTTAATAAAAATGTCGTCTTAATTATAATCCAACTTACAATACAGGACGTAAGGTGTCAAGAGTCGACTATGAAGAATAAAAATGGCCCTTTTGAGTTGGCAGGGTATAATACACTAAAATGTGGCTACCCGCAAAATATTTATGTTTTACCAAAGAACATTGATGGATGGATGGAACATCAAAAAAACGGGCCAAGAGCGCGTCGGACACGCCCAAAATAGGGTTCCGTAGCCATTACGAAAAAATTAAGTAATATTTTTCTAAATACGAAATCCTTCAAGTTTAGGTATACTTTATACCTTAGGCTGTTATTTACTCTTAAACTTCTAATAACTATAAAATAATGGATGGTTAGATGGATCGAAGAACAAAAAAAGTATTGTTTGTATTTGTAGCAATGTATTAAAATAGGTTATTTTGAGTAAACCGTAAAAGTTTCTATGTGCTTTTATTGGCAGAATAGGTATCCAAAATAAATTAAATACTTCCCAAAGTTACTATTCCACGCGGACGAAGTCGCGGGCAAAAGCTAGTTAACAATAATTTTAATTAATTCGTGGCTTTCTTATCATACAGAAAATTTCAATTATACATACAGAAAACACAAAAAAGGCATACAAGAAACACAATAAAATCAAAAAGTTATTTAAGGGCTATTTATATAACATTCTTTTAATTTTTCTTTCACTATTACATTTTATTAGCACAAAATGCGCCATTATTTTAAACTTTGTGCCGTTTGTTCAACATCCGAATTGTTTTGCTTTCTCAGAGAGCTTGGAGAAATGGGAGCGTTTGACAGTTGCGGACGCTCTGGAGCCCGTTTACTTCACGGACGGCGAGACTATCGTGCGCCAGGGCGAGGCCGGAGACGACTTCTACATTATCGTTGAAGGTATATTGAGAAAACGCGCTTGGTAATTTCAGTAAAGCCAATTTCACATGACCGCGCGACATTGACTACGAACCGGTCGAAATTTTAAGCCTAGTTTTAGTGTCACACCATGTCATATTATTTAGAGAATGTTGGAGTCAAATAAGTGGTATAAAAATAAATAACATTTTGTTGATTTTTTTATACATTTTAAATCACAGTAATTTTAGTCTAATAAACATATTGAACAATACCTTTAAATTAAACAAAAACAGGTTATTAAAAAATGAAATCATCACGAGCAACACTAGCATTAATAAAATTAAATATAAGTCAGGGATATAAATACAGAATAATAACATAGTAAAAGAAAACAAGTATGCACACTCCGACCCTTTAGGAGACTTAACTGCCTACTCCGGCGCGGACGCTTAGGGTTGTCAATGTCTACTTTAGACTAATTACCTACCGGCAAACAATTTTAGTACGAAAGTTAACTTAAAATTGTCTTTTGTCTCTGTCTAGATACAAACAAGATTATGCTGCTATATTATTATTATTCTATTTTTTTTATTTGAAAGCAGGATTTCTAGCGATGGTTCTTAGACATGTTTTATCAAAATCGGTTCAGCCGTTTTTGTGATATTGTACTTTGAAGTGACAATGTCTGGGGTTTTCCAACTTTTTGTTGGTTAGATTATTACTTTTTGGCTCCTTCTCTCATAGGTACTTATTCAATATATCTTGCGTGAGACATAAACACTGAATAGCCACTTTCGATAAAGCCTTGTTTTTAAATAAGAACGTGCCTTCCGCTAGTCGCCGCCGCCGCAGATAGCAAGTACTTTCCTTTGACGCGCCGCCTGCCGCTACACTCGCCGCCCGCTTACCCGCTAAGACCGAAATCCCGGCAAGGACGTAATCTATTTAACCTCCACGAGCCGGTAAAAACCTTCCACGCATTTTAAGTACATTATTATTGGACGTGTGACTACGTAATAAAATATATACTTGGTTAGGATAGGTATTTAACTAAATTTAAACAAAACAACGTCAATTGGTGTCTTAAATATTGAAATTCTCCCATTATACTATCTAAACATTTACATTTCTGTTCTTCAATACACTAGTCTAGTTTGTATTACAATGATAGATAAGTGAAATTTTTAAAATCCTTGTATGTACCAAATCTGGCACCTGAAGTTTGTTAACAATTAGTTAAATACCTATCCAAACCAAGTATAGGTAAATTGAAAATACAAACTGAAATATAGATGCACAGAAAAACCAGAAAAATAAGACCAGCACTGGGAATCGAACCCAGGTCCTTGGTATTCCGTACCGCTTGCTATACCGCTACACCACTGATGGTCAACGGTACAGACACGAATTTCCCCTATGCACCTCATATCTCAGCTTGTTTGTTTCTTATTTAGCCACTTAAGCAGTGACGCTAGCGACATCTATACCGTAGCCCTCATCGAGAAACTTTCAGCACTCCATTGGAAAAAAATTGGAAATTGTTATAAAAAATACAAAAAGATTCCAAAAAAAAACAATCAAGTATACGTACTTACTTAAAGTAAATAAAGAATGCAGTCAACATTATTCATAAGTATTAATTAATTATTAATATTTCTTACCGTTCCCCTTGTGTTGGTATGCCAAAGAACGACAAAGCCAGGCAGCCGAAAACAGAAAAATACCTTCGCTCGCGGTCCATTTGTTGCCTTTATTTGTGTACTTATATACTACAAAATTACTAATTTACAACTACATATTTATTTATTATCTACTCTGTGACTATACCTAATACAAAAAAATATGTAAATACGACTACGCGAACGAACGTAAAATGTGATCGCGAAGAGAGCGCGAGACGAGCAACGTACGGCACCGGTGACAGCGCAGCCTTGACCAAAGATAACTTAATCCTACTTAAATTATCAGTGTGTGCGTGCGGCGGGTGCGTGCGTACTAGCGCCAACTGGCGCGCACACATTTAAGCCGCGCGATGTACTTTTGTTCGTAGTGAGCCTACTTTGTTCACTTTTACTATGATAATAACATGAAAACTTTTTTAATTCAAATACGTATAAATATCAATTGCATAAATTCACCCTCATATTGTGAGTGGTTTTACTACTAATATTAATTGGTTATGGGTAGTTTGCAAAAAAATATACATTAATAAATATACTTGTACCATTTCGTGGTTTATTTAGGAACGGCAGTGGTGCTGCAGCAACGCAACGGGCAGGCGGAGGGCGCGGGGGTGGAGGTGGGCCGCCTCGGGCCCTCGGACTATTTCGGCGAGATCGCGCTGTTGCTGGACCGGCCGCGCGCCGCCACTGTGCGCGCCGCCGGCCCGCTCAAGTGCGTCAAACTGGACCGTGCCAGGTATGCACACTGCCGCAGAGATCGCGCGGGGTGGAGGTGGGCCGCCTCGGGCCCTCGGACTATTTCGGCGAGATCGCGCTGTTGCTGGACCGGCCGCGCGCCGCCACTGTGCGCGCCGCCGGCCCGCTCAAGTGCGTCAAACTGGACCGTGCCAGGTATGCACACTGCCGCAGAGATCGCGCGGGTGGAGGTGGGCCGCCTCGGGCCCTCGGACTATTTCGGCGAGATCGCGCTGTTGCTGGACCGGCCGCGCGCCGCCACTGTGCGCGCCGCCGGCCCGCTCAAGTGCGTCAAACTGGACCGTGCCAGGTATGCACACTGCCGCAGAGATCGCGCGGGGTGGAGGTGGCCGCCTCGGGCCCTCGGACTATTTCGGCGAGATCGCGCTGTTGCTGGACCGGCCGCGCGCCGCCACTGTGCGCGCCGCCGGCCCGCTCAAGTGCGTCAAACTGGACCGTGCCAGGTATGCACACTGCCGCAGAGATCGCGCGGGGTGGAGGTGGGCCGCCTCGGGCCCTCGGACTATTTCGGCGAGATCGCGCTGTTGCTGGACCGGCCGCGCGCCGCCACTGTGCGCGCCGCCGGCCCGCTCAAGTGCGTCAAACTGGACCGTGCCAGGTATGCACACTGCCGCAGAGATCGCGCGGGGTGGAGGTGGCCGCCTCGGGCCCTCGGACTATTTCGGCGAGATCGCGCTGTTGCTGGACCGGCCGCGCGCCGCCACTGTGCGCGCCGCCGGCCCGCTCAAGTGCGTCAAACTGGACCGTGCCAGGTATGCACACTGCCGCAGAGATCGCGCGGGGTGGAGGTGGGCCGCCTCGGGCCCTCGGACTATTTCGGCGAGATCGCGCTGTTGCTGGACCGGCCGCGCGCCGCCACTGTGCGCGCCGCCGGCCGCTCAAGTGCGTCAAACTGGACCGTGCCAGTATGCACACTGCCGCAGAGATCGCGCGGGTGGAGGTGGGCCGCCTCGGGCCCTCGGACTACTTCGGCGAGATCGCGCTGTTGCTGGACGGCCGCGCGCCGCCACTGAGCGCGCCGCCGCCCGCTCAAGTGCGTCAAACTGGACCGTGCCAGGTATGCACACTGCCGCAGAGATCGCGGGGGTGAGGTGGCCGCCGGGCCCTCGGGACTACTTGGCGAGTCTTCATCTCTATTTTTATAACTCCCTAGGTCCCTCAAAGTAATACTAAACATACAACAATTGTCGAGTAACTATGAAATATACCCAAATCACATATACGAGGGGCGTTTGATAAAAAGTGAGAATGAGTATGTTTAAACAACTTTTATTTTCATTATTTTATACTTTTCATTCACTTACCGTTTCATAAACTCACCTATTAGTAAAATTCCTAAACTTAAATTCCATTTTTAAAAAAGGTTCATCTTGAGTACTTAACAAATCTTGTACCTACTGCAGCAACTACCGCGTCGTTGTCTTCAAATTTCTGGCCTCTCACTCTCAGGTATTCTTTCAATCTCGGAAATAAGTAGGTAGGAATCACTGGGGGCGAGATCTGGTGAATACGGAGGATGCTTAAGGATATCGAGCCCAGCATCACGAATTGCAGCCATTGCAACGGCGGACTTGTGTGCGGGGCATTGTCCTGGTGGAACAGCACAACTTTCGAGAGTTTACCTCGCCGTTTTCCGCGGATCTCATTGCGCAATGTTGCTATTTGTTTGACACATAAAGTGCCCGTAATAGTGGCTCCACACTCGAGATACTCAATCATTACTACCTCTTTACCATCCCAAAAAACAGAGCCCATGACCTTACCGGCAGATGGGCCCACATTGAATTTCTTCGGAGTTGGACATGATGGCCTTTTCCATGTCATAGATTGCAGTTTCGTTTCAGGGTCGTAATGATGGAGCCATGTTTGGTCCATTGTTATAAGCCGCGCCAAGAAAAGTTCCCGGTCTTGCTGTATCAGGTCCAAAGCTTCTTGATAAATCTCGACTCTAGTTTGTTTTTGCGTGTCAGTAAGCATTCTTGGTACGCGCAAATACCTTTTTCATACCCAAGCGTTCATGTAAAATATTATGCACGCTCCCCTTTGAAATCTTCACATTTTCAGCAATAAAACGAACCGTGACACGACGATCCGCCAAAACTAAATTTTCGACTTTTTTCACAATTTCTTCAGTTGCTGTAGTAGTAACGAAGAAAGTCGTCCATGGTCGATGTTCTTTCACGTCTAAATTCGGCGCACCAACGTGCGACTGTCGAATACGGAGGAGCATTAGACCCTAAAGTGTCCCGCAAATCTAAATTGACTTGGTCCGTAGAAAAAAATTCAAACAAGTATTTGATAACGGCGCGCAGTTAAATTTTCTCCATTTTCGCTAACGTACTCAATGGCATTGCAAAGAAATTACCGATTTTTTTTTTAAACAAAAGACTTAGTAGCAATCAGCAAGATAGATTAGCTTTACCGGCCAGTATTTAATTTCCTAATATTGAAAGAGTTTGCATCTCTTTTTCACTTTATATTGAACGCCCCTTGTTTGTAAAGGTAAACCAAAAATATATGTCTATTGTCAAGAGGGCGCTATTGTTCTTATTTATATGGCAATAGTTCAGTATAGTCGGAACAATGCTTTCTTTTTCCTTTGGCGACTTAAAACCTGAGGAGGAAAGACCTTCTTTCGTAATTCGCGTAATCGAATACCTAGAAAGTTTATTATAACCATACCCGTCCCGTCCGTCCGTCATAACGTCTCGTCCGTAATATTTGCCAAATTTCATCCAAATCCGTCAAGCCGTTTCAGCGTGAAGAAGTAACAAACATACTCACTCACTCACAAACTCAACTCACTCACTAACTTTCACATTTATAATATTAGCAGGATTCTGTGGCTTAACTAATGTTGTTTAGTTTGAGCAGTATGATCTATGTTTTAATTATTTGCTCGTGTTACAGGCCACACCCGGCATTAAGCCTCACTTAAAAATGACTATAATGTTCTTGTTTGTGTTGTAGATTTGAACGAGTATTGGGGCTCTGTGCCGACATCCTGAAACGCAACATCGCACAGTACAACAGTTTCGTTTCTCTGTCCGTGTAAAAATTGTTCAAATGAACTTTGTGGTTAGTCCAATAAAATTAGACTAAGACCTGATTTAGGTTTGAGTTAAAAAAATTATACGAAAACAGAAGAAAGACAAAAAACAGAAAAGTTGAGATGAAAAACAGACAGAAGTCGCACGAAATATGTTCCACTTCCATAAAGTATTTTAATCTAATAATTAATATGATGTTCAAAATGTGGCTATTCTTTCTGTCTTAGAGAGATTTTTTGTTCTAATTATATTTGATGCCAATTTTATGTGTTGTCCGATTGAAACTATATTTAACCAAATGTTAGTAAGTTTTGGAATGAAATAACGTAATGTAAAGTTTGGCTGCAATCTAGGTGTGTATGTGTGTTTTACATTGTACTATTTTAATATATACTTATTCATCGTAAGTCAATTACTGTGAAGAGTAAGTGTTGTTTTATTCTGTATTTTATTAAAATTAATAAAGCAAAAAACATTGTTTTATGATACTAAATTCTCAGTAATATTAACATTACATTTAATTTTCATCTTTAATCCCTGACAAATTCAATGATTAATTTATTATGTTCTGTGTCACCAAATGAAGACCCATACATACTACGTGCAGGTAATGACAATACAAATCAAAGCACGTAAAAAGAGCTCCTGGCGATATACCTGCGCAGAAGCTGCGCAGTGAGCGAAATACGGAGCAAATTGGCGGCGGAGCAGTGGGGAACGCGGGAGGGGGCGGCCGTCACGCCATTGGCTTGTTAGTTGACAGATATTATGCGCAAACGTATCCCCTCCACTAGCCACCCAGAGCTCTTTTTACGTGCGTTGACTTGTATCATCCCGTCTCGCTCACGCTAATGCTATAGATAGGAGAGTAAAGCTGGGTACTGACCAACGTTACGAAGTGTAATGTACATTCGCATCGAGCATGTTACGCATTGAGCATGTTCGCTGTGTTCTCCAAATCTGCGTAATGTTGCTCGTCAAAACTTGTTACAGCGTACTGACTGAACCGCGTTTACAGTCAAAGGATTCGCCAAAAAACTGGCAGCCGGGTGGAGCACTCAAAAGGGTTTCCCCGTAACACTAAGTACTGACTGCACGAATGCTCGCTGTGCAACATGTTACATTACACCTCGTAACGTTGGTCAGTACCCACCTTAAGAGGAAAGCATGATGATGAGAATTGGGATAGTATTTAATTTCACTTTCCGTTTTTTTTTTTTTGTAAACCAGACGTTTGTGAGATTAATAGGTTATGAGCCTTGGTCTGATAAAAAAACCGGCCAAGAGCGTGTCGGAAACGCCAAAAATAGGGTTCCGTAGCCATTACGAAAAAATAAGTAATATTTTTCTAATGATTTCGTATTTTATACTGAATAGCGGCCGCTCGGCTGGTGATCTTCTGGTTTACCTGACACATCGTTGGGCACAGGCGATTGAGACAAAGGGTGAAGCATTGGCTGTTAGCTTAGATGTAGCGAAGGCCTTTGATAGGGTTTGGCACAAAGCACTCCTTTCAAAACTTCCGTCTTTTGGGCTTCCCGAGAAATTATGCGGATGGATCGGCAGCTTCCTAACGGACAGAAGCATAAAGGTCGTAGTTGACGGCGCATGCTCTGACTCCATAATGCTGGTGTCCCTCAAGGCTGTGTGCTATCGCCTACGCTGTTCCTTCTGCATATCAATGATATGCTGCCAACTGGCGGCATTCACTGTTATGCGGATGATAGTACGGTTGATGCCTCTTACACCGGCCGCGCCAATATTTCTCGGGAAAACGTCACAGAGTGCCGAAACAAACTTGTGTCTGAAATTGAGACTTCCCTTAAAGAAGTTTCAGAATGGGGTCGACTTAATTTAGTCCGTTTAAACCCCACAGAGACACAGGTTTGCGCGTTTACCACAAACAAGTCTGCGTTTGTTGCTTCACCTCTTTTCGAAAGCACTTCCCTAGCTACCACATTGACATCTCGAGTGAAGTCCAGTTCCGCGGCCATTTAGAGGGTAAGGTTAAATTAGCCTCAAAGAAGCTCGGCGTGCTCAACAGATCGAGACAGTATTTCACTTCGGCCCACCGCCTCCAGCTTTATAATACACATATGGAATACTGCTCTCATCTGTGGGCAGGGGCTCCCCAGTACCAGCTTCTCCCTCTGGACCGCATACAACGGAGAGCGACTCGAATAGTCGGCTGCCAGCGAGTTTCTGATCGACTTGACTCTTTGACGCTGCGTAGAGATGTAGCTTCACTGTGCATCCTCTATCGCATGTACAACGGGGAGTGCTCCGAGGAGTTATTCGGGTTGATCCCTGCCGCATCCTTTCGCCACCGACCTACGCGACAACACTTCCATCCTCACCATTTAGACGGTTGGCGGTCCTCTACTGTGCGTTTTTCCAGAAATTTCCTGCCTCGCACAGCAAAACTCTGGAATGAACTATCGCCTGCGGTATTCCCGGACCGATATGACCTTCAAGTTTTCAAGAAAAGAGCGTACTCCTACCTTAAAGGCCGGCAACGCACTTGTGACTCTTTTGGCGTTGCAGGTGTCCATGGGCGACGGTAATCGCCATCAGGCGAATCCGCCTG